>NW_027202279.1:0-302842 GCF_024711535.1 Dipodomys merriami | reverse complement strand
GGTTAGGTTTAGGGTTAGGGTGTGGACTATGCTGAGGGTGAGGGTTAGGGTGAGGGTTAGGGTTATGGCTGGGGTTAGCGTCAGGGGTAGGCTGAGGGTTAGTATTAGGGTATAGACTAGTGTTAGGCTGAAGTTGAGGGTGAGGTTGAGGGTGAGGGTTACTGTTAGAGTGAGGGTTAGAGTGAGGGTGAGAGGGAGTGGGAGTATTTGGTTTAGGGTTAGAGTTAGGTTGAGGGTGAGTGTTACGATTAGGGTTAGCACTAGGTTTAGGCTGAGGGTTAGGGTGAGTTTGAGGGTGAGGTTTAGGGTTAGGGTGAGGGTTAGGGTTAGGGTTAGTTTTAGGGTAAGGTTTAGGGTTAGGGTTAGGGTTAGGATGAGCATAGGCTGAGGGTTAGGGTTAGGGTTAGGGTTTGGTTAGGGTGAAGATTGCTTTTAGGTTTAGGGTTAGGATAAGGTTTAGGATAAGGTGAGGGTGAGGGGTAGGGTGAGGTTGTGGGTTTGGGTTATGGTTAGGTTAAGGTTTAGGGTTAGGGTGAGGGGAAGGGTTAGAGTGAGCTTTAGGCTGAGGGTGAGGGTGAGGGTTTCAGTTAGTTAAAGGTTAGGGTTAGGGTGAGGATTAGGGTGAGGGTGAGGATTAAGCTGAGGTTAGGTTCAGGGTGAGGGTTCGGGTTAGGGTGAGGGTTAGGGTTAGGATGATGTTTAGGGTGAAGGTGAAGGTTAGAGTGAGGGTGAGGGTTAGGGTTAGGGTTAGGTTTAATGTGAGGCTGAGGGTTAGGAATAGGAATAGGATTAGGGTTAGGGTTCAGCTGAGGGTGAGGATCAGGGTGTGGGTGAAGGTCAGTGTCAGGGTTACGTTTAGGGCTACAGTGAGTGTTACGGTTATTTTGAGGGTTATGGTTAGGGTTAGGGTGAGGGTAAGGGTTAGGGTGAGGGTTAGGGTGAGTGTGAGGGTTTGGAATAGGGTTTGGGTTAGGGTTAGGGTGAGGGTTAGGTTTTGGGTGATGTTTAGAGTGAGGGTGAGGGTGAGGATGAGGGTGCGGTTGAGGGTGAGGGTTCGGTTGAGGGTGAGGGTTAGGGTGTGAGTGAGGATTAGGGTTAGGGTGAGGGTTAGGTTGAGGGTGAGGGTGAGGTTAGGGTTAGGGTTTGGGTTAGAGATAGGGTGAGTTTGAGAGTGAGGGTTAGGTTTAGGATTAGGGTGAGTGTTAGGGTTAGGTTGAGGGTTAGGTATATTGTTAGGGTAAAGGTAAGGGTGAGGGTGGGTGTTAGGGTTAGGTTTAGGGTTAGAGTTAGGGTGAGCGTGAGGGTGAGGGTTATGATTAGGGTTAGGTGAAGGTGAAGGAGAGGGTGAGGGTGAGGGTTAGGTTTAGGGTGAGGTTTAGGCTTACGGTTAGGGTTAGTGTGAGGGTTAGTGTTAGGGTTAGGATGAGGGTTAGGCTGAGGGTTAGGGTTAGGATTAGGGTGAGGTTTAGGGCTACGTTTCGGGTTAGGATAAGGGTTAGGCTGAGGGTTAGGGTTAGGGTTAGTGTGAGGGATTGGCTTAGGGTTAGGGTAAGAGTTAGGGTGAGGGTAAAGGTTAGGGTGAGAGTTAGAGTGAGGGTGAGGGTTAGGGTTAGGGTGAGTGTTAGGGTAAAATTTAGGTTTAGGGTTAGGGTTAGGGTGAGGGTAAGGGTGTGAGTAAGTGTTAGGGTGAGGTTTAGGGTGAGGGTGAGGGTTAGCGTCAAGGTTAGGTTTAGGGTGAGGGTTAGGGTTTGGGTAATTGTTAGGGTGAGGTTTAGTGTGAGGGTGAGGGTAAGTGGAAGGGTGAGGATTAGTGTGAGTCTGAGGGTTAGGATTAGCATTAGGGTGATGGTGAGGGTTAGGGTAGGATTAGAGTTAGGGTTAGATTAAAGCTTAGGGTGAGGGTTAGGGTGAGGTTGAGGGTTATTGTTAGGGTGAGTGGGAGGGTAAATGTTAGGGTAAGGACTAATTTTAGGGTTAAGATTAGGGTGAGTGTTAGGGTTATTGTGAGGGTGAGGGTGAGGGTTAGGTTCAGTATTAGGTTTAGGGTTAGTGTGAGGGTTAGTGATAGGGTTTGGGTTAGGGTGAGGGTCAGAGTTAGGGTTAAGGTGAGGGTTAGTCTGAGAGGTAGGGTTAGGGTTAGGGTGAAGGTTAGGCTTACTGTGAGGGTTAGGGATAGGTTTAGGGTTAGGGTGAGGGTGAGTTTGAGGGTGAGGGTTTGGGTTAGGGTGAGGGTTAGTGTTAGGGGGATGGCTAGGTTGAGGGTTAGGGTTTGGGTGAGGATTAGGGTGAGGTTGTGGGTTAGGTTTAGGGTGAGGGTGAGGGTCAGGGTTAGTGTTAGGATGAGGGTTAGCGTTAGGCTTAGGGTGAGTGTGAGGGTTCCGGTGAGGGTTCGGGTGAGGGTTAGGGTGTGGGTTAAGTTTCGGTTTTGGGTGAGGGTTAGGGTGACAGTGAGTGTTAGGGTGAGGGTGAGGTTGAGTGTGAGGGTTAGGGTTAGGTTTAGGGATAGGATTAGGGTTAGGTTTAGGGTAAGGGTTAGGGTTAGGTTGAGGGTTAGGTTTAGGGTTAGGGATAGGGTTAGGGTGAGGTTAGGTTGAGGGTGAGGGTTAAGCTGTGGTTAGGGTTAGGGTGATGGTTAGGGTTAAGGTGATGGTTAGTGTGAGGGTGAGTGTTCGGTGAGGGTGAGGGTGAGGGTTAGTGTTAAGGTTAGGTTTAGGTTGAGGGTGATTGTGAGAGTGAGGATTAGGAATAGGATTAGGGTTAGAGTTAAGCTGAAGCTGAGGGTCAGGGTGAGGGTGAAGGTTAGGGTCAGGGTTAGGATTAGGGTTAGAGTGAGGGTTACGGTTAGTGTGAGGATAATGGTTAGGGTTAGGGTGAGTTTAAGGATTAGGGTGAGAGTAAAGGTTAGGGTGAGGATTAGGGTGAGTGTGAGGGTTTGGATTAGGGTTTGTGTTAGAGTTAGGGTGAGGGTTAGGATTTGGGTGATGTTTAGAGTGAGTGTGAGGGTTAGGGTGAGGATGAGGGTGAGGGTGAGGGTGAGGGTTCGGTTGAGGGTGAGGGTTAGGGTGTGGGTGAGGATTAAGTTTAGGGTGAGGGTTAGCGTTAGGCCTAGGTTTAGGGTTAGGTTGAGGGTTAGGGTTAGGGTTAGGGTGAGGGGTAGGGACAGGGGTAGGGTCAGGTTTAGGGTGAGGTTTAGGGTGAGTGTGAGGGTTAGGGTGAGGGTGAGGGTGAGGGTTAGGGTTAGGGTTTGCGTTAGACTTAGGGTGAGTTTGAGGGTGAGGGTTAGGTTTAGAATTAGGGTGAGCGTTAGGGTTAGGTTGAGGGTTAGGGATAGTGTTAGGGTTAGGGTAAGGGTGAGGGTGAGTGTTAGGATTAAGTTACATTTAGGGTTAGGCTGAGGGTTATTGAGAGGATGAGGGTGAGGCTTAGGTTTAGGTGAGGTTTAGGTTTACGGTTAGGGTTAGGGTGAGGGTTAGGATTAGGGTTATGGTTAGGATGAGGGTTAGGCTAAGGGTTAGGCTTAGGGTTAGGGTGAGGTTTAGGGCTAGGTTTAGGGTTAGGATAAGGATTAGGCTGAGGATTAGGGTTCGGGTTAGTGTGAGGGTTAGGTTTAGTGTTAGGGTAAGAGTTAGGGTGAGGGTTAGGTTGAGGGTGAGGTTTAGGGTTAGGGTGAGGGTTAGGGTCAATTTTAGGTTTAGGGTTATGGTTAGAGTGAGGGAAAGGGTGTGGGTAAGTGTTAGGGTGAGGTTTAGAGTGAGGGTGAGGGTTAGCATCAAGGTAAAGGTTAGGGTTAGGGTTAAGGTGAGGGTTAGGGTTTGGGTGAGTGTTAGGGTGAGTTTTAGGGTTAGGGGGAGGGTTAGGGTTAGGGTAAAGTGTTAGGGAGAGGGTGACAGTGAGGCTGAGAGTTATGGTTAGCATTAGGGTGAGGGTGAGGGTTAGGGTGTAGTTTTGGGTTAAGGTTAAGGATAGGGTGAGGATTAGGGTTAGGGTTAGGTTGAGGGTGAGGGTTAGGGTGAGGGGTAACATTAGAGTTTGGGTGAGGGTTAGGTTTAGTGTGAGGATTAGGGTTGGTTTAGGGTGACGGTAAGGGTTAGGGTGACAGTTAGGTTGAATGTGAGGTAGGATGAGGGTTAGGGTTAGGGTGAGGGTTAGGGATAGGTTTAGGGTTAGGGTGAGGGTTAGGGTTAGGATTAGAGTTAGGGTGATGGTAAGGCTTCGGGTGAGGGTTAGGGTGAGGATGAGAGTTAGGGTTAGGGTGAGGGTGAGGGTAAGTGTTAGCGTGAGGACTAGGGTTAGGTTTAGGATTAGGGTGAGTGTTAGGGTTATGGTGAGGGTGAGGCTGAGGGTTAGGTTCATTATTAAGGTTAGGGTTAGTGTGAGGGTTAGTGATAGGGTTAGGGTTAGGGTGAGGGTTAGAGTTAGGGTAAAGGTGAGGGTTAGTCTGAAAGGTAGGGTTAGGGTTAGGGTGAGAGTTAAGCTCAGTGTGAGGGTTAGGGTTAGGGTGAGGGTAAGGGTTAGGTTTAGGGTTAGGGTGAGGGTGAGTGTGAGTGTGAGGGTTAGGGTTATGGTGAGGGTTAGTGTTAGGGGGTGGGCTAGGTTGAGGGTTAGGTTGAGGGTGAGAGTGAGTGTGAGTTTTTCGGTTAGGTAAGGTTTAGGGTTAGGGTTAGGGTGAGGATTAGGGTGAGGCTGTGGGTTAGGGTTAGGGTGAGGGTGAGGGTGAGGGTGAGGGTTAATGTTAGGATGAGGGTTAGGGATAGGGTTAGTGTGAGGGTTTGGGTGAGGGTGAGGGTTAGGCTTAGGGTTAGTGTGAGGTTTAGGTTTACGGTGAGGGTAATGGTTAGGGTGAGGGTTAGGGTTAGGGTTAGGTTGAGGGTTAGTGTTAGGTTGTTGTTTATTGTGAGAGTCAGGTTTAGGGTGTGGGTGAGTATTCGGGTAGAGTTAGGGTTCGGGTTAGGGTTAGGGATAGGGTTAGGGTTTGGGTAAAGTTTAGGGTGAGGGTGATGATTAGGGTTAGCGTGAGGGTTAGGGTTAGTTTTAGGGTTAAGATGAGGTTTAGGCTGAGGGTTAGTATAAGGGATAGGGTGAGGGTTAGGGTTACGGTTAATATGAGTGTTAGGTTTAGGATTAGGGTTTGGGTTAGGTTGACGGTAATGGTTAGGGTGAGGGTTAGGGTGAGGCTCAGGGTTAAGTTTAGGGTGAGGTTAGGTTGAGTGTTAGGATTATGGTTATGGTTAGGGTAAGGCTGAGGGGGAAAGAGAGGTTGAGGGTGAGCGTTAGGATTAAGGTTACTGATAGGGTGAGGGTTAGGCTCAGGGGTAGGGTTAGGGTTAGGTTGAGGGTTAGGTTTAGTGTGAGGTTTAGGGTTAGGGTTAGAGTGAGGGTTAGGTTTAGTGTGTTGGTTAGGGTTAGGGTTAGGTTGAGGGTAAGGGTTAGGATGAGGGTTAGGGTGAGAGTGAGGTTTAGGGTTAGCATTAGGTTTAAGGTTAGGGTTAGGATGAGGGTTAGGGTGAGGGAGAGGGTGAGGGTGAGGGTAAGGGTTAGGATGAGGGTCAGGTTTAGTGTGCCGCGGACTGGGTTCTGTCGGGCCACGCCGACCCCAGTAGAGTCTGCTTAGCATGGGAAACCATCTATCAGACCATGATAGGGGCCTCGAGACCTATCTCTGAGTTTTGGCACTTCACCGAAGTCTACCTCAGAGAATGGGGCTTTACAGAAACCTATCTCCAAGTTTTGGGACTTCACCGAAGTCTACCTTGGAGAATAGGGCTTCTAAGAGGCCTACTCCTGGGAAAAGGCTGGCAAAACCCCTGGAAAAGATGTGTTTCTGCCTATCTTTTCCTCATAAGAGTGCCTATTAATCTTTTACTGTTTTTGCTGTTCATTGTACTTACTCATTGTCAACGTTCCCTTATTCAAAGCTCTTTCTTAAGAGTGTTGACGACTCCAATATCTGAGGAGTGTCTTAAAAATATGACTAACTCACCAGAGTTAAGTGCTACCCTGAAACCCCTCTCATGGAGGCTAGTAGACAAATATAAGTAAATATAAAAGTATTGGAGGTTTCACAAAGTCACTCCAGCAGAAGGAATTGTAAGAAATTTACAAGAAGCTGTAGGCGCGGCTAGAACAGAAGGAATGTATGGCAGTTGCTGAGATAACTACTTAGGAGAAAGAACTTCCTCATTTACTAAGAGACTTGCTAAATCTAAGTCTCCTTGGTGTTTACTATTAAAGAAGGAACAGAAAAGATCTTAATGGGACAGTTAAGGCCTCTATAGAAAAAAGTAGTGGTTAATTGGTGACAATCATCGAAACCCATTGTATTTCTTAAAAATAGAGGTAAAGCCGGAAACAAGTGCCTATCAGGCGACCAGCTGGTGACCGCCCAATAATGAAGCCCTGCAGCAAGATTATGTAACCTTTTGCCCTTTCTTATGGAGACTTTTTGCTATAAAAGTTTGTTATCCTCTGCATTAAATCGCACTCAGCACTCAGCATCCACTCCTAATGTGTGTGAGTTGTCTGTTTGCCATCTCCCCATCCTATTCCAGGTTCCTCCCCTAGGTATCCTCCGTTGTCCTGACAGAACCCGGTCCGCGGCAGGTGGCGCCCAACGTGGGGCACAGAGCGGGACAAGAAGCAGTTTCTTCAGTCCACAGCATTAGTGTGAGGGTGAGGGTTAGGTTTAGTGTGAGGGTGAGGGTTAGGTTTAGGGTGAGTATTAGGGTTAGGGTAAGGGTGAGGGTTAGGGTTAGGGTTAGGGTGAGGGTGAGGGTCAGGGTGAGGGATAGGTTTAGGTTGAGGATTAGATTTAGGGTGAGGTTTAGAGTTTGGATTAGGGTGAGATTTAGGGTTAGGGTGATGTTTATTGTGAGGGTGAGTGTTAGGGCGAGTGTGAGTGTTCGGGTGAGGGTGACTGTTCGGGTGAGGGTGACGATTAGGGTGTGGTTGAGGGTTAGGGTTAGTATGAGAGTCAGGGTGAAGTGTAGGGATAGGGTTAGGGTGAGGGTTAGGGTTAGTGTGAAGGTTAGAGTTAGGGTTAGGGTTAGGGTTAGCGTTAGTGTGAGGATAAGAGTTAGGGTGTGGGTTAGTGTGAGGGTGAGGGTTAGGGTTAGCGTTAGGGTTAGGGTGTGGGTTACTGTGAGGGTGAGGGTTATGGTGAGGTTTAGGGTTAGGGTGAGGGTTAGGATTAGGGTTAGTGTGAGGGTTAGAGTTAGGGTGATGTTTAGGGTGAGGTTGAGGGTTAGTGTGAGGGTGAGAGTGAGGGTGAGGGTTAGGGTTAGGTTTAGGGTGAGGGTGTGGGTTAGGGTTAGGATTAGTGTTAGGGTTAGGCTGAGGGTGAGGATGAAAGTGAGTGTGAGGTTTAGGGATAGGGTTAGTATTAGGTTAAAGTTAGTTTTAGGGTGAGGGTTAGGGTTAGGTATATTGTTAGGGTTAGGGTTTGGGTTAGTTAGGGTGAGGGTGAGGGTTAGCGTTAGGGTTAGGTTTAGGGTTAGGGTGAGGGTGGGGTTCAGGGTTAGGGTTAGGATTATGTTTAGGGTAAGCCTGAGGGGGAAGTGGAGGTTGAGTGTGAGGTTTTGGTTTAGGGTTACGGTTAGGGTGAGGGTTACAGTTAGGTTTAGCGTTAGTATAAGGGCTAGGCTGAGGGTAAGGGTTAGGGTTAGTGTGAGTGTTAGCTTTAGTGATAGGGTTTGGGTTAGGTTGAGGGTAAAGTTTAGAGTGAGAGTTATGGAGAGGATAAGGGTTAGGGTTACCGTGAAGGTTCGGGTGAGGGTTAGGGTTAGGGTTATGGTTAGGGGTAGCGTGAGGGTTAGGGTGAAGGTTAGGTTTAGGGTTAGGGTTCAGGTGTGGGTTAGGTTGTGGGTAAGTGTTAGAGTGAGGGTTAGGGTGAGGGTGAGGGTTAATAGGAGGGTGAGGGTTAGTGTTAGCATTAGGGTTAGGGTGAGGGTTAGGGTTAGGGTTAGGGTGAGGGTTAAGGTGAGGGATAGGGTTAAGGTTAGGGATAGGGTGAGGATTAGGGTTAGAGTTAGGAATAGGGTGAGGGTTAGGCTGAGGGGTAGTGTTAGGTTTAAGGTGAGTGTTAGGTTTAGTGTGAGGATTAGGGTTAGGTTTAGGGTGAGGTTTAGGTTTATTGTGAGGGTTAGGGTTAGTGTTAGGGTGAAGGTAAGGGTTAGGGTGAGGTTTACGGTGAGGGTGAGGTTTAGGGTTAACATTAGGTTTAGGTTTAAGGTTAGGGTGAGGGTTAGGGTTAGGGTGAGGGTGAGGGTGAGGGTGAGGCTTATGTTTAGGATGAAGATTAGGGTTAAGGTGAGGGTTCGGGTTAGGTTTAGGGTGAGGGTTAGGGTCAGGGTAAGGGTTAGGGTGAGGGTTAGGGTTATGGTTAGGTTTAGTGTGAGGGTCAGGGTGAGGGTTAGGGTTAGGTTGAGGGTTAGGGTTAGGGTTAGGTGAGAGTTAGGGTTAGGGTTAGTGTTAGGGTGAGGGTGAGGGTTATGGTCAGGGTTAGGTGGAGGATTATGGTGAGGGTTAGGGTTAGGATAAGTGTTAGGGTTAGGGTTAGGCTGAGGGTGAGGGTGAAAGGGAGGGTGAGGGTTAGGGTTAGGGTTAGGGTGAGGGGTAGTGTGAGGGGTAGTGTTAGGTTTAGGGTGAGGATTAGGTTTAGGGTGATGTTTAGGGTGAGGGTGAGGGTTAGGGTGAGGGTTAAAGTTAGGGTTAGGGTTATGTTTAGGGTGAGGCAGAGGGTTAGTATTAGGAATAGGATTACGGTTAGGGTTAAGCTGAGCCTGAGGGTAAGGGTGAGGGTGAAGGTTAGGGTCAGGGTTAGGATTAGGGTTAGAGTGAGGGTTATGGTTAGTGTGAGGGTTATGGTTAGGGTTAGGGTGAGGGTAAGGGTTAGGGTGAGAGTAAAGTTTAGGGTGATGGTTAGGGTGAGTGTGAGGGTTTGGATTAGGGTTGGGGTTAGGCTTAGGGTGAGGGTTAGGGTTTGGTTGATGTTTAGAGTGAGAGTGAGGGTTAGGTTGTAGGTGAGGATTAGGTTTAAGGTGCGGGTTAACGTTAGGGGTAGGTTTAGGGTTAGGTTGAGGGTTAGGGTAGGGTTAGGGTGAGGAGTAGGGACAGGAGTAGGGTCAGGTTTAGGGTGAGATTTAGGGTGAGTGTGAGGGTTAGGTTGAGGGTGAGGGTGAGGGTTAGGGTTAGGGTTTGCGTTAGACTTAGGGTGAGTTTGAGGGTGAGGGTTAGATTTAGGATTAGGGTGAGGGTTAGGTTTAGGTTGAGGCTTAGGGATAGTGTTAGGGTTAGGGTAAGGGTGAGGGTGAGTGTTAGATTTAGATTTAGGGTTAGGGTGAGTTTGAGGGTGCTGGTTAGGTTTAGGATTAGGATTAGGTTTAGGGTTAGGGGGAGTGTTACAGTGAGGGTGAGGGTGAGGGTTCGGGTGAGGGTTAGTGTGTGGGTGATGGTTAGGGTTAGGGTGAGGATTAGGTTTAGGCTTAGGGTTAAGGTTGTGGTGAGGGTATAGGTTAGGGTTAGGTTTAGTGTGAGGATGAGGGTTAAGGTTAGTTTTAGGGTTAGGGTGAGGGTTACGGTTAGGGTTACGGTTAGGGTTAGGGTGAGGGTGAGGTATAGGTTGAGGGTTAGTTTTAGGGTGAAGGTTAAGGCTAGTGTTAGGTCAGGGTGAGGGTGAGGGTGAGTGTTAGGTTTAGGTTTAGAGTTAGGGTGAAGGTGAGGGTGAGGGTTAGGATTAGGGTTAGGGTTATGGTTAGGATGAGGGTTAGGCTGAGGATTAGGGTTAGAGTTAGTGTCACCGTTAGGGTTAGGGTTAGGTTTAGGGTTAGTGTGAGGTTTAGTGTTAGATTTAGGGTTCTTTTGATAATTAGGGTTAGGGTTAGGGATTGGCTTAGTGTGAGGGTAAGTGTTAGGGTGAGGGTTAGGGTGAGGGTGAGGTTTAGGGTTAGGGTGAGTGTTAGGTTTAGGGTTATGATGAGGGTGAGGGTTAGGGTGAGCCGTAGGTTTAGGGTTAGGGTTAGTTTGCGGGTTAGGGTGAGGGTAAGGGTTAGGGTGAGGTTAAGGTTGAGGGTGAGTTTTAGGGTTAGGGTGAGGGTAAGGTTTAGGGTGAGGGTTAGGGTGAGGGTTAGGGTTAGGGTTAGTGATAGGGTAAGGATTACTGTTAGTGTGAGAGTTAGGGTGAGGGTAAGGTTTAGGGTTAGTGTGAGGATAAGGGTTAGGGTGAGAATTAGGGTGAGGGTGAGGGTTAAGGTTAGGGTGATGGTTAGGGTTAGGGTTATGGTTAAGGTGAGGGTTAGGGTGAGCTCTAGGTTTACGGTTAGGGTTATTTTGCGGGTTAGGGCGAGTGTAAGGATTAGGGTGAATTTTAGGTTTAGGGTGAGGGTTATGGTTAGGGTGAGTGTAAGGGTTAGGATGAGGGTTAGGGTGAGGTTTCGGGTTAGGGTTAGGGATAGGGTGAGGATTAGGGTTAGTGTGAGGGTTAGGATTAAGTTTATTGTGAGGATAAGTGTTAGGGTGAGGGTTAGAGTGAGGGTGTGGTGTTGGGTTAGTGTTAGGGATAGGGTGAGCGTAAGGGTGAGGGTTAGGTTTAAGGTGAGGGTTATGGTGAGGTTTAGGGTGAGGGTGAGGGTCGGTTGAGGGTTAGGGTTAGGATTAGTGTTAGGGTTAGGGTGAGGGCTAGGGTGAGAGTGAGGTTTGGGTGAGGGTGAGGGTGAGTGTTTCAGTTATGTAACTGTTAGGGTAAGTGTGAGGATTAGGGTGAGGGTGAGGGTTAACCTGAGGTTAGGTTTAGCCTGATGGTTAGGGTTAGGGTTAGGGTGAGTGTTAGGGTTAGGGTGATGGTTAGGGTGAGTGTGAGGCTGAGAGTTAGGATTAGGAATAGGGTTAGTGTTAGGGTCAGGCTGAGGTGAGGGTCAGGGGGAGGGTGAAGGCTGGGGTTAGGGTTATAGTTAGGGTGAGGGTTAAGCTTAGTGTGTGGGTTAGTGTTAGGTTTATGTTTCGGGTGAGCGTTAGGTTTATATTTAGGGTTAGCATAAGGGTTAGGCTGAGGGTTAAGGTTAGGGTTAGTCTGAGGGTTAGGTGTAGGGTTAGGGTAAGTGTAAAGTTTAGGGTGAGGGTTAGGGTGAGTGTGAGGGTTTGGATTAGGGTGAGGGTTAGCGTGAAGGTTAGGTTTACGGTTAGGGTAGGGTGAAGGTTAGGGTGTGGGTTAGTGTAAGGGTGAGGGTTAGGGTGAGGGTTAGGATTAGGGTTAGCATTAAGTTTAGGGTGAGGGTGAGGGTTAGGGTGAGGGTTTGGGTTAAGGTTAAAGATAGGGTGAGGATTAGGTTTAGGGTTAGGTTTAGGGTGAGGGTTAGGAGGAGCGGTAGGCTTAGCGTTAGGGTGAAGTTTAGGTTTAGTGTGAGAGTTAGTGTTAGGGTTAGGGTGATGGTAAGGGTTAGTGTGAGGGTTATGGTGAGTGTGAGGTTTAGGGTTAGCATTAGTTTTAGCGTTAGGTTTAGGATGAGTATTAGGGTTAGGTTTAGGGTTAGGGTGAGGGTGAGGGTGAAGGTTAGAGTTAGGATGAGTGTAGGGGTTAGGGGTAGAGTGAGGGTTAGGGTTAGGGTTACTGTGAGGGTTAGGATTATGGTGAGGTTTAGGGTGAGGGTGAGGGTTAGTTTTAGCATTAGGGTGAGGGTTAGCTTTAGGGTCATGATTAGTGTCCGGGTGAGGGTTAGGATGAGGGTGAGTGTTCTGCTGAGAGTTAGGATTAGGGTTAGGATCAGGGATAAGTTTAGTGTGAGGGTAAGGGTTAGGGTGAGTGTTAGGCTGAGGGTCAAGTTTAGGGTTAGGGTGAGCGTTAGGGTTAGGATTAGGGTTATATTTAGGGTGAGGGTTAGGGTGAGCGGTAGGTTTACGGTCAGGGTTAGTTTGTGGGTTATGGTGAGGGTAAGGGTTAGGGTGAGGTTTAGGTTGAGGATGAGGATTAGGGTTAGGGTAAGGGTAAGGGTTAGGTTGAGAGTGAGTGTGAAGGTGAGGGTTAGGGTTAGCATTAGAGTTAGGGTGAGTGTGAGGGTTAAGGTGAGGTTTAGTTTGAGGATGAGGATTAGTGTTAGTGTGAGGTTTAGGGTGAGGGTTAGTGTTAGGGTTTGGGTTAGGGTGAGGGTGAGGTATAGGGTGAGGGTTAGTGTTAGGGTGAGGGTTAGGGATAGGGTTAGAGTTAGGGTGAGGATGAGGGTGAGTGTTAGGTTTAGGTTAAGGGTGAATGTGAGGGTGCGAGTTAGGATTAGGAATAGGGTTAGGGTTAGGGTTAGGGTTAGGCTGAGAGTGAGGGTCAGGGTTAGGATGAGGGTTAGGGTTTGGGTGATGTTTAGGGTGAGGATGAGGGTTTGGGTGAGGGTGAGGTATTGTGTTAGGGTGTGGGTGGGATTAGGGTTATGGTGAGGGTTAGCATTAGGTTTAGGGTTAGTGTGACAGTGAGGGTGAGGGGTGGGGTTAGGGTTAGGTTGAGTGTTACGGTTAGGATTAGGGTGATGGTTAGGGAGAGGGGTAATGTTAGGGTTAGGGTGAGGTTTAGGATGAGTGTGAGGGTTAGGGTTAGGTTGAAAGTTAGGTTTAGGGTTAGGGTTAGGGTGAGGGTTAGGGTTAGAGTTAGGGGTAAGGTGAGTTTGAGGGTGAGGGTTAGGTTTAGGTTTAGGCTTAGGGTTAAGGTTATGGTGAGGGTAAGTGTTAGGGTGAGGTTTAGTGTGTGGATGAGGGTTAGGGTTATTATTAGGGCTAGGGTGAGGGTTAGGGTGAGGGTTAGGGTTAGGGTTAGCGTTAGGGTGAGGGTGAGGTATAGGGTGAGGTTTAGGGTTAGGGTGAGGGTTAGGGATAATGTTAGGTTAGGGTGAGGGTGAGGGTGAGTGTTAGGTTTAGGTTTAGGTTTAGAGTTAGGGTGAGGGTGAGGGTGAGGGTTAGGATTAGTGTTAGGGTTAGGGTTAGGATGAGGGTTAGGCTGAGGGTTAGGGTTAGGGTTAGGGGTCGCATAATGTTTAGGTTGAGGGTTAGGGTTAGGCTTAGTGATAGGGTTAGGGTGAGGGTTAGGCTGACGGTAAGTGTTAGGGTGAGGTTTAGGGTGAGGTTGAGTATTAGGCTTAGCATCATTCTTAGGGTGAGGTTTAGGCTTAGGTATAGCATTAGGGTTAGGGTTAGGGTTAGGGTGAGGTTTAGGATTAAGGCTAAGGTTAGGGTGAGGTTTAGGGTTAGCATTAGGTTTAGCGTTAGGGTGAGGGTTTGGGTTACATTGAGGGTTACCTTTCATGTGAGGGTAAGGGTAAGGGTTAGGTTTAGGATGAGGGTTAGGGTTGGTGAGAGGTTTAGGGTGAGGGTGAGTGTTAGGGTTAGCGTCAGCGTTAGGGTGAGGGTGAGGTTTTGGGTTAGGTTAGGCTGAGGGTGAGGGTTAGGGTGAGGGTTAGGTTGTTGGTAAGTGTTAGAGTGAGGGTTAAAATGAGGATGAGGCTTAGGGTAAGGGTGAGGGTAAGGGTTAGTGTGAGGGTTAAGGTGAGGGTGAGGGATAGGGTTAGCATTAGGGTTAGGGTTAGGTTTAGGGTGAGCGATCGGGATAGGGTTAGGGTTAGGGTTAGGGTGAGGGTGAGGGTTATGTTGAGGCTGAGGGTGACGTTGAGGGTTAGGGATAGGGTTACGGTGAGGGTGAGGGTGTGGGTGAGGGTTAGGGTTAGGATTAGTGTTAGGGTTAGGGTTTCGCTGAGGGAGAGCTTGAGGGTGAGTGATAGGGTTAGGTTTAGGTTTAGGGTGAGGGTTAGGGTTAGTTTGAGTGTTAGGATTAAGGTGAAGTTTATGTTTACGTTTAGGGTGCGTGTTAGTGTGAGGTTTAGGGTTAGGGTTAGGTTTAGGTTAGGGTTAGGGTGAGGGTTAGGGTTAATGTTAGGGTTAGGTTGAGGGTGAGGGTAATGGTGACGGTGAGAGTTAGGGTTAGGATTTAGGGTTAGGGTTAGTTATAGGGTGAGGCTTAGGGTTAGGGGTAGGGCTAGGGTTAGGAAGAGGGTTAGGGTTAGTGTGAGGGTTAGAGTTATGGTTAGGGTTAGGGTGAGGCTATGGATTAGGGTGAGGTTTAGTGTGAGGGTGAGGGTTAGTGTGAGGGTTTTTGTTAGGTTTAGCTTAAGGTTTATGGTGAGGTCTAATGTGAGGTTGCAGGTTAGGGAGAGGGAGAGGGTGAAGGAGAGCGTGTCAGTTAGGTAAGGGTTAGGATTCGGGTCAGGGTGAGGATTAGGCTGAGGGTTAGTGATAGGATGAAGTTTAGGGTTAGGCTGATGGTTAGGGTTAGTGTGAGGTTTAGGGTTAGGGTTAGGGTTAGAGTGAGGTTTAGGGTTTGGGTTTGCATTATGGTTAGGGTGAGGGTTAGGGTGATTTTGAGGGTTAGGGATAGGGTTAGGGTTAGTGTTAGGGTGAGGGTTAGGGTTAGGATTAGGTTTAGGATGATAGTTAGGGTAAGGGGTAGGGTTAAGGTTAGGGTGAATGTTAGGATTAGGGAGAGGGTTAGGGTAAGGGTTAGGGTTAGGGTTAGGGTGAGGTTAAGGATTAGGGTGAGGTTGAGGGTTAGTGTTAGGTTTAGGGTGATGGTGAGGGTGAGGGTTAGGGTTAGGTTTAGGCTTAGTTTGAGGGATAGGATGAGAGTTTTGTTTAGTGTTAGTGTTAGGGTTAAGGTGAGGTTTAATATTAGTGTGAGGGTTAGGGTGAGGTTGAGGGTGAGAGTAAGGGTTTGGGTGAGGGTTAGAGTGAGTTTTAATGTTCTGGTTAGGGCTAGGGTGAGGCTTACGGTGAGGGTCAGGGTTAATGTTATGTTTAAGGTGAGGTTTAGGGTTAGGGTTAGGGTTTGGGTGAGGATTAGGGTGAGGGTGGGGTTAGGATGAAGGTTAGGGTTAGAGTGAGTATTAGGGTTAGGGTTAGGTTTAGATTAATGTTTAGGGTGAGGGTTAGGGTAAGGATTAGGGTTAGGGTAAGGGTGAGTGTGAGGGTTAAAGTTAGGGTTAGGGTGAGGGTTAGGGTTGGGGTGAGGGTTAGGGTTAGGGTTAGGCTGAGGGTGAGGGCGAGGGTTTGGATGAGTGTGAGTGTTAGTGTGTGGGTGACGGTTAGGGTTAGGATTAGGGTGAAGTTGACGTTGAGGTTTAGGGTGAGGGTGAGGGTTAGGGATAGGGTTTGGGTTATGGTGAGGGTTAGGGTTAGGGTTACGTTTTGAGTTAGGGTGAGTATGAGGGTGAACTTTAGGGTTAGGATTAGGGTTAGGGTTAGTTTTAGGCAGAGTGTGAGTGTGAGAGTGAGGGTTAGGGTTAGGGTGAGGTTTAGGGTTAGGGTTAGGGTGACGGGTAGGGTTAGGGTTATGGAGAGAGATTGGGTTAGGGTAGGGATATGGTGAGGCTTAGGGTCACAGGTAGGTTTAGGGTTAGGTTGAGGATTAGGGTTAGTGTGAGGGTTAGAGTTAGTGTTAGGGTGAGGATAAGGCTTACTGTGAGGTTTAGGGTGAGGGTGACAGTTAGGGTTAGCTTTAGGTTTAGGGTGAGGTGTGGTTTCGGGTTTGCATTAGGGTTAGGGTGAGGGTTATGGTGAGGGTTAGGGTTAGGGTTAGGGTGAGGGTGAGGGTTAGGGTTAGGATTAGGGTGAGGGTGAGGGTGAGGGTGAGGTTTAGCGTGAGGGTGAGGGTGAGGTTTAGGTTTAGGGTTAGGGTTAGGGTTAGGGTTAAATTTAGGGTGAGGGTGAGGGTGAGAGTTAGGATTAGGGTTAGGGTGAGTGTGAGGTTTAGGGTTAGGGTTAGTATCAGTTTGAGGGTTAGGGTTAATGTGAGGTTTAGGGTGAGGCTGAGGGTAAGGGTTAGTGTGAGGGTTAGGGTGAGGGTTAAGGTTAGGGTGAGGGGTACAGGTAGGGTTAGGGTTAGGTTTAGCGTTAGGATTAGGCTGAGGGTGAGGGTGAAGGTGAGGTTTAGAGTTAGGGTTAGGGTGAGGGTGAGGGTGAGGATTAGGTTTAGAGTTATGGTGAGTGTTAGGTTTAGGTTGAGTGTTAGGGTTAGGGTTAGGTTCAGGGTGAGGGTGAGGGTCAGGTTTAGGGTGAGGGTAAGGGTGAGGGTGAGGGTTAGGTTTAGGGTGAGGGTGAGGGTGAGGGTGAAGGTAAGGGTTAGGGTGAGGGTGAGGGTTAGGGTTAGGGTTAGTGTTAGTTTGAGGGTTAGGGTTAATGTGAGGTTTAGGGTGAGGGTGTGGGTAAGGGTTATTGTGAGGGTTAGGGTGAGGGTGAGGGTTAGGGTTAGGGTCATGGTTAGCGTTAGGGTTAGTTTGAGGATTAGGTTGAGGTTTTGGGTTAGGGTGGCTGTTAGGTATAGGCTGAGTGTTAGGCTTAGGGTTAGGGTGAGTGTTAGGATTAGTGTGATATTTAGGCTGAGGGTGAGGCTGAGTGTGAGAGTTCGGGTTCTCATGAAGGTTAGCTTTTTGGTGATGGTGAGGGTTAGGGTTAGGGTTAGGGTGAGGTTGAAGGTTAGGGTGAGTGTGAGGGGTAGGGTTAGGTTTAGTGTGATTTTTAGGTTTAGGGTTAGTGTTAGGTGAGGGTTATGGGGAGGGTTAGGGTGAGGGTTAGGTTTAGGATTAGGGTTAAGTTTAGGGTGAGGGTTACGGTGAGGTTTAGGGTTAGGGTTATGGTGAGGGTAAGGTTTAGAATGAGGGTTAGATTGAGGGTGAGGGTTAGGTTAGGGTTTGGGTAAGGGAAAGGGTGAGAGTTAGGGTTAGGTTGATGGTGAGGGTTAGGGTGAGAATTTTGGTTATGGTTAGGTTTAGGGTTATTGTTAGTGTTAGTGTGAGGGTGATGGTTATGGTTAGGGTTAGTATTAGGGTGAGGTCTAGGGTGAGGGTGAGGGTTAGTGTTAGTGTTATGGTTAGGTGTAGGGTGAGTATTAGTGTTATGATTTGGGTGAGGGTTAGGCTGAGCAGTAGGGTTAGGTTTAGGTTTAGTGTGAGAATTCGGATTAGGGTTAGGATTAGGATTAAGGTGAGGGTCAGGGTTAGGTTGAGGGTTAGGGTGGGGGTGAAGTTTAGGGTTAGCATTAGGGATACGGTGAGTGTTAGGGTGAGGGTTAGGGTAAGGGTCTGGGTAAGGGTTAGGGTGAGGGTGAGGGGTAGGGTTAGGTTTAGGGAGAAGGTTAGTGTTAGGGTGAGGGTTTGGGTTAGTTTGAGGGGTAGGGTGAAGGTGAGTTTGAGGTTGAGAGTTAGGGTGAGGGTGATGGTGACGGCAAGGTTTAGGGATAGCATAGGGGTTAGGGTTAGGGTGAGGGTTAGGGTTACGTTTAAGGTTAGGGTGAGGGTGAGGGTGAGGGTGAGGGTTAGGGTTAGGGTTAGGGTCAGGTTTAGGATTAAGGTGAGGTTTAGGGTAAGGGATAGCGTTAGGGTGAGGGTTAGGTTTAGGGTTACGGTGAAGGTTAGGGTTAGGTTTAGGTTTAGGGTGAGGGTTAGTGTTAGGATTAGGGTGAGGATGAGGGTTAGGTTGAGGGGCAGGGTTAGGGATAGGGTAAGGGTTAGGGTTAGGGTGAGGGTTAGGGTAAAGGTTAGGCTTAGAGTGAGGGTGAGGGTGAGAATTAGGGAGAGGGGTAATGTTAGGGTTCAGGTGAGGTTTAGGGTGAGTGTGAGGGTTAGGGTTAGGTTGAGGGTTAGGGTTAGGGTGAGGGTTAGGCTTAGAGTTAGGGGTGGGTTGAGTTTGAGGGTGAGGGTTAGGTTTAGGATTAGGCTTAGTGTTAGGGTTAGGGTGAGCTTTAGTGTTTGGGTGAGGGTTAGGTTTAGGGTCAGGATTAGGTTTAGGCTTAGGGTTAAGTTTATGTTGAGGGTAAGTGTTAGGGTGAGGTTTAGTGTGTGGATGAGTGTTAGGGTTATTGTTAGGGTTAGAGTGAGGGTTAGGGTGAGGGATAGAGTTAGGGTTAGCTTTAGGGTGAGTGTGAGGTATAGGGTGAGTTTTAAGGTTAGGGTGAGGGTTAGGGATAGTTTTAGGTTAGGGTGAGGGTGAGGGTGAGTGTTAGGTTTAGGTTTAGGCTTAGAGTTAGGGTGAGGGTGAAGGTGAGGGTTAGGGTTAGAATTAGGGTTAGGGTTAAGGTTGGGATGAGGGTTAGGATTAGGGTTAGGATGAGGTTTAGGGTTAGCGATAGGGTTAGAGTTATTGTGAGGGTTAGGGTTAGGGTTACGATTTGAGTTAGGGTGAGTATGATGGAGAGCTTTAGGGTTAGGATTAGGGTTAGGGTTAGTGTTAGGCAGATGGTGAGTGTGAGTGTTAGGGTTAGGGTGAGGTTTAGGGTTAGGGTTAGGTTGAGGGTTAGGGTTAGGGTGAGGTTTAGGGTTAGGGTTAGAGTTTAGGTTAGCATTAGTGTGAGTGTGAGGTATATGGTGAGCTTTAAGGTTAGGGTGAGGGTTAGTGTAAGTTTTAGGTTAGGGTGAGGGTGAGGGTGAGTGTTAGGTTTAGGTTTAGGTTTAGAGTTAGGGTGAGGGTGAGGGTGAGGGTTAGGGTTAGAATTAGTGTTAGGGTTAGGGTTAGGATGAGGGATAGGATTAGGGTTAGGATGAGGTTTAGGGTTAGGGTGAGGGTTAGGGATAGGGTTAGGGTTATTGTGAGGGTTAGGGTTAGGGTTACGGTTTGAGTTAGGGTGAGTATGAGGGTGAGATTTAAGGTTAGGATTAGGGTTATGGTTAGTGTTAGGCAGATGGTGAGTGTGAGGGTTTGGGTTAGGGTGAGGTTTAGGGTTAGGGTTAGGTTGAGGGTTAGGGTTCGGGTTAGGGAGAGGGATAGGGTTAGGGTGAGGGATAGGGTGAGGGTTAGGGTCACAGGTAGGTTTAGGGTTAGGTTGAGTGTTAGGGTTAGTGTGAGGGTTAGGGTTAGAGTTAGGATGAGGGTAAGGGTTACTGTGAGGTATAGGGTGAGGGATACAGTTAGGGTTAGCTTTTGGTTTAGGGTGAGGTGAGGTTTCGGGTTTGCATTAGGGTTAAGGTGAGGGTTATGGTGAGGGTTAGGGTTAGGGTTAAGGTGAGGGTGAGGGTGATTGTTAGGTTTAGGGTTATGTTGAGTGTTAGGTTTAGGGTGAGGGTTAGGGTTAGGGTTAGGATGAGGGTGAGGTTGAGGGTGAGGGTTAGGGTTAGGGTGAGGGTGAGGGTGAGGGTGAGGGTTAGGGTTACGTTTAGGGTGAGGGTGAGATTGAGGTTTAGGTTTAGAGTTAGGGTTAGGGTTAGGGTGAGGGTGAGGGTGATGGTTAGGGTTAGGGTGAGGGTGAGGGTGAAGGTTAGGGTTAGGGTTAGTGTTAGTTTGTTTGTTAGGATTAATGTGAGGTTTAGGGTGAGGGTGAGGGTAAGGTTTAGTTTGAGGTTTAGGGTGAGAGTTAGGGTTAGGGTGAGGTATAGAGGTAGGGTTAGGGTTAGGTTTAGGGTTAGGATTAGGCTGAGGGTGAGGGTTAGGGTGAGGGTGAAGGTGAGGTTTAGAGTTAGGTTTACGGTGAGGGTGAGGGTGAGGGTTAGGTTTAGGGTTATGGTGAGTGTTAGGTTTAGGTTGAGGTTTAGGGTTAGGGGTAGGTTTAGGGTGAGGGTGAAGGTGAGGGTGAGGTTGAGGGTGAGGGTGAGGGTCAGGGTTAGGGTTAGGGTGAGGGTGAGGGGGAAGGTTAGGTTTAGGGTGAGGGTGAGGTTTAGGGTTAGGGTTAGGGTTAGGGTTAGGATTAGGGTTAGGGTTAGTTTGAGTATTAGGGTGAAGTTTTCGGTTAGGGTGACCGTTAGGTATAGGCTGAGTGTTAGGTTTAGTGTTAGGGTTAGGGTTAGGGTTAGTGTGATGTTTAGGGTGAGGGTGAGGCTAAGGGTGAGGGTTCGAGTTCTCATGAGGGTTAGCGTTTGTGTGACGGTTAGGGTTAGGGTTAGGGTGCGGGTTAGGGTGAGGTTGAAGGTTAGGGTGAGGGTGAGGGGTAGGGTTAGGTTGAGGTTTAGGTTTAGGGTTAGTGTTAAGTGAGGGTTAGGCTTAGGGTTAGGGTTAAGGTGAGGGTAAGGGTTAGGGTGAGGGTTAAGGTTAGATTTAGCATTAGGGATAGGGTGAGGTTTAGGGTGTGGGTAAGGGTCTGGGTAAGGTTTAGGGTGAGGGTGAGGGGTAGAGTTAGGGTTAGGAAGAAGGTTAGTGTTAGGGTTAGGGTTTGGGTTAGTTTGAGGGTTAGGGTGAAGGTGAGTTTGAGTTTGAGAGTTAGGGTGAGGGTTATGGTGACGGTAAGGTTTAGGGATAGCATACGGGTTAGGGTTAGGGTAAGGGTTAGGGTTAGATTTAGGGTTAGGGTGAGGGTGAGGGTGAGGGTGAGGGTTAGGGTTAGGGTTAGGTTTAGGATTAGAATTAGGTTTAGGGTAAGTGTTAGGGTTAGGGTGAGGTTTAGATTTAGGGTTAGTGTGAGGGTTAGGGTTAGGGTTACGTTTATGTTGAGGGTTAGTGTTAGCATTAGGGTGAGGATGAGGGTTTGGTTGAGGGCCAGGGTTAGAGATAGGGTAAGGGTTAGGTTTAGGGTTAGGGTTAGGGTGAGTGTGAGGGATAATTTTAGGGTGAGGGTTAGTGTGAGTTTTAGGTTTAGGTTTAGGGTAAGGGTTAGGTTTAGGGTGAGCGATAGTTTTACATTTAGGAATAGGTTGAAGTTAATGCTGAGGGTTATGGTTAGGGTTAGTGTGAGGATAAGGGTTAGGGTGAGGATTAGGGTGAGGATGAGGGTTAGGGTTAGCATAAGGTTTAGTGTGAGAGTTAGGGTTAGGGTTACGTTTAGGGTAAGGGTTAGTGTTAGGGTAAGGATTAGGGTTCGGCTTAGGTTTAGGGTTAGGTTTAGGGTTAGGGTGATGTTTAAGCTTAGGGTTAGAGTTAGGTTGAGGGTTAGGGTGAGTGTGAGCTTGAGAGTGAGGGTTAGGGTGAGGTTGAGGGTGAGTGGGATGGTGACGGTGAGAGTTAGGGTTAGGTTTAGGTTTAGGGTGAGGGTAAGAGTTAGGTTTAGGATTAGGGTTATGGTAAGGGTTAGGCTGAGGCTTAGGGAGAGTGTGCAGTTGAGGCTGAGGGTTTTGGATAGGTAAGCGTTAGGATTAGGTTTAGGGTGAGGATTAGGGTGACGTGAGAGTGAGGGTTAGGTTGAGGGTTAGGGTTAGGGTTAGGGTTAGGTTGAGGGTTAGGGTGAGAGGTAGGGTTAGGGTTAGGATGAGGATTATGTTGAGGGTGCGGGATAGGGTTTTGGTGAGGGTAAGTGTTAGGGTTATGGTGAGAGTGAGGGTGAGGTTAAGGGTAAGGGTTAGGGTGAGGGTTAGGGTGAGGGTGAGGGTTAGGGTTAGCATTAGAGTTAGGGTTAGGGTAAGGTTGAGTATTAGGATTAGGGTTAGGGTTAGGTTTAGGGTGCAGGTTAGGGTTAGGGTTACACTGAGAGTGAGGTTCAGAGTTAGGGATAGGATTAGGTTTAGGGTTAGGGTGAGGCTGAGGGTGAGGGTGAGAGTGAGGATTAATTTTAGGGTTAGGTTTACGGTGAGGGCTAGGATGAGGGTGAAATTTTTGGTTAGGAAAGGTTTAGGGTTAGATTTAGGGTGAGGATTAGGGTGAGGGTGAGGTTTAAGGTGAAGTTTATGGTTAGGGTGAGGGTTACGGTGAGGGTTGGGTTGTGGGTAAGTGTTAGCGTAAGGGTTAGAATGAGGGTGAGGGTTAGGGTTAGGGTGAGGGTAAGGGTTATTGTGAGGGTTAGGGTGAGGGTGACGTTTATGGTTAGCATTTGGGTTAGGGTGAGGGTTAGGATGAGCGATAGGGATAGGGTTAGGGTTAGGGTTAGGGTGAAAGTGAAGGTTAGGTTGAGGATGAGGGTGAGATTGAGGGTTAGGGTTAGGGGGAGGGGGAGGGTGTGGATGAGGCTTAGGGTTAGGATTAGTGTTAGGGTTAGCTTTTGGCTGAGGATGAGCTTAAGGGTGAGGGTGAGTTTTAGGTTTAGGTTTAGGGTGAGGGTTAGGGTTACTGTGAAGGTTAGGGTTACCGTTAGGGTGAGTGTTAGTGTGAGGTTTAGGGTTAGGGTTAGGTTTAGGTGAGGGTTAGTGGTAATGTTAATGTTAGGTTGAGGGTGAGGGTTAAGGTGACAGTGACAGTTAGTGTTCGGTTTAGGTTAGGGTTAGTTATAGGGTGAGGCTTAGGTTAAGGGGTAGGGTTAGTGTTAGGATGAGGGTTAGGGTTAGTATGAGGGTTAGTGTTAGGGTTAGGCTTAGGGTGAGGGTAAGGATTAGGTTTAGGGTGAGGGTGAGGGTTAGGGTTAGCTTTTGGGTTAAGGTGAGGGTGAGGTTTAGGGTTTGCATTCGGGTTTGGTTGAGGGTTAGGGTGAGGTTTAGGTTTAGGTTTAGGGTGAGGGTGAGGGTGAGAGTTAGGGTTAGGGTTATGGTGAGGGTTAAGATTAAGGTGAGGGTTAGGTTTAGGGTTAGGGGGAGAGTGAGGGTGAGGGTTAGGTTCGGGTGATGGTGAGGGTGAGGGTGAGGCTTAGGGTTAGGTTTAGTGTGAGGGTGAGGGTTAGTGTGAGGGTTATTGTTAGGTTTAGCGTAAGGTTTATGGCGAGGTCTAATGTGAGATTGCGGGTTAGGGAGAGGGAATGGGTGTGGGAGAGCGTTTCAGTTAGGTAAGGGTTAGGATTAGGGTTAGGGTGAGGGTCAGGGATAGGATGAAGTTTATGGTTGGGGTGATGGTTAGGGTTAGTTTGAGGTTTAGGGTTAGGGTTAGGGTTAGGTTGAGGTTTAGGGTTCGGGTTTGCATTAGGGTTAGGGTGAGGGTTAGGGTGTATTTGAGTGTTAGGGATAGGTTTAGGGTTAGTGTTAGGGTGAAGGTTAGTGTTAGGGTTAGGGTTAAGGTGAGGCGTAGGGTAAGGGGTAGGGTTAGGGTTAGGGTGAGGATTAGGGTAAGGGCGAGGGTTAGGATGAAGTTTAGGGTTAGGGTGAGTATTAGGGTTAGGGTTAGGTATAGGGTGAGCCTTAGGGTGAGGGGTAGGTTTAGGCTTAGGGTGAGGGTTATGGTTAGTGGGAGGGTTAGGGTTAGAGTTAGGGTGAGGGTGAGGGTTAGGGTGAGCTTTAGGGTGAGGGTGACTGTTAGGGTTAGCTTTAGGTTTAGGGTGAGGGTGAGGATTTGGTTTTGCATTAGGGTTAGGGTGAGGGTTATGGAGAGGGTTAGGGTTAGGTTTAGCGTGAGGGTGAGGGTGAGGGTTTTGGTTAGGGTGAGTGTGAGTGTGAGGGTGAGGTTGAGGGTTAGGTTTAGGTGTTGGGTGAGGGTGAGGGTGAGGTTTAGGGTGAGGGTGAGGGTTGGACTTAATGTGAGGTTTAGGGTGAGGGTGAGGGTAAGGGTTAGGGTGAGGGTGAAGGTGAGGGTTAGGGTTAAGGGTAGGGGTAGATGTAGGTTTAGTGTTAGGTTTAGGGTTAATATTAAGGTTAGGGTTAGGATTAGGCTGAGGGTGAGGGTGAAGGTGAGGTTTAGAGTTAGGGTTAGGGTTAGAGTTAGGGTTAGGTTGAGCGCTAGGATGAGGGTTAGGGTTAGGGTGAGGCTGCGGTTGAGGCTATGATTGAGACTCACCCTAGCTTTCATGGCTATGGTTAGGGTGAGGGTTAGGGGGACGGGTAGATTTAGTGTTAGATTTAATGTGAGGGTTAGTTTTAGTCTGAGAGTTAGGGTTAGGGTTAGAGTTAGGGTGATGTTAAGTGTTAGAGTGAGGGTTAGGGTGAGAGTGAGGGTTAGGGTGATGTTTAAGGTGAACGTGAAAGTTAGGGAGAGTGAGAGGTTGCGGGTGACAGTGAAGGTTAGGCTGTGTGTGAGGTTGAGGGTTAGGGTGAGGGTAAGGATTAGGGTGATGTTTAGGGTGAGGGTGAGGTTTAGGGTGAGAGTTAGGGTTCAGGGTAGAGGAATAGTTATGGTGTAGGTGAGGGTTAGGGTAAGGGTGAGGCTTAGGGTGACCGTGAGTGTTAGGGTTCAGGTGAGGATTAGGGTTAGGGTTAGGGTTTGGTTTGGGGTTAGCGTGAGGGTTAGGGTTAGGGTTAGGGTTGGGTGAGGGTTAGGGTGAGCGAAAGGTTTAGGGTGAGGGTTAGGTTGAGGTTGAAGGATAGGTTTATGGTGAGGGTAAGGGTTAGGGAAACGGTTAGGGTTAGGTTGAGGATTTGGGTTAGCATTAGTGTTAGGGTGAGGGTGAGGGTTAGGGTGAGGGTGAGGGGTAGGCTGAGGGGTAGTGTTAGATTTAGGGTCAGGGTTAGGGTGAGGGTGAGGGTTAGGGTTAGCATTAGGGTTAGGGTTAGGTTTAGGGTGAGTGTTAGGGTTAGGGTTAGGGTAAGTTTGAGGGTAAGTTTTAGCATAAGGGTTAGGGTTAGGTTGCAGGTTAGGGTTAGGTTTAGGGTGAGGGTGGGGTTGAGGGTTAGGGTTAGTCTTATGGTTATGGTTAGGGTAAGGCTGATGGGGAAGGGGAAGTTGAGGGTGAGTGTTAGGGTTAAGTTTAGGGTTAAGGTGAGGGCTTGGGTGAGGGTGAGGGTTAGGCTGATGGTGAGGGTGAGGGTTTTGGTTAGGTAAAGGTTAGGGTTAGGGAGAGGATTAGGCTGAGGATGAGGATTAAGCTGAGGTTAGGTTCAGGGTGAGGGTTAGTGTTACGGTTAGGTTGAGGGTTAGGGTTAGGGAGATGTTTAGGGTGAGGTTGAGGGTTAGGGTGAGGGTGAGGGTGAGGGTTAGGGTTAGGGTTAGGTTTAGGGTGAGGTTGAGGGTTAGGATTAGAGTGAGGGTGAGGGTGAGGATTAGGGTTAGGATTAGGTTTAGGGTTAGGGTGAGGGCTAGGGTGAGGGCGAGGGTTAGGGTGAGGGTGAGGGTGAGGGTGCGGTTTTCTGTTAGGAAAGGGATAGGGTTAGGTTTAGGGTGAGGATTAGGCTGAGGGTGAGGTTGAAGGTAAGGGTTAGGGTTAAGGTGAGGGTTAGGATTAGCATTAGACTGAGCGTTAGGGTTTGGGTGATGTTTAGGGTTATGTTTAGGGTGAGGGTGAGGGTGATGGTGAGGGTTAGGGTGTAGGTGAGGGTTAGGGTGAGGGTGAGGGTTAGGGTGATGGTGAGGGTTAGGTTTAGGGTTAGTGTGAGGAAAAGGCTTAGGGTGAGGATTAGGATGAGAGTAAGTGTTCGGGTTAGGGTTCAGTTGAGGGTGAGGGTTAGAGTTAGGGTTAGGGTGAGGGTTAGGGTTACGGTTAGGGTGAGGGTGAGGGTGAGGGTTCAGGTGAGGGTTAGGGTGTGGGTTAGGGTTAAGGTTATGGTGAGAGTAAGGGTTAGGGTGAGGTTTAGGGTGAGGGTTAGGGTTAGGGTTAGGGTTAGGGTTAGGATGAGCGTTAGGCTGAGGGTTCGGGTTAGGGTTAGTGTGAGGGTTAGGGTTAAGGTTAATGTTAGTTTTAGGATTTGGTTAGGGTGAAGGTTAGTTTTAGGTTTAGGATAAGGTTTAGGCTGATGGTAAGATTTAGGGTTAGTGTGAGGGTTATGTTTAGCGTTAGGGTTAGGGTGTGGGCTAGGGTAAGGGTGAGGGTTAGGTTGAGGGTTTAGTTTAGGTAAGGGTTAAGGTAAGGTTAGGGTGAGGATTAGGGTGAGATTGAGGGTTAAGTTGAGGGTTAGGGTTAGGGTGAGCCTTAGGGTTACGATTAGGGTGAGGGTTAATGTTAGGGTGATGTTTAGGGTGAGGGTGAGGGTGAAGGTTCGGTGAGGGGGAGGGTTAGGTTTAGAGTTAGCGTGAAGGTTAGGGTTAGGTTTAGGGTTAGAGTTAGGGTGAGCGTGAGGGTTAGGGTGAGGGGTAGGGTTAGGGTTACGGTGAGGGTGAGGTTTAGGTTTAGTGTGAGAGTTACGGTTAGGGTTAGGTTTAGTGTGAGGGTTAGGTTGAGGGTTAGGGTTAGGTTAAGGGTGAGGATGAGGATGAAGGTGATGGTTAGGGCTACGTTTAGGATGAGGGTGAGGCTTAGGTTTAGGATGAGGGTGAGGATGAGGGTGAGGATGAGGGTTACGGTTAGGATTAAGTTTAGGGTGAGGGTGAGGGTTAGGTTTAGGATTAGGGTTAGGGTCAGGGTGAGGGTGAGGGTTAGGGATAGGGTGAGGGTTAGGATTATGGTTAGGGTTAGGGTGACGTTTAGGGTTAGGGTTAGGTTTAGGATGAACGTTAGGCTGAGGATTAGGGTTAGGGTTAGTATGAGGTTAGGTTTAGGGTTGGGTTAGGGTGAGGGTGAGGGTTTACTTTAGGTAAGGGTTTGGGTAAGTTTAGGGTGAGGATTAGGATGAGATTGAGGGCTGAGGTGAGGGTTAGGGTTAGGGTGAGTGTTAGGGTTAGGTGAGGGTTATTGTTAGGGTGATGTTTATGGTGAGGGTGAGGGTGAAGTTTCAGGTGAGGGGAGGGGTTAGGTTTAGGGTTAGCGTGAGGTTTATGGTTAGGGTTAGGGTTTGGGTGATGGTGAGGGTTAAGGCGAGTGTGAGGTTGATGGTGAGTGTGAGGTTTAAGGTTAGGGTGAGTGTTAGGTATAGTGTTAGGGTTAGGGTGAGGGTGAGTGTTAGGGTGAGAGTGAGCATTCAGGTGAGGGGGAAGGGGAGGGGGAGGTTTATGGTTAGTGTTCGGGTGAGAGTTAGGGTGAGTGTGTGGGTGAGGGTTAGGTTTAGGATTAGGGTTAGGGTTAGGTTTAGGCTGAGGGTGAGTGTGAGGGTGAGGGTGAGGGTTAGGGTTAGAGTGAGTGTTAGGCTTAATGTTAGGGTTAGGGTTAGGGTGAGGGATAGGGTTAGGATTAGTTTTAGGATGAGGGTTAGGCTGTGGGTTAGGGTTAGTGTTAGGGTGAGGGTTAGGGTTAGTGTGAGATTTAGGGTTAAGATTAGGGTCAGGGTTAGTATTAGGGTGAGGGTAATGGTTAGTGTGAGGTTTAGGATGAGGGTGAGGTTTAGGGTTAGGGATAAGGTTAGGCTGAGGTTAAGGTGAGGGCTAGGGTTAGTGTGAGGGTTAAAATTAGGGTTAGGAATAGGGTGAGGGTTATGTTTAGGTTTAGGGTTAGGGTTAGGGTGAGTCTTAGGCTGAGGGGTAGGGTTAGTGTTACGGTTAGGGAGAGGGTTCGGGTTAGTGTGAGGGTTAGGGTTAGGTTTAGGTGAAGGTGAGGGTAAGGGTTAGGGTGAGGGTTAGGGTGAGGATGAGGGTTAGGATTAGAGTTAGGTTTAGGATTAGGGTTAGGGTGAGGTTGAGGTTTAGTATTAGGGTGAGGGTTAGGGTTATTGTTAGGGTTAGGGTGCAGGTAAGGTTGAGGGTTAGGGTTAGGGTAAGGTTAGGTTTAGGCTGAGGGTTAGGGTGAGGGTGAGGTTGATGGTTAGTGTTAGGGTGAGGGTGAGGGTGAGGGCTAGGGTGAGGGTGCAGGTTAGTGTGAGGGTGAGGGTGAGGGTTTCTTTTACATCAGGGTTAGGGTGAGGCTGAGGGTTAGGGTGAGAGTTAGGGTGAAGCTTATGGTTAGTGTTAGGGTGAGGGTGAAGTTTAGGGTTTAGGGTTAGACTTAGGGTTATGGGGAGGGTTAAATTGAGGGTCAGGGTTAGGGTTAGTGCTAGGATTAGGGTTAGGATGCGAGTTAGGTTGAGGTTTAGGGGTAGGGTTAGAGTGAGGTTTAGAATGAGGGTGAGGGGAAGGGGGAGAGTTTGGTTTAGGGTTAGACTTAGGTTGAGGTTGAGGGTTAGGATTAGGGTTAGCACTAGGTTTGTGCTGAGGGTGAGTGTGAGGTTGAGGGTGAGGGTTAGGGTTAGGGTGAGGGTTAGGGTTAGTTTTAGGGTGAAGGTTAGGGTTAGGGTTAGGGTTAGGATGAGCATTAGGCTGAGGGTTACAGTTAGGGTTAATGTGAGGGTTAGGGTTAGGGTTTGATTAGGATGAAGGTTAGTTTTAGCTTTAGGGTTAGGATAAAGTTCAGACAGAGGGTTAGGGTTAGGGTTACTTTGAGGGTTAGGTTTAGTGTTAGGGTTAGGGGGTGGTCTAGGATGAGGGTGAGTTTTAGGGTGAGGGTGAGGGTTTAGTTTAGGTAAGGGTTAAGGTTAGGTTAGGGTGAGGATTAGGGTGAGGTTGAGGGTTAAGGTGAGGATTAGGGTTAGGGTGAGGGTTAGGATTACTGTGAGGGTTAGGGTTAGGGTTAGGGTGAGGGTGAGGGTAAGTGTGAGGGTGAGGTTTAGGGTGAGGGTGAAGGTTAGGATTAGAGTTATGGTTAGGATTAGAGTGATGGTAAGGATGAATGGTTAGTGTTAGGGTGAGGATTAGGGTTGGGTTGAGGGTGAGGGTGAGGGTTAGGGTTAGGGTTATGGTTATGTTTAGGCTGAGGGTGAGCGTGAGGGTGAGGTTGATGTTTAGGATTATGGTTAGGTTGAAGGTGATGTTTAGGGTGAGGTTAGGGTTAGTATGAGGTTTAGGGTGAGGGTTTCGTTTACCTCAGGGTTAGGTTTAACCTGAGGTTAGGTTTAGGGTTAGGGTTATTGTTAGTGTTAGGGTTAGGGTTAGGGTGAGGTTTAGGGTTAGGGTGATGTTCAGGGTGAGGGTGAGGGTGAGGGTGAGGGTTAGGTTAAGGGTGAGGGTAAGGTTTAGCTTTGGGAACAGGGTTAGTGTTAGGGTTAGGCTGAAGGTGAGGGTGAGGGTGAGGGTGAGGGTGAGGGTGAGAGTTTGGGTTAGGGTTAGGGTTAGGGTTAAGGTGAGAGTCACGGGTACTGTGAGGCTAATGGTTAGGTTTAGGGTTAGGGTGAGGGGAAGGGTTAGAGTGAGGGTTAGTGTGAGTGTGAGGTTTAGGGTTAGGGTTAAGATTAGGGGGAGGGCTAGGGTGAGGGTGAGGGTTAGTATGAGGGTTAGGGTGAGGGTTTCTTTTAGCCAATGTTTAGTGTTATGTTGAGGATTAACGTGAGGGTGAGGGTTAGGTTGAGGTTTAGGGTTAGGGTGAGGGTTAGAGCAAGGGTTACGGTGAGGGTTAGGGTTTGGGTGATGTTTAGCGTGAGGGTGAGGGTTAGAGCGAGGATGAGGGTTCGGGTGAGGGTAAGGGTTCGAGTGAGGGTGAGAGTTAGGGTGTGGGTGAGCATTAGTGTTAGGTTGAGTGTTAGCATTAGGTTTAGGGTTAGTGTGAGGGTGAGGGTAAGGGCTAGGGTTAGGATTAGGTTGACGGTTAAGATTAGGGTTAGGGTTAGGGTGAGGGTTAGGGTGAGGGTGAGAGTGAGGGTTTAGTTTAGATAAGGGTTAAGGAAAGGTTAGGTTGAGTACTAGGGTGAGGTTGAGGGTTAAGGTGAGGGTTAGGATTAGGTTGAGTGTTAGGGTTACTGTGAGGTTTAGGGTTAACACTTAGGGTGAGGATGAGGGTAAGGTTTAGGGTGAGGGTTATGGTGAGGGTGAGGGTTAGGATTAGAGTTATGGTTAGGATTAGGGTGAGGGTGAGGGTGAGGGTTAGTGTTAGGGTGAGGGTTAGGTTTGGGGTGAGGGTTAGGGTTAGGGTTAGGGTTGGGGTGAGGGTGAGAGTGAGGGTTAGGGTTAGGCTTAGGGTTAGGTTTAGGCTGAGGTTTAGGCTGAGGGTGAGGTTGAGGGTTATAGTTAGGGTTAGGGTGAGGGTGAGGGCTAGGGTGAGGGTGAAGGTTAGTGTGAGGGTGAGGGTGAGCGTTTCGTTTACGTCAGGGTTAGGGTTAAGATGAGGTTAAGGTTAGGGTAAGGTTTAGCGTTAGGGTTAGGGTGAGGTTTATTGTTAGGTTGATGTTTAGGGTGAGGGTGAAAGTTAGGGTGAGGGTGAGGGTTAGGGTAAGTTTGAGGGAGAGTGTTAGATTTGGGAATAGATTTAGGGTTAGGGTTAGGCTAAAGGTTAGAGTGAGGGTGAGGGTGAGGCTGAGGTTTAGGTTTAGGGTTAGTGTTAGGCTTAGGGTTAGGGTGAGGGTAAGGGTTAGAGTGAGGTTTAGGGTGAAGGTGAGGGTTAGGGTTAGGGTTAGGATTAGGGTGAGGGTTAGAGTGAGGGTGAGGGTTAGTGTGAGTTTCAGATTGAGAGTTTCTTTTAGCCAAGGGTTAGGGTTATGTTGAGGAATACGGTGAGGTTGAGGATTAGGTTTTGGATTAGGGTTAGGGCTAGGGATAGGATGAGTGTTAGGGTTTGCGTGATGTTTAGAGTGAAAGTGAGGGTTAAGGTGAGGGTGAGGTTTAGGGTGTGGGTGAGGATTAGGGTTAGATTGAGTGTTAGTGTTAGGTTTACGTTTAGTGTGAGGTTGAGGGTTAGGGGTAGCTTTAGAGTTAGGTTGAGGGTTTGGATTAGGGTTAGGGTTAGTGTGAGGTTTAGGGTGGAGGGTAGGGTTATGGTTAGGGTGAGGGTTAGGGTGAGGGTGAGGGTTAGGGTGAGGGTGTGGGTGAAGGTTAGGCATAGGTGTAGGGTTAGGATGAGTTTAAGGGTTAGGTTAAGGTTGAGGAATATTGCTGGGGTTAGGGTTAGGGTGAGTGTTAGGGTGTGGGTTAAGGTTCCGGTGGGGGTGAGGGTTAGGTTGTTGGTGAGGGTTAGGTTTAGGGTGAGGATTAGGGTTAGAGTGAGGTTTATGGTGAGGGTAAGGGTTAGGGTGAGGTTTAGTGTGAGGGTTAGGGTGAGGGTTAGGGTGAGGGTGAGGTATAGGTTTTGGGTTAGGGTTAGGGTGAGGGTTAGGGATAGGTTTAAGGATAGGGTGAGAGTGAGGGTTAGGGTTAGGTTTAGGTTTAGAGTTAGGTTGAGGGTGACGGTTAGGGTTAGTATTAGAGTTAGCCTGAGGGTGATGGTGAGGGTTAGGGTTAGGGTGAGTTTTATGGGTAGGCTTTGGGTTAGGGTGAGGGTTAGGGTTAGGGTTAGGGTTAGGATGAGATTAGTCTGAGGGTTAGGGTTAGGGTTAGGTTGAGGGTTAGGGATAACCTGATATTTATTGTGAGAGTATCGTTTAGGGTGAGGGTGAGTGTTCGGGTGAGCGTGATGGTTAGGATGAGGGTGAGGGTTAGGTTTACAGTTAAGGTTAGGGAGAGGGGTAGCGTGAGCATTAAGGTTAGGATTAGGGTTAGGATGAGGGTTAGAGTGAGGATGAGGGTGAGGGTTAGGGTGTGGGTAAGTGTTATGGTTAGGGTTAGGGTTAGGGCTAGGGTGAGGGTTAGTGTGAGGGTGAGGATTTCGTTTACCTTAGGGTTAGGTTTATTGTGAGGATTAGGTTAAGGGTGAGGCTTAATCTGAGGTTAGGGTTAGGGTGTGGGTTATGGTTAGGGTGATGTTTATGGTGAGGGTGAGTGTTCAGTGAGGGTGAGGGTGAGGGTGAGGGTTAGTGTTAGAGTTAGGTTTAGGTTGAGGGTGATTGTGAGGGTTAGGAATAGGAATAGGGTTAGGGTGAGGGTTACGGTTAGTGTGAGAGTTATGATTAGGGTTAGGGTTAGGGTTACTGTGAGGGTAAGGGTTAGGGTGAGGGTTAAGGTGAAGCTGAGGGTTAGGGTTCGGGTTTGGGTTAGGGTGAGGGCTAGGGTGAGGGTGAGGGTTAGTGTGAGGGTTAGGGTGAAGGTTTCTTTTAGGTCAGGGTTAGGTTTATGGTGAGGATTAGCGTGAGAGTGAGGGTTAGGGTTAGGGTTAGCATGAGGGTGAGGGTTTAGGTGATGTTTAGGGTGAGGGTGAGGATTAAGGTGAGGGTGAAGGTTAGGGTGTGGTTGAGGATTAGGGTTAGGGTTTGGGTTAGGGTAATGGTGAGTGTAAGGTATAGGGTGAGGTTTATTTTGAGGATGAGGGTTAGGTTTAGTGTTAGGGTTAGGGTGAGGTTTAGGGTGAGCGTTAGGGTTTGGTTTAGGGTTAGGGTCAGGGTGTGGTATAGGGTGAGTGTTAGTGTTAGGGTGAGGGATAGGGAAATGGTTAGGGTGAGGTTGAGGGTTAGGGTTAGGGTTAGAGTTAGGGTGAGGTTGAGGGTTAGGATTAGGGTAAGGATTAGGTTTTGGCTGAGTTTGAGGGTGACTGTAAAAGTGAGGGTTAGTTTTAGGGTGAGGGTTAGGGCTAGGGTTAGTGTTAAGGTAAGGGTGAGGGTTAGGGTTAGGGTGAGGGTGTGGGTAAATGTTAGAGTGAGGGTTAGGGCGAGAGTGAGGGTTATGGTAAGTTTCAGGGTAAGGGTTAGGATGAGGGTAAGGGTTAGGTTGAGGGTTAGGGTGAGGGTGAGGGTTAGCATTAGTGTTAGGGTGAGGGTGAGGGTGAGGGTTAGGGTGAGGGTTAGGGTTAAGGTTAGGGATGGGGTGAGGATTAGGGTTAGGGTTAGGTTTAGGGTGAGGTTTAGGATGAGGGGTAGGGTTAGTGAAAGAGTGATAGTTAGGGTTCGTTTGAAGATTAGGGATAGAGTGAGGTTAATTTTACTGTGAGGTTTAGGTTTAGGTTAGGGTTTAGATGAGTGTTAGGGTTATGTTGAGAGTTAGGGTGAGGGTGAGGGCTAGGTTTAGTGTTAGTGTGAGTGTTATTGTTAGGGTCGGGGTTAGGTTTAGGGTGAGGGTTAGGGTTAAAGTAAGGGTTAGAGTGAGGGTTAGGGTTAGGGTGAGGGTCAGGGTGAGGGTTTGGATTAGGTTGAGGGTTAGGTTTAGGGTGAGGGTTAGGGTTAGGGTGAGCGTTAGGGTGATAGTGAGGGTTAGGGTGAGGGTGAGGGTTAGGTTTAGAGTTAGGGTTAGACTGAGTGTTAGGATTAGGGATAGGGTTAGGGTGAGAGTTAGGGTGAGGTGTCGGGATACAGTTAGGCTGAGGGTTAGGGTTAGTGTGAAGGTTAGGGGTAGGGGTAGGGTTAGTGTTAGGATAATGTTTAGGGTGAGGGTTAGTTTGAAGGTGAGGGTTAGAGTGAGCGTTAGGGTTAGGTTAAGAGTGAGGTTTAGGGTTAAGGTGATGTTTAGGGTGATGTTGAGGGTTAGTGTGAGGGTGAGGGTGAGGGTGAGGGTGAAGCTGAGGGTGAGGGTTAGGGTGAAGGTGAGTTTAGTTTATGTTTAGGGTTAGAGTTAGGGTTAGGCTGAGGGTGAGGGTGAGGGTTAGGGTTAGGGCTAGGGTGAGTGTTAGGGTTAGTGTGAGGGTTAGTGTGATGGTGAGGGTCAGCGTGAAGTTGAGGGTTAGAATGATGGTGAGGGTGAGTTTGAGGGTTAGGGTTAGGATTAGGGTTAGGGTGAGTTTTAGGGTTAGGGCTTGGGTTAGAGTTATTGTTAGAGTTAAAGTTAGGATGAGGGTGAGGGTTATTGTTAGGGTTAGGGTTAGGGTTAGGTGAGGGTGGGGTTGAGGGTTAGGGTTAATCTTAGGGTAATGGTTAGGGTAAGGCTGATGGGGAAGGGGAAGTTGAGGGTGAGTGTTAGGGTTAAGTTTAGGGTTAAGGTGAGGGCTTGGGTGAGGGTGAGGGTTAGGCTGAGGGTGAGGGTGAGGGTTTTGGTTAGGTAAAGTTTAGGGTTAGGGTGAGGATTAGGCTGAGGATGAGGATTAAGCTGAGGTCAGGTTCAGGGTGAGGGTTAGTGTTAGGGTTAGGTTGAGGGTTAGGGTTAGGGAGATGTTTAGGGTGAGGTTGAGGGTTAGGGTGAGGGTGAGGGTGAGGGTTAGGGTTAGGGTTAGTTTTAGGGTGAGGTTGAGGGTTAGGATTAGAGTGAGGGTGAGGGTGAGGATTAGGGTTAGGATTAGGTTTAGGGTTAGGGTGAGGGCTAGAGTGAGGGCGAGGGTTAGGGTGAGGGTTAGAGTGAGGGTGTGGTTTTCTGTTAGGAAAGGGTTAGGGTTAGTTTTAGGGTGAGGATTAGGCTGAGGGTGAGGTTGAAGGTGAGGTTTAGGGTTAAGATGAGGGTTAGGGTTAGCGGTAGGCTGAGCTTTAGGTTTTGGGTGATGTTTAGGGTTATGTTTAGGGTGAGGGTGAGGGTGAAGGTGAGGGTTAGGGTGTAGGTGAGGGTTAGGGTGAGGGTGAGGGTTAGGGTGATGGTGAGGGTTAGGTTTATGGTTAGTGTGAGGAAAAGGCTTAGGGTGAGGATTAGGATGAGAGTAAGTGTTAGGGTTAGGTTTAGAGTTTGGGTTAGGCTGAGGTATAGGGTTAGAGTTCGGGTTAGGGTTCAGTTGAGGGTGAGGGTTAGAGTTAGGGTTAGGGTGAGGGTTAGGGTTGGGGTGAGGGTCAGGGTTACGGTTAGGGTGAGGGTGAGGGTGAGGGTTCAAGTGAGGGTTAGGGTGTGGGTTAGGGTTAAGGTTATGGTGAGAGTAAGGGTTAGGGTGTGGTTTAGGGTGAGGGTTAGGGTTAAGGTTAGGGTTAGGGTTAGGTTTATGGTGAGAGTTAGGGTGAGGTGTCGGGATACAGTTAGGCTGAGGGTTAGGGTTAGTGTGAAGGTTAGGGGTAGGGGTAGGGTTAGTGTTAGGATAATGTTTAGGGTGAGGGTTAGTTTGAGGGCGAAGGTTAGAGTGAGCGTTAGGGTTAGGTTCAGTGTGAGGTTTAGGGTTAAGGTGATGTTTAGGGTGATGTTGAGGGTTAGTGTGAGGGTGAGGTTGAGGGTGAGGCTGGGGGTGAGGGTTAGGGTGAACGTGAGTTTAGTTTAGGTTTAGGGTTAGAGTTAGGGTTAGGCTGAGGGCGAGGGGGAAAATGAGGGTGAGGGTTAGGGTTAGGGCTAGTGTGAGGGTTAGGGTTAGTGTGAGGGTTAGTGTGATGGTGAGGGTCAGCGGGAAGGTGAGGGTTAGAATGATGGTGAGGGTGAGGTTGAGGGTTAGGGATAGGATTAGGGTTAGGGTGAGTTTTAGGGTTAGGGCTAGGGTTAGAGTTATTGTTAGGGTTAAGGTTAGGATGAGGGTGAGGGTTATTGTTAGGGTTAGGGTTAGGGTTAGGTGAGGGTGGGGTTGAGGGTAAGGGTTAGTCTTAGGGTTATGGTTAGGGTAAGGCTGATGGGGAAGGGGAGGTTGAGGGTGAGTGTTAGGTTTAAGTTTAGGGTTAAGGTGAGGGCTTGGTTGAGGGTGAGGGTTAGGCTGAGGTTGAGGGTGAGGGTTTTGGTCAGATAAAGGTTAGGGTTAGGGTGAGGATTAAGGTGAGGATGAGGATTAAGCTGAGGTTAGGTTCAGGGTGAGGGTTAGTTTTAGGGTTAGGGTGAGGGTTAGGGTTAGGGAGATGTTTAGGGTGAGGTTGAGGGTTAGGGTGAGGGTGAGGGTTAGGGTTAGGGTTAGGTTTAGGGTGAGGGTGAGGGTGAGGATTTGGAATAGGATTAGGGTTAGTGTTAAACTGAGTGTGAGGGTCAGGGTGAGGGTCAAGGTTATGGTCAATTTTAGGGTTAGGTTTAGATTGAGGGTTAAGGTTAGTGTGAGGTTTCTGGTTAGAGTTAGGGTGAGGGTAAGGGTTAGGATGAGGGTAAGCCTTAGGGTGAGTGTGAGGTTTTGGAATTCGGCTTTGTGTTAGGGTTAGTGTGAGGGGTAGGGTTCGGGTGAGGGTGAGGGTTCGGTTGAGAGTGAGTGTTAGTGTGAGGGTGAGTGTTCGGGTGAGAGTGAGGTTTAGGGTGTGGTTGAGTGTTTGGGTTAGGACGAGAGTCAGGGTGAGGTGTCGGGATAGGGTTAGGGTGAGTGTTAGGGTTAGTGTGAATGTTAGCGTTAGGGTTAGGTTTAGGATAAGGGTTAGTGTGAGGGTTAGGGTTAGTGTGATGTTTAGGGTGAGGTTGAGGGTTAGTGTGAGGGTGACTGTGAGGGTTAAGGTGAGGGTGAGGCTGAGTGGGAGAGTGACGGTGAGGGTTAGGTTTAGGGTTAGGTTTAGGGTGAGGGTAAGTGTTTGGGTTGCTATTAGGGTTATGGTAAAGCTTAGGTTGATTGTGAGGGTGAGAGTGAGGATGAGGGTGAGGGTCTCGGTTACGTAAGTGTTAGGGTTACGTTTAGGTTAATACTGAGGTTTAGGGTTAGCGTTAGGGTTAGGGTGAAGGTTAGGATGGGGGTTAGTGTGAGGGTTAGGGTTCGGGTTAGGGTTGGGTGAGCGTAAGGGTGAGCGTAAGGGTTAGGGTGAGGGTTACATTGTGGGTGAGGGATAGGTTTATCATGAAGATAAGGGTTAAGGTTAGGTTGAGAGTGAGGGTGAGGGTATGGGTAAGGGTTAGGGTCAGAATTAGGGTGAAGGTGAGGGTTAGGGTTAGCATTAGGGTTAGGTTTAGGATTAGGTTGAGTGTTAGGGTTAGGGTTAGGGCTAGGGTGCAGGTTAGGGTTACGGTTAGAGTGAGGGTCAGGGTCAGGGTTAGGGTTAGGATTAGGTTTAGGGTTAGGGTGAGGCTGAGGCTGAGGCTGAGGGTGAAGGTGAGGGTGAGGGTGAGGATTAAGGTTAGGGTTAGGTTTAGGATGAGGACTAATGTGAGGGTGATGTTTTTGTTTAGGAAAAGTTTAGGGTTAGGTTTAGGGTGAGGATTAGGGTGAGGGTGAGGTTTAAGGTGAGGGTTAGGGATAGGGTCAGTGTTAGGGTTAGGGTTAGGGTGAGGGTTAGGGTTAGGTTGATGTTTAGGGTGACGGTGAAGGTGAGACTGAGGGTTCGGGTGAGGGTTAGGGTTAGGGTGAGGGTTAGGGTTAGGGTTAGGTTTAGGTTTAGGGTGAGGGTAAGGATCATGATGACAGGGTGAGGGTGAGGGTTAGGGTTAGCGTTAGGGTTAGGGTGAGGGTTGGGGTGAGGGTTAGGGTTAGGGTTAGGGTGAGGGTTAGGGTGACGCTTAGGGTGAAGGTTTGGGTCAGGGTTAGGGTTTGGGGTAGGGTAAGGTTTAGGGGGAGGGGAAGGGGTAGTGTGAGGGTTAAGGAGAGTGTGAGGGATAGGGTTATGGTGAGGGTAAGGGTTAATCTAAAGGTTAGGTTGAGAGTGAGCATTTGTGTTAGCATCAGGGTTGGGTTGAGGGTTAGGGTTAGGGTTAGGCTGAGGGGTAGTTTTAGGGTTATTATGAGGTTTAGGTTTAGGGTTAGGGTGAGGGTAAGGGTTAGGATGACAGCTAGGGTGAGGGTCAGGGTTAGGGTTAGGTTTAGGGTTAGGGTGAGGGTTAGAGTGAGGGTTAGGGTTAGAGTTAGTGTGAGGGTTAGGGTGAACGTTAGGGTTAGGGTTAGGGTTTGGGGTAGGGTGAGGTTTAGGGGGAGGGGAAGGGGTAAGGTGAGGGTTAAGGAGAGGGTGAGGGATAGGGTTATGTTGAGGGTAAGGGTTAATCTAAGGGTTAGGTTGAGAGTGAGCATTTGTGTTAGCATCATGGTTGGGTTGAGGGTTAGGGTTAGGGTTAGTTTGAGGAGTAGTTTTAGGGTTAGGGTGAGGGTTAGGGTTAGGGTTAAGGTGAGGTTAAGGGTTTGGTTGAGGGTGAGGGTGAGGGTTAGGCTTAGCCTTAGAGTGAGGGTGAATGTTAGGGTTAGGGAATGGGTGAGTGTGAGTGTGAGGATTAGGTGTAGGATTAGGGTTAGGTTTAGGGTTAGGCTGAGGTTTAGCCTGATGGGTAGGGTTACAGTTAGGGTGAGGGTTAGGTTTAGTGGGAGTGTTAGGGTTAGGTTTAGGGTTAGGGTTAGGGTGAGGGTTCAGGTGAGGTTTCGGGTTAAGTAGTGGGTGAGGGTTAGGGTTAGTGTGAGGACTAGCTTTAGGGTTAGGGTTACTGTTAGGGTTAGGATTAGGGTGAGGGTAAGGGTTAGGGTTAGTTTTATGGTTAGGGTGAGGGTTCGGGTTAGTGTGAGGGTTAGGTTTAGGGTTAGGTGAAGGATCGGGTAAGGGTTAGGGTGAGGGTTAGGGTCAGGGTGAGTATTATGATTAGGTTAAGGACTAGGGTTAGGCTGAGGGTGAGGGTGAAGTTGAGGTTTATGATTAGGGTTACAGTGAGGGTTAGGTTTAGGGTGATGTTTAGGGTGAGGGTGAGGGTGAGGGTAAGGGTGAGGATTCGGGTGAGGGTGAGGATTAGGGTGTGGATGAGGGTTAGCATGAGGGTGATGGTTACAGTTAGGTTTAGGGATTGGGTTAGTGTTAGGGTTTGGATTAGGGTGAGGTTTAGGGTTAGGTTTAGGTTAAGTGTGAGGATAAGGGTTAGTGTGAGGGATAGGGTTATTGTTAGGGTTAGGGTGAGGGTGAGGGTGAGTGTTATGGTTAGGGGTAGGGTGAGGGTTAGGGTTAGGCTAAGGCTTAGGGATGGGGATAGGGTAAGGTTGAGTGTGAGGGTGATGTTTAGAGGTAGTTTTAGGCTGAAGGTGAGGGTTCGGTTTAGGATTAGTGTTAGGGTTAGGGTTAGGGTGAGGGTTAGGTTTAGGATTAGGGTTAGGGTTAGCCTTAAGGTGAGGGTGAGGTTGAGGGTTAGGGAGAGGATTAGGGTTAGGTTTACAGTTAGGGTGAGAGTGAGGATTAGGTTGAGGTGAGGGTTCGTGTTTGGGTGAGGGTTAGGGTGATGCTGAGGGTTAGGGTGAGGGTGAGGTTTAGGTTTAGTGTTAGCTTTAGGGTGAGGGTTAGGATCAGGGTTAGTATTAGGGTGAGGGTTAAGGTGAGGGTTAGGGTTAGGGTTAGGGTTAGGGTGAGGGTGAGAGGTACAGTTAGGTTTCGAGTTAGGGTGATGGTGAGGGTGAGGGTGAGGGTGAGGTTGAGGGTTAGGTTTTGGGTGAGGGTTAGGGTTAATATTAAAGTTAGGGTTAGGGTGAGGGATAGGGTTAGGGTGAGGGTTAGGATGAGGGTTAGGCTGTAGGGTAGGGTTAGGGTCAGGGTGAGGGTTAGGGTTAGTGTGAGTTTTAGGGTTAAGATTAGGGTCAGGGTTAGGATTAGGTTAGGGGTGAGGTCTAGGTTGAGGGTGTGGGATAGGGTGAGGGGTAGGGTTAAGGTTAGGGTGAGGGTGAGGGTTAGGTTTAGTGTGAGGTTTAGGGTTAGTATGAGTTTGAGGGTGAGGGTGAGGGTTAGGGTGAGGGTGAGGGTTAGGGTTAGGGTTAGGGTTAGGGTGAGGGTGAGCGTTACGGTTAGGTTGAGGGTTAGGGTGAGGGTAGGGTTAGGGTAAGGGTGAGGGTGAGGCTTAGGTTTAGTGTGAGGGTTAGGGTTAGTGTAAGGTTAAGGGTTAGGGTGAGGTTTAGGGTAACAGTGAGGCTTAGGGTTAGCGTGAGTTTGAGGGTGAGGGTGAGGTTTAGGGTTAGGTTGAGGGTTAGGTTTAGGGTTAAGGTGAGGGTGAGCCGTAGCGTGAGAGTGAGGGTTCGGTGAGGGTTTGGGTGAAGGGGGAGGTTAATGGTTAGGGTTCGGGTTAGAGTTAGGGTGAGGCTGTGGGTGAGGGTTAGGTTTAGGATTAGGGTTAGTGTTAGGGTTAGGCTGAGGGTGAGTGTGAGGGTGAGGGTGAGGGTTAGGTTTTGGGTGAGGGTGAGGGTTAAGGTTAGGGTTAGGGTTAGGTTGAGGGATAGGATTAGGTTTAGGGTTAGGATGAGGATTAGGCTGTGGGGTAGGGTTAGGGTTAGGGTGAGGGTTAGGGTTAGTGTGAGTTTTAGGGTTAAGGTTAGGGTCAGGGATAGGATTAGGTTAGGGGTAAGGGATAGGGTGAGGGTTAGGATGAGGGTGAGGTTTAAGTTTAGGGATAGGGTTAGGATGAGGTTAGGCTGAGGGCTAGGGTGAGTGTGTGGGTTAGGGTTAGGGTTAGGGATAGGGTGAGGATTAGGTTTAGGGTTAGGGTTAGGGTGAGTCTTAGGCTGAGGGGAAGGGTTAGGGATAGGGTGAGGGTTAGGTTTAGTGTGAGGGTTAGGTTTTGGGGTAGGGTTAGGGTGAGGGCTAGGTGAGTGTGAGGGTTAGGGTTTTATTTAGGGATAGGGTAAGGATTAGGGTTAGGGTTAGGTTTAGGGTGAGATTTAGGCTGATGTGTAGGGTTACAGTTAGGGTGAGGTTTAGGTTTAGTGGTAGTGTTAGGGTTAGGTTTAGGGTTAGGGTTAGGGTGAGGGTTTGGGTGAGCGTTCGGGTTAATGTGTGGGTGAGGGTTAGGGTTAGTGTGAGGATTAGGTTTAGGTTTAGGGTTACTGTTAGGTTTAGGGTTAGGGTGAGGGTAAGGGTAAGGGTTAGTGGTATGGTTAGGGTGAGGGTTCGGGTTAGTGTGAGGGTTAGGGTTAGGGTTAGGTGAAGGTGGGGGTAAGGGTTAGGGTGAGGGTTAGTTTGAGGGTGAGGGTTAGGATTAGAGTTAGGGTTAGGATTAGGTTTAGGATGACGGTGAGGTTGAGGTTCAGTGTTAGGGTGAGGGTTAGGGTTATTGTTGGGGTTAGGTTGCAGGTGAGGGTAGGGTGAGGGTGTGGGTTAGGGTTAGGATTAGGGTAGGGTTAGGTTTGGCTGAGGGTGAGGGTGAGAGTGAGGGTGAAGATTAAGTTTAGGGTTAGGTTTAGGGTGAGGACTAGGGTGAGGGTGATATTTTTTGTTAGGAAATGTTTATTGTTCGGTTTAGGGTGAGGATTTGTGTGAGGGTGAGCTTTAAGGTGAGGGTTAGGGTGAGGGTGAGGGTTAGGGTTAGGGTTAGCGTGAGGTTTAGGGTTAGGGTGATGTTTAGGGTGAGGGTGAAGGTGAGAGTGAGGGTTCAGGTGAGGGTTAGGGTTAGGGTGAGGTTTAGGGTTAGGGTTAGTGTTAGGGTGAGGATAAGGGTTAGGATGACAGTTAGGGTGAGGGTGAGGGTTAGGGTTAGGTTTGGGTTAGGGTGATGTTTATGGTGAGGGTGAGGGTGAGAGTGAGGATTCGGTTGAGGGTGTGGTTTAGGGTGTTGGTGAGGGTTAGGGTGAGAGTGAGGGTGAGGGTGAGGTTGAGTGTTAGTGTGTTGGTGAGAGTTAGGGTGAGGGTGACTGTTAGGGTTAAGGTTAGGATTAGGATGAGGGTTAGGGTTAGGGTTAGGTTGAGGGTTAGGGTGAGGGTTATGGTTAGGGATAGGGTGAGGATTAGGGTTAGTGTGAAGGTTAGGGTTAGGGTTGGTGTAAGGATAAGGGTTAGGTTGAGGATTAGGGTGAGAGTGAGTGTTAGGGTTAGATTAAGGGTTAGGGTGAGGGTTAGGGTAAGGGTTAGGGTTAGGGTTAGGGTGAGTGTGAGGGATAAATTTAGGGTTAGGTGAGCATTATGGTTGGGGTGAGGGCTAGGGTTAGGTTTAGGGTGAGGGTTCAGGTGAGTGTGAGTGTTAGGGTGTGGGTGACGGTTAGGGTTAGGTTGAGGGATAAGGTGACGGTGAAGTTTAGGGTGATGGTGAGGGTTAGGGTTAGGGTGAGTGATAGGGTGAGGGTGAGGGTTAGGGTGAGTGTGAGGATTAAGGTTAGGGTTACCCTTAGGGTTATGGTGAGGGTATGGGTTAGGGTGAGGTTTAGGTTGAGGGTGAGGGTTAGGCTTAGCGTTAGGGTTAAGGCGAGAGTTAGGGTGAGGTTTAGGGTTAGGGTGAGTGTGAGGGTTAGGGTTAGGGTTAGGGTGATATTTATGGTTAGAGTGTGGGTTAGGGATAGGTTTATGGTTAGGGGGAGGTTTAGGTTATGGTTAGGGTTCCAGTTAGGGTGAGTGTGAAGGTGAGTGTTAGGGTTAGGATTAGGGTTAGGGTTAGTGTTAGGCTGAGGGTGAGGGTGAGGGTGAGGGTGAGGGTGAGTGTTAGGTTTAGGGTAATGTTTAGGGTTAGGTTTAGGTTGAGGGTTAGGGTTAGGGTTAGGATTAGGATTAGGGTGAGGATTATGGTTAGGGTTAGGGTGTGGGTTAGGGATAGGTTTATGGTTAGGGTTAGCATTAGGTTTAACATTAGGGTTAGAGTGAGGGTGAGGTTGAGGGTTAGGTTTAGGTTTAGGTTTAGGGTTAGGGTGAGGCTGAGGTTGAGGATGAGTTTGAGGGTGAGGGTGAGGGTTAGGGTTAGGCTTAGGGTGAGGGCTAAGGTGAGGTTGAGGGTTACTGTGAGGGTGCAGTTTTCAGTTAGGAAAGGGTTAGGGTTAGGGTTAGGTTTAGGGTGAGGATTAGGCTGAGGTTGAAGGTGAGTTTTAGGGTTAAGGTGAGGGTTAGGGTTAGGGTTAGGGTTAGGGTGATGTTTAGGGTGAGGGTGAGGGTGAGGGTTGGGGTTAGGGTAATGTTTAGGATTAGGGTTAGGTTGGGGGTTAGGTTTAGGGTTAGGATGAGGGTTAGGCTGAGGATTATGGCTAGAGTTAGTGTGAGGGTTAGGTTTAGTGTGACGCTTAGGGTTAGGGTGAGGGTAAGCGTTAGGGTGAGGGTTAGGATCAGGTTGCAGGATAGAGTTAGTGTTAGGGTTAGGGTGTGCATTTGGATGAGGGTTAGGTGTAGGGTAAGGGTGTGGGTTAGTGTTAGGGTTGAGTTCAGTGTTAGCGTTAGGGTGAGGTGTAGGGTTAGGGTTAGGGTTAATGTGAGGATAAGGGACATATTGAGGGTTAGGGTGAGGGATAGGTTTAGTGTAAGGTTTAGGGTGAGTGTTTGTGTGAGGGTTAGGTTTAGTTTTAGGGTTACGTGAGGGTTAGGATGAGGGTAAGGTTTAGGGTGAGGTTTAGGGTGAGGTTGAGTATTAGGGTTACCATTAGTGTTAGAGTGAGGGTTAGGGTTAGGTATAGCATTAGGCTTAGGATTAGGGTTAGGGTGAGGTTTAGGATTAGGGTTAAAGTGAGGGAGAGGTTTAGGGTTAGCATTAGGTTTACGGTTAGGTTTAGAGTGAGGGTGAGGGTGAGGAATAGGGTTAGGATTAGGTTTAGGTTTAGGGTGAGGCTGAGGTTGAGGGTGAGGGTGAGGGTTAGGGTTAGGCTTAGGGTGAGGGCTAGGGTGAGGGCTAGGTTGAGGGCGAGGGTTAGGATGAGAGTTAGGGTTGGGGTGAATGTTAGGATTACGGTTAGGTTGAGGGTGAGGGTGATGGTGAAGTTGAGGTTTAGGGTGTGGATTAGGGTTAAGGTTATGGTGAGGGTAAGGGTTAGGGTGAGGTTTACTGTGAGGGTTAGGGTTAGGGTGAGGATTATGGTGATGTTGAGTGTTAAGGTGACAGTGAGGGTTAGGGTGAGGGTGAGGTTTAGGTTTAGTGTTAGCATTAGTGTGAGGGTTAGGGTCAGGGTTAGGATTAGGGAAAGGGTTAAAGTGAGGGTTAGGGTTCGGGTTAGTTTTAGGGTTAGTATGCGCATTAGGGTTAGTGTTAGGTTTATAGTGAAGGTAAGGGTTAAGGTGAGGGTTAGGCTGAAAGGGTAGGTTTAGGGTAAGGGTGAGGGAGAGGGTGAGGGTAAGGGTTAGGGTGAGGGTGAGGCTTAGTGTTAGCATTAGTGTTAGGGTTAGGGTTAGAGTGAGTGTGAGGTTTAGGTTTAGGGTTAGGGTGAGGGTGAGGGTGAGGGTGAGGGTAAGGTTTAGGTTTAGGTTTAGGGTTATGGTTAGGATTAGTGTAAGGTTGAGGTCTAGTGTGAGGGTGAGGGTTAGGGTTTGGGTTAGGGTGAGGGTAAGGGTTAGGGTGAGGGGTAGGGTGAGGTGTAGGGTTATGGTTAGGGTGAGGGTTAGGGTTAGCGTGAGGTTTATGGTGAGGTTTAGGGTTAGGGTTAGGGTGTGGGTTAAGGTTAGGGTGATGTTTAGGCTGAGGGTGAGCGTTAGGGTGAGAGTTAGGGTGAGGTTTAGGGTTAGTGGTAGGATTAGGGTTAGGGTGAGGGTGAGGTTTAGGGTTAGAATTAGTGTTAGGGGAGGGTTAAATTGAGGGTCAGTTTTAGGGTTAGTGTTAAGGTTAGGGTTAGAATGAGTGTTAGGTTGAGTTTTAGGGTTAGGGTTAGGTTTAGGATGAGCGTTAGGCTGAGTGTTAGGGTTAGGGTTAGTGTGAGGGTTAGGGATAGGTTAGGGTTAGGGTTTGGGTTTGGTTATGGTGATGGTTAATTTTAGGTTTAGGGTTGGGTTCAGGTTTAGGCTGTGTGTTAGGGCTAGGGTTAGTGTGAGGGTAGGTTTAGGGTTAGGTTTAGGGTGTGGACTGTGGTGAGGGTGAGGGTTATGGTGATCGTTAGGATTAGGGTTAGGGTTAGGTTCAGGTATAGGTTGAGGGTTAGGATTAGAGTAAGGACTTGGGTTGGGCTGAGGGTGAGGGTGATGTTGAGGGTGAGGGTTAGGGTTAGAGTGAGGGTTAGAGTGAGTGTGAGGGGGCGGGGGGAGAGTTTGGTTTTGGGTTAGAGTTAGGTTGAGGGTGAGGGTTAGGGTTAGGGTTAGCAATAGGTTTAGGCTGAGGGTGAGGGTGAGTTTGAGGGTGAGGTTTACGGTTAGGGTGAGGGTTAGGGTTAGTTTTAGGGTGAAGGTTAGGGTTAGGGTTAGGGTTAGTGTTAGGATGAGCATTAGGCTCAGGGTTAAGGTTAAGGTTAGTGTGAGGGTTAGGGTTAGGGTTAGGGTTAGGGTTTGGTTAGGGTGAAGTTTAGTTTTAGGTTTAGGGTTAGGATAAGGTTTAGGCTGAGTATTAGGTTTAGGGTTAGGGTGAGGGTCAGGGTAAGGGTTAGGGTGAAGTTTAGGGTGAGGGTGAGGGTTAGGATTAGCTTTAGGGTTAGGATTAGGGTGTGGGTGAGGATGAAGGTTAGTGTTAGGGTGAGGGTTAGGGTTGGGGTTGGGGTGAGGGTTAGGGTTAGGGTTAGGCTTGGGGTGAGGGTGAGGGTGAGGGTTAGGGTTAGAGTAAGTTTTAGGCTGAGGGTGAGGGTGAGGGTGACGTTGATGGATAGGGTTATGGTTAGGGGGATGGTGAGGGTTAGGGTGAGGGTTAGAGTGAGTGTGAGGGTTTGCTTTATGTCAGGGTTATGGTTACGCTGAGGTTAGGGTTAGGGTTAGGGTTAGGGTTAGTGTTAGGGCAAGGGTTAGGTTGCGGGTTAGGGTTTGGGTGATGTTTAGTGTGAGGGAGAGGTTGAGGGTTCAAGTGTGGGTGAGATTTAGGATGTGGGTGAAGTTTAGTGTTAGGTTGAGTTTTAGCGTTAGGTTTAGGTTTAGTGTGAGGGTGAGGGTTAGGGCTAGGGTTAGGGTTAGGTTGAAGTTTAGTATTAGGGTTAGGGTTACTATGAGTGTTATGGTGAAGGGTAGGGTTAGGGTTAGGGTTAGGGTGAAGATTAGGGTGAGGTTTTAGGTGAGGGTTAGCGTTAGGTGCATGGTTAGGGTGACTTTGAGGGTGAGGCTTAGGTTTAGGATTAGGGTTAGGGTTAGGAAGAGTGTTAGGGTGTCAGTGAGGGATCGGGTCAGGGTCCGGGTTAGAGTGTAGTTGAGGGTTATGTTTAGGGTGATTATTAGGTTTAGATTTAGATTTATAGTGAGGGTAAGGGTTAGGGTGAGGTTTAGTGTGAGGGTTAGGCTTAGGGTTAGGTTTAGGGTGAGGGTTAGGGATAGGTTTAGGGATAGGGTGAGGGTAAGTGTGAGGGTTAGGTTTGCTTTATGGTTAGAGTTAGGGTGAGGGTGAGGGTTTGTATTTGGGTTAGTATTAAAGTTAGCCTGATGGTGAGGGTGAGGGTTAGGTTCAGGGTGAGTGTTAGGGTTAGGGGTAGGGTTAGGGTGAGTGTTAGGGTTAGGGTTAGGTTTACGATGAGCGTTAGGCTTAGGGTTAGGGTTTGGGTTAGTGTGAAGGTTAGGGTTAGTGTTAGTGTTAGTGTGAGGGTTAGGGTTAGCTTTAGGTTTAGGATAACGGTTAGGTTGAGGGTTAGGTTTAGGGTTAGTTCGAGGGTTAGGTTTAGGGTTAGGGTTAGAGTCAGGTAAAGGTTAGGGTGAGAGTTAGGGTGAGGGTGAGGGTAAAGGTTAGGGTGAGGGTTAGGGTTAGGGTGAGGGTTAGGATTAGGGTTAGCACTAGGTTTAGGCTGAGGGTGAGGGTGAGGATGAGGGTGAGGTTTACATTTAGGTTGAGGGTTAGGGTTAGGATTAGGTTTAGGGTGAGGGTTAGGGTTAGGGTTAGGGTTAGGCTGAGGGTTAGTGTTAGGGATAGTGTTAGGTTTAGTGTGCGGTTAGGGTTAGGGTTAGGTTTAGGGTTTGGTTAAGGTGAAGTTTTGTTTTAGGTTTAGGGTTAGGATAAGGTTTATCCTGAGGGTTATGGTTAGGGTTAGTGTGAAGATTAGGTTTAGGGTTAGGGTTAGTGTGTGGACTAGTGTGAGGGTGAGTGTTAGGGTGAGAGTGAGTGTAAGGGTTTAGTTTAGGTAAGGGTTAAGGTAAAGTTAGGTTGAGGATTAGGGTGAGGTTGAGGTTTAAAGTGAGGGTTAGGGTTAGGTTTAGGGATAGAGATAGGGTGAGGGTGAGGGTTAGGTTTAGTATTAGAGTTAGCCTGAGGGTGAGGGTGAGGGTTAGGGTTAGCGTGAGTTTTATGGGTAGGGTTACGGTTAGGGTGAAGGTTAGGATTAGGGTTAGGGTTAGGATGAGTGTTAGGCTGAGGGTTAAGGTTAGGGTTAGTGTGAGGATTAGGGTTAGGGTTAGGGTGAGGGTTAGGGTTAGGTTTAGGTTTAGGATAAGGGTTAGGTTGAGGGTTAGGTTTAGGGTTAGGGTTAGGGTTAGTGTTAGGGTCAGGGTAAAGGTTATGGTGAGGGTTAGGGTGAGGGTGAGGGTAAAGGTTAGGGTGAGCATTAGGGTGAGGGTGAGGGTTAGGGTTAGTGTGAGGGTTGGGTGAGGGTTAGGGTGAGGGTTAGGGTGAGTGTTCACGAATGTTGTGAGAGTATGTTTTAGGGTGAGTGTGAGTGTTCAGTTGAGCTTGAGGGTTAGGATGAGGGTGAGGGTTAGTGTTACATTTAGTGTTAGGGAGAGGGGTAGGGTGATCATTACGGTTAGGATTAGGGTTAGAGTGAGGATGAGGGTGAGGATTAGGGTGTGGGTAAGTGTTATGGTTAGGGTTAGGGTTAGGGCTCGGGTGAAGGTGAGGGTTAGTGTGATGGTGAGGGTTTCATTTACCTTATGGTTAAGGTTAGGGTGAGGATTAGGTTGAGGGTGAGGGTTAAGCTGAAGTTAGGGTTAGGGTGAGGGTTAGGGTTAGGGTGATGACTGTTGTGAGAGTATGGTTTAGGGTGAGGGTGAGTGTTCAGGTGAGCTTGAGGGTTAGGATGAGGATGAGGGTTAGGGTTACATTTAGGGTTAGGGAGAGGTGTAGGGTGAGCATTATAGTTAGAATTAGTGTTAGAGTGAGGATGAGGGTGAGGGTTAGGGTTAGGGTTAGGGTTTGGTTAGGGTGAAGTTATGTTTTAGGTTTAGGGATAGGATAAGGTTTATCCTGAGGGTTATGGTAAGGTTAGTGTGAAGGTTAGGTTTAGGGTTTGGGTTAGGTTGTGGGCTAGTGTGAGGGTAAGGGTTAGGGTGAGGCTGTGGGTAAGGGTTTAGTTTAGGTAAGGGTTAAGGTAAGGTTAGGTTGAGGATTTGGGTGAGGTTGAGGGTTAAGGTAAGGGTTAGGGTTAGGTTTATGGTTAGAGTTAGGGTGAGGGTGAGGGTTAGGTTTAGTATTAGAGTTAGCCTGAGGGTGAGGGTGGGGGTTAGGGTTAGGGTTAGTGTGATGGTTAGGGTTAAGGTTAGGGTGAGTGTTAAGGTCAGGTTTAGGGATAGGATAAGGGTTAGGTTTAGGGTTAGGGTGAGGGTCAGGTTTAGGGTTAGGGTTAGGGTTAGGGTCAGGGTAAAGGTTAGGGTGAGGGTTAGGGTGAGGGTGAGGGTAAATGTTAGGGTGAGCGTTAGGGCGAGGGTGAGGGTTAGGGTTAGTGTGAGGGTTAGTGTGAGGGTTAGGGTGAGGGTAGGGGTTAGGGTGATGGTAAGGTTGAGGGTGAGTGTTAGTATTATATTGTGGGTAAGGGTTAGGGTGAGCGTTAGGGTACGGATTAGGGTTAGGGTGGGGGTTAGGGTTAGGGTTAAGTTGAGGGTTAGCGTTAGGGTGATGACTGTTGTGAGAGTATGGTTTAGGGTGAGGGTGAGTGTTCCGTTGAGCTTGAGGGTTAGGATGAGGTTGAGGGTTAGGGTTACATTTAGGGTTAGGGAGAGGGTTAGGGTGAGCATTAGGGTTAGGATTAGGGTTAGAGTGAGGATGAGGGTGAGGGTTAGGGTGTGGGTATGTGTTATGGTTATGGTTAAGGTTAGGGCTAGGGTGAGGGTGAGGGTTAGTGTGAGGGTGAGGGTTTCGTTTACCTTAGGATTAGGGTTAGGGTGATGTTTAGGGTGAGGGTGACTGTTCGGTGAGGGTGAGGGTGAGGGTGAGGGTTCAGGTTAGGGTTAGGTTTAGGTTGAGGGTGATTGTGAGGGTTAGGATTAGGAATAGGGTTAGGGTTAGGGTGAGGGTGAGGGTCAGTGTGCGGGTGATAGGGTTAGGGTTAGGGTTAGGGTGAGGGTGAGGGTAAGGGATAGTGTGAGGGTTATGATTAGGGTTAGGGTTAGGGTGAGGGTAAGGGTTACGGTGAGGGTTATGGTGAAGTTGAGGGTAAGGGATCGGGTTAGGGTTAGGGTGAGGGCTAGGGTGAGGGTGAGGGTTAGTGTGAGGGTTAGGGTGAGATTTTCTTTTATGTCAGGGTTAGGTTTATGATGAGTATTATCTTGAGAGTTAGTGTTAGGGTTAGGGTGAAGGTTAGGGTTAGGGTCAGGTTGAGGGTTAGGGTTTGTGTGATGTTTAGGGTGATGGAGAGGGTTAGGGTGAGGATGAGGATGAGGGTGAGGGTGACGGTTGGGGTGAGGGTGAAGGTTAAGGTGTGGTTGAGGATTAGGGTTAGGGTTAGGGTTACGGTTATGGTGAGGGTAAGGTATAGGGTGAGGTTTATTGTGAGATTGAATGTTAGGGTTAGTGTTAGGGTTACGGTGAGGTTTAGGGTGAGGGTTAGGGTTTGGTTTAGGGTTAGTTTGAGGGTGAGGTATAGGATGAGTGTTAGGGTGAGGGTTAGGGATATGGTTTGGCTGAGGGTGAGGGTGACTGTAAGAGTGAGGGTTAGGGTGAGGGTTAGGGTTAGGGTGAGGGTGAGGGTGAGGGTTAGGGTGAGGCTATGGGTTAGGTTGAGGATTAGTGTGAGGGTGAGGGTTAGGGTTAGCATTAGGGTTAGGGTGAGGGTTAGGGTTAAGGTTAGGGAGAGGATGAGGATTAGGGTTAGGGTTAGGTTTAGGGTGAGGGTTAGGCTGTGGGATAGGGTTAGGGATAGAATGACTGTTATGTTTTCTGTGAGGATTAGGGTTAGAGTGAGGTTTAGGTTTAGTGTGAGGTTTAGGTTTAAGGTTAGGGTTAGGATGAGTGTTAGGGTTAGGTTGAGGGTGAGGGCTAGGGTTAGGGTTAGTGTGAGGGTTAGTGTTAGGATGAGGGTTAGTGTTAGGATGAGGGTTAGGTTTAGGGTACAGTTTAGGGTTAAAGTAAGGGTTAGGGTGAGGGCTAGCTTTAGGGTTAGGGTGAGGGTCAGGGTGAGGGTTAGGTTAAGGTTGAGGGTTAGGTTTAGGGTGAGGGTTAGGTTTAGGGTGAGTGTTAGGGTGATGGTGAGGATCAGGGTGAGGGTGACGGTTAGGTTTAGAGTTAGGGTTAGGGTGAGTGTTAGGATTAGGGTTAGCTTTAGGGTGAGAGTTATGGTCAGGTGTCGTGATACGGTTAGGGTGAGTTTTAGGGTTAGTGTGAAGGTTAGGGTTAGGGTTAGGGTTAGGGTTAGTGTGAGGATAATGTTTAGGGTGAGGGTTAGTTTGAGGATGAGGTTTAGGCTGAGCGTTAGGGTTAGGTTCAGTGTAAGGGTTAGGGTTAAGGTGATGTTTAGGGTGAGGTTGAGGTTTAGTGTGAGGGTGAGGGTGAGGTTGAGGGTGAGGGGTAGGATGAGAGTGAGAGTGAGGTTAGTTTAGGATTAATGTTAGAGTTAGGGTTAGGCTGAAGGTGAGGGGGAAAGTGAGGGTGAGGGTTAGGGTTAGGGCTAGGGTGAGGGTTAGGGATTTTGTGAGATTTAGTGTGATGGTGAGGGTCAGCGTGAGGGTGAGGCTTAGAATGAGGGTGAGGGTAAGGTTGAGGGTAAGTGTTAGGATTAGGGTTAGGGTGAGTTTTAGGATTAGGGTTAGAGTTATTGTTAGGGTTAAGATTAGGGTTAGAATGAGGGTGAGGGTTATTGTTAGAGTTAGGGTTAGGGTTAAGGTGAGGGTGGGGTTGATGGTCAGGGTTAGTATTAGGGTTATGTTTAGGTTAAGGCTGAGGAAGGGGAGGTTGAGGCTGATGTTTAGGGTTAAAGTTAGGGTTAGGTTGAGGGCTTGTGTGAGGGTGAGAGTTAGGCTGAGGGTGAGGGTGAGGGTTTCGGCTAAGTAAAGGTTAGGGTTAGTGTGAGGATTAGGGTGAGGATGAGGATTAAGCTGAGGTTAGGTTCAGGGTCAGGGTTAGGGTTAGAGTGAGACTTAGGGTTAGGGTGATGTTTAGGGTGAGGGTGAGGGTTAGGGATCAGGTGAGAGGGAAGGTGAGGTTTAGGGTAAAGATTAGGTTTAGGGTGAGTGTGAGGTTTAGGATTAGGAATAGGATTAGGGTTAGGGTTAAGCTGAGGGTGAGGGTCAGGGTGAGAGTGAAAGTTTGGGTCAGGGTAAGGGTTAGGATTAGAGTGAGGGTTATGGTTAGTGTGAGGGTTTTGGTTAGGGTTAGGTTGAAGGTTAGTGTTAGGGTGAGAATAAGCGTTAGGGTGTGGGTTACTGTGAGTGTGAGTGTATGGATTAGGGTTTGTGTTAGGGTTAGGGTGAGGGTTAGGGTTTGGGTGATGTTTAGAGTGAGGGTGAGGGTTAGGCTGAGGATGAGGGTTCAGTTGAGGATGAGGGTTCGGTTGAGGGTGAGGGTTAGGGTGTGGGTGAGGATTAGGGTTAGGGTGAGGTTTAGCATTAGGGGTAGGGTTAGGGTTAGGTTGAGGGTTATGGTTAGCGTTAGGGTTAGGATGAGGGGTAGGGAGAAGGTAGGGTTAGATTTAGGGTAGGTTTCGGGTGAGTGTGAGGGTTAGGTTGAGGCTGAGGGTGAGCGTTAGGGTTAGAGTTAGGATGAGGGTTAGGCTGACGGTGAGGTTTAGGCTTAGGGTTAGGGTAAGGGTTAGGGTGACGGTGAGGGTTAGCTTTAGGATGAGGATTAGGGTTAGTGTGATCATTAGGGTTAGGGTTAGGGTGAGGGTTAAGGTGAGGATTAGGGTTAGTGTTGGGGTGAGGGTTAGGGTGAGGGTTAGGTTTAGAGTTAGAGTTAGTGTGAGGATAAGGGTTAAGCAGAGGGTAAGGGTGAGGGGGAGGATGAGGGTGAGGGTTAGGGTGAGGGTGATGGTTATGGTTAGGTTTAGATTTAGGGTGAGAATGAGGTTAAGGGTTAGGTTTTGGATTAGGGTTAGGCTTAGGCTGAGGGTGAGGTTGAGGGTCAAGGTGAGGGTTAAGGTTAGTGTGAGTGTTAGGGTTAGGGTTAGGGTTAAGGTTAAGTTGAGGGTTAGGGTTAGGGTTAGGATTAGTATAAGGGTTAGGCTGAGGGTTAGGTTTAGGTTTAGGGTGAGGGTAAGGTTTAGGGAGGTTTATGGTGAGGCTGAGGGTTAGGATTAGTCTTAGGATTAGGGTGAGGGTTAGGGTTAGGGATAGGTTTAGGGCTGGGTTAGGGTTAAGGTGAGGGAAAGGGTTAGGGTGAGAGTTAGGGTAAGGGGGAGGGATAGGGTTATGGTGAGGGTAAGGGTTAGGGCAAGTTTTAGGGTGAGGTTGAGGGTTAATTTTAGCATTAGGGTTACGGTGAGCATGAGGGTTATGGTTATGTTGAGGTCTAGTGTGAGGTGAGGGTTAGGGTGAGGGTGAATGTTCTGTTGAGAATTAGAGTTAGGGTGAGAGTTTGGGATAGGGTTAGTGTGAGCGTAAGGATTAGGGGCAGGGTTAGGGTGAGGGTGAAAGTTAGGGTTAGTGTGAGGGTTAAGGTTAGGGTTATGGTTAGGGGGAGGGCTAGGGTGAGCCGTAGTTTTAGGGTTAGGGTAAGTTTGCAGGTTAGGGTGAGGGTAAGGTTTAGGGTGAGGTTTAGGGTGAGGGTGAGGTTTAGGGTTAGGTTGAGGTTAGGGTGAGGGTTAGGGTTAGGGTTAGGGATAGGGTGATGATAAGGGTTAGTGTGAGGCTTAGGGTGAGGTTGAGGATTAGGGTTAATGTGAAGATAAGGGTTAGGTTGAGGGTTATGGTGAGAGTGAGGGTTAGGTTCAGGTTGAGGTTATGGGTTAGGGTTATGGTTAGGGTGAGGATTACGGTGCGCCGTACGTTTAGGGTTAGGGTTAGTTGGCGGGTTAGGGTGAGGGTAATGTTTAGGGTGAGGTTTAGCGTGAGGGTAAGAATTAAGGTTAGAGTGAGGTTAAGGATTAGGTTGAGGGTTAGGGTTAGGGTTAGTGATATGGTGAGGATTAGGGTTAGTGTGAGGGTTAGGGTGAGGTTTAGGATTAGGTTCATTGTGAGGAGAAGTGTTAGGGTGAGGGTTAGGGTGAGGGTGAGGTGTTGGGTTAGCATTAGGGATAGGGTGAGCGTTAGGGTGAAGGTTAGGTTTAGGGTGAGCGTAGGGTTAGGTTTAGGCTGAGGGTTAGGGTTAGGTTGATATTTATGGTGAAGGTGAATGTTACGGTGAGGGTGAGCGTGAAGGTTAGGTTAAGGGTTAGGGTTAGGTTTAGTGTGAGGGTGAGTATGAGGGTTAGGTTTAGGATTAGGGTTAGGGTTTTGCTTAGTGTGCATTTTAGGGTGAGGATGTGGGTTCGGGTGATGGTGAGGGTTAGGTGTGTGTGAGGTTTAGGGTTAGGCTGAGGATTAGGGTTAGGGTTAGGATTATGGTGAGGTTAAGGGTTAGGGAGAGGTTTACGGTGAAGGTGAGGGTTAGGGTTAGCATTAGAGTTAGGATAATGGTTAGGGTGAGCGTTAGGTTTAGGGTTAGGTTTAGGGGGAGTTTGAAGGTGAGGGTGAGATTTAGTGTTACGATTAGTGTTAGGGTTATGGTTAGAGTGAGGTTGAGAGTTTTGGTTAGGGTGAGGGTTAGGGTTAGGGTGAGGGTTATGGTTAGGGTGAGGGTTAGGGTTAGGTTGAGGGTTAGGGTTAGGGTGAAGTTTAGCGTTAGGGTGATGTTTATTATGAGGGTGAGTGTTAGGGTGAGGGTGAGTTTCAGGGTGAGGGTCAGGGTTTGATTGATCGTGAGGGTTAAGGTGTGGTTGAGAGTTAGGTTTAGGGTGAGGGTAGGGTGACGGTGAGTGTTAGGGTGCGGGTTAGATTTAGTGTTAGGGTTAGTGTGATGTGAGGGTGAGCGTGAGGGTGACGGTTAGGGTGAGTGTGATTGTGAGGCTTAGGGTTAGGATTAGGGTTAGGGTGAGTTTTAGGGTTAGGGCTAGGGTGTGGGTGAGGGTTACGGTTAGGTTTAGGGTTATTTTTAGGGTTAGAGTTAGGGTGAGGGTGAGGGTGAGGGTGAGGTTCAGCATTAGCGTTGGTGTTAGGGTTACAGTGAGGATGGGGTTGAGGGTTAGGGTTAGGATTAGGGTTAGGTTTAGGGTTAGGCTGAGTGGGAGGGGGAGATTTAGGGTGAGGGTTAGGGTTAGGGTTAGGTTAAGGCCTAGGGTGAGGGTGAGGGTAAGGGTGAGGGTGAGGGTAAGGGTTTCGGTTAGGTAAGGTTCAGGGTTAATTTTAGGGTGAGGATTAGGTTGAGTTTGAGGGTTAGTGTGAGTGTTAGTGTTAAGTTGAGGGTTAGGGTTAGGATATGGGTGAGTGTTGGTGTTATGGCTATGTTTAGAGTGAGGTTTAGAGTTAGGGTGGGGTTAGGGGTCGGGTGATGGTGAGGGTTAGGGTGTGGGTGAGGGTTAGGGTTAAATTGAGTGTTAGGGTGACGGTGAGGGTTAGGTTGAATGTGAGGGTTAGGGTTAGGTTGAGGGTGAGGTTTATGGTTAGGGTGAGGGTTAGGGTGAGGGTTAGTGTGAGGGGGTAGGGTTAGGGTTAGGGTGAGGGTTAGGGTTAGTGTGAGGGTTAGGGTTACAGTGAGGGTAAGTGTTAGGTTGAGGGGTACGGTTAGGGATAGGGTGAGGGCTAGGGTGAGGGTGAGGTTTAGGTTGAGTGTGAGGCTGAGAGTTTCGGTAGGCAAGGGATAGGGTTAAGGTTAGGGTGAGGATTAGGAGAGGGGGAGGGTTAGGTAGAGGGTTAGTGTCAGGGTGAGTGTCAGGGTTAGGTTTAGGGTGAGGGGTAGGGTTAGGGTTAGGGTGAGGTTTAGGGTTAGTGTGAGGGTTAGGGTTAGCATTAGGGTTAGGGTTAGTGTGAGGATAAGGTTTAGTTTGAGGGTTAGGTTGTGGGTGAGGGTTAGGGTTATCATTTGTTTTAGGTTGGGTTAGAGTGAGGTTTAGGGTCAGGGGTAGGGTAATGGTTAGGGTGAGCGTTAGGGTTAGTGTGAGGGTTAGTTTTAGGGTTAGGGTTTGTGTGAGGATAAGGCTTAGTGTGAGGGTTAGTGTGAGAATGAGGGGTAGGGCTAGCGTTAGGTCTAGGTTAAGGGTTAGGGTAAGGGTTAGGGTTAGTGTTAGGGTTAGGGTGAGGGTGTGGGTTAGAGTTAGAGTTAGGGTTGGGTGAGGGTTCTGGTTAGGCTTAGGGTGAGAGTGAGGGTTCGGGTGAGGGTTCGGGTGAGGGTGAGGGTGAGGGTGTGGGTGACGGTTAGGTTTAGGGTTAAAGTGATGGTACTTTTTAGGATGAGGGTGAGGATTAGTGTTAGGGTGATGGTGAGGGTGCCGGTTAGTGTTAGGGTTAGTGTTAGAATTAAGGTTAGGGTTAGGGTTATTGTTATGGTGAGAGTAAGTGCTAGTGTAAGGTTTAGGGTGAGTGTGAGTGTTAGGGTTAGAGTTAGGGTTAGGGTTAGGGTTAGGGTGAGGGTTAGTGTTAGGGTGAGGGTGAGGTTAAGGGTTAGGGTTAGGGTTAGTGTGAGTGTTAGGATTAGGGTGAGGGTTAGGGATAGGGTTAGGGTTAGGGTGAGATTTAGGGCTGGAGTTAGGTTTAGAGTCAGGGCATGGGTAAGGCTTAGGGTGAGGGTTAGGTTCAGGTTGAGGCTTAAGGTAGGTTGAGTGTGAGGGTAAGTTTTAGGGTGATGGCTAGGGTTAGGTTTAGGAATACAGAGAGAGTTAGGGTTATGGTGATGGTGAGGGTGATGGTTAGGTTTAGGATTAGGGTTAGGGTTAGGGTGAGGTTTAGGTATAGGCTTAGGGTTAGGGTTAGGGTTAGGGTTAGAGTTAGGGTGAGGTTCAGTGTGAGGGTTAGTGTTTGGATTACAGTTAGAGATAGGGTTAGGGTGAGGGTTAGACTGAGGGGTAGGATTAGTGTTAGAGTGAGGGTAATGGGGATGGTAAAGTTTACAGTGAGGGTTAGGGTGAGGGTGAGGTTTAGGGATAGCATTAGGGTTAGTGTTAGGGTTAGGGTGAGGGTTAGTGTTAGAGTTAGGTTGAGGGTGATATTTAGGGTTAGCATTAGGGTTACGGTTAGGTTTATTTAGAGGGTTAGGTTTAGGGTAGGGTTAGGATTATGGTTAAGGTTAGGGTTAGGCTGATTATGGGGGTGAGGGTGAGGGTTAGGGTTAGGGTTAGGTTTATGGTGTGGGCTAGGGTGAGGGTTAGGGTGAGGGTGAGGTTTTAGGTTAGGAAAGGCTTAGGGTTAGGTTTACAGTGAGGATTAGTGTGAGGGTGAGGTTTAAGGTGAGGATTAGGGTTAGGGTGAAGATTAGGGTTAGGTTTAGGGTAAGGTTTAGGTTTAGGGTGATGTTTAGGGTGAGGGTGACGGTTAGGGTGAGGGTGAGGGTGAGGGTGAGGGTGTTGGTGAGGGTTAGGGTTAGGGTTAGGGGGACAGTGAGGTTTAAGGTGAAGGTGAGGATTATGGTTAGTTTTAGGGTGAGGGTTAGGGAAAGAATTAGGGTGAGAGGGAGGGTTAGGGTTAGGTTGAGGGTTAGGTTTAATGTGACGTTAGGGTTCGGTTAGGGTTAGTGTGAGGATAAGGGTTAGGGTGAGGGTTAGGGTGAGACTGAAGGTTCGGGTTAGCATTACGGTTTAGGTGAGATTTAGGGTGAGGGTTAGGGTGAGGGTTAGGTTTAGGGTGAGGGTTCAGGTTCGGGTGAGGGTGTGTGTTACAGTGTGGGTGAAGTTTAGGGTTAGGGTTATGGTTAAGGTGATGTTGAGTGTTAGGGTGAGAGTGAGTGTTAGGCTTACGGTGAGCGTTAGGGTTAAGGTTAGGGTTAGGCGAAATGTGAGGATTAGGGTTAGAGTTAGGGTTGGGATTAGGTGTACGGTTAGGCTGAGGGTGAGGGATAGGTTTAGGGTGAGGGTTAGCGTTAGGATTAGGGTTAGGCTGAGGTTTAGGGTGGGGGTTAGGGTTAGGGTGAGGGTGCATGTTAGGGTTTGCGTTAGGGTGAGGTTTAGGGTTAGGGTGAGGGCTAGGGATAGGGTTAGGGTTTGGGTGAGGGTCAGAGTTAGGGGTAGGTTTAGAGTTAGAGAGACGGTGAGGGTTAGAGTTAGGGTTAGAATTAGGTGTACGGTTAGGCTGAGGGTGAGGGTTAGGTTTAGCGTGAGGGTTAGGGTTAGGGTTAGGTTGAGGGTTAGGGTTAGGTTTAGGATGAGGGTTTGGCTGAGGGTTAGGGTTAGGGTGAGGGTGAGGGTTAGTGTTAGTGTGAGGGTTAGTGTTAGGGTTTTGTTTACAGTGAGAGTGAGGGTTAGGGTTAGGTTTAGGGTGAGGTGAGCGATAGGTTGAGGGTTTGGGTTAGGTTTAGTATTAGGGTGATGCTTAAGGTGAGGGTTAGTATTAGGGTTAGGGTTTGGGTGAGGGTTAGTGTTAGGGTTAGAGTTAGGATGAGGGTGAGGTTGAGGGTTAGCGTTTGAATTAGGGTTAGGTTTAGGGTTATGCTGAGGGTGAGGTTGAGGGTGAGGGTGAGTTTTAAGGTTTGGGTGAGGGTTAGGGTTATGGTTAGGGTTAAGGTGAGGGTGAGGGTTAGGGTTAGAGTTAGGGTTAGGATGAGGGGTAGGCTGAGCGTTAGGTTTAGGCTCAGGGTGAGGGTAAGGTTTAGGGTGATGGTGAGGGATAGGTTTAGGATTCAGGTTAGCGTTAGGGTGATGGTTAGGCTTAGGGTTAAGTTTAGGGTGAAGGATAAGGTGAGGGGTAGGTTTAGGGTTAGTGTTAGGGTGACAATTAGTGTTAGGGTGAGGGTAAGGGTGAGGGGCAGGTTTAGGTTTAGGTTTAGTGGGAGGGTAAGGGTTAGGGAGAAGTTTAAGGTGAGGGTGAGGATGAGGGTGAGGGTTAGTGTGAGGGTGATGGTTACCGTTAGGTTTAGATTTAAGATGAGAGTGAGTGTGAGGATTAGGTTTTGGATTAGGATTAGGTTTAGGTTTACTCTGAGGGTGAGGTTAAGGGTGAGGGTGAGTTTGAGGGTTAGGTTGAGAGTTAGGGTTAGGGTTAGGGTTAATGTTAGGGTGAGGGATAGGGTTAGGGTTAGGGTTTGGATCAGGATTTGGCTGAGGGTTAGGATTAGTGTTAGGGTGAGGATAAGGGTTAGGGTGAGGGTTATGGTGAGGGTGAGGGTTAGGGTTAGCTTAGGGTTAGGGTGAGGGTTAGGGTGAGGTTTAGGGTGAGGGTTAGGGTGAGGGTTAGTGTTAGGGTTAGGGATAGGGTTGGGTGAGGGAAAGTGTTAGGGTGAGTGTTAGTGTGGGTATGAAGGATATGGTTATGGTGAGGGTAAGGGTTAGGGCTAGGTTTAGGGTGAGGTTGAGGGTTAATGTTAGCATTAGGGTTATGGTGAGCATGAGGTTTAGCGTGAGGGTTATGGTTAGAGTTAGGGTTAGGGTGAGGGTTAGGCTGAGGGATAGGGTTAGGGTTATGTTTAGGGTAAGGGTTAGGGTTAAGTTTAGGGTAAGGGTGAGGGTGAGGGTGAGGGTTAGGGTTAGGGTTAGGATTAATTGCTAGGGTTAGGGTTAGCCTGAGTGTGGGGTTGAGGGTTAGGGTTAGGGTTATGTTTAGGGTTAGGGTTATGGTGAGGGTGAGGGTTAGAGTTAGGGTGTTGGTTAGGGTGAGTGTTAGGGTGACTGTGAGGGTTAGGGTTAGTGTGAGGGTTAGGTTTAGAGTGAGTGATAGGGTTATGGTTAGGGTTTGGGTGAAGGTTAAGTTTAGGGTTTGGGTTTAGTTTAGGTTGAGAGTTAGGCTGAGGGTTAGGTTTAGGTTTAGGGTGAGGATAAGGGTTAGGGTGACGGTGAGGCTTAGGATTTGGGTTAGGGTTAGTTTTAGTGTGAGGGTAAGTGATAGGGCTAGGGTTAGGGTGAGGGTTTTGGTTAGGGTTACGTTTAGAGTTAGGGTGAGGGTGAGGGTAAGGGTTAGGTTTTGTATTAGGGTTAGGTTTAGGGTTAGGCTGAGGGTGAGGTTGAGGGTGAGGGTGACGGTTAGGGTGAGGGTTAGGTTTAGGGTTAGGATGAAGGTTAGGCTGAGGTTTAGGGTTAGGGTTTGGTAAGGGTAAGGGTTAGGGTGAGAGTGAGGGTTAGGCTTAGGCTTAGGGTTAGGGTGCCGGTTAGGGTGACATTTAGTGTTAGTGTTAGGGTTAGGGTTAGAATGAGGGTTAGGGTGAGGGTAAGGGTTAGGGTTAGGGTTAGGTTGATGGTGATGGATGATGTTAAAATGAGGGTAAGTGTTAGGGCGAGGTTTAGGGTGAGGCTGAGGGTTAATGTTAGCATTAGGGGTATGGTGAGGGTCAGGGTTAGGGTGAGGGTTAGAGTTAGGGTTAGGGATAGGGTACGGATTAAGGTTAGGGTTAGGTTTAGGGTGAGGGTTAGGCTGAGGGGTAGGGTTAGTGTTAGTGTTAGGGTGAGGGTTAGGGAGTGGGTTAATGTTAGGGTTAGGGTTAGGGTGAGGTTGAGGGTGAGGGTTAGGATTAAGGTGAGGGTTATGGAGAGGTTGAGGTTTAGGGTTAGCATTAGGGTTAGGCTTAGGATTAGGGTTAGGGTGAGGGTGAGGGCTAGTGTTAGTATTAGGGTTAGGGTTAGGGTTAATGTGAGGATGAGGTTTAGAGTGAGGGTAAGGGTTAGGGCGAGGTTTAGGTTGAGGTTGAGGATTAATGTTAGCATTAGGGTTACTGGGAGGGTGAGGGTTAGGGTGAGTGTCATGGTTATGCTTAGGGATACAGTGAGGATTAGGGTTAGGGTTAGGTTTAGGGTGAGGGTAAGGGTGAGGGCTAGGGTTAGGTTTAACGTTACGGTGAGGGTTAGGGTTAGGGTGAGGGTTAGGATTAGGGTTATGTTCAGGTTGAGGTTGATAGTGAGGGTAACGGTTGGGTTGAGGATCAGAGTGAGGTTGATGTTTAGGGTTAGCATTAGGGTTAGGGTTAAGTTAGGGTGAAGGTTAGGATTAGGCTTACATTAGGGTAAGGGTTAGGGTTAGGGTGAGGGTTAGGCTTAGGGTGATTTTTAGGGTGACGGTGAAGGTTAGGGTTAGGGTGAGGTTGAGGGTCAGGGTGAGGTTGAGAGTGACGTTGAGGGTGAGGGTTAGGGTTACAGTTATGTTTAGGGTGAGGTGTGGGTGAGGGTTAGGGTTAGGGTGAGGGTTAGGGTGAGGTTTAGTGTTAATGTTTCGTGTAGGGTAAGGGTGAGGGTAAGGGTTACATTGAGAGTTATTTTGAGTGTGAGTGTTAGGGTTAGGGTGAGGGTAAGGGTTAGGATGAGGGTTATTGTGAGGGTTTGGGTTCGGGTTAGCATTAGGGTTAGGTTGAGGGTGAGGGTTTGTGTGAGGGTTAGGGTTACGTTTAGGGATAGGGTGAGGATTAGGGTTAGTGTGAGGGTGAGGGTCTGGGTAAGGGTTAGGGTTAGATTTAGGGTGAGGGTGAGGGTGAGCATTAGAATTAAGATTAGGGTTAGGGTTAGAGTTAGGTGAGATTGAGGGTGAGGGTTAGGGTTTAGGATAGAATTAGGGTGAGGGTGAGCATGACGTTTAGGTTTAAGATTAGGGTTAGGGTCATGGTGAGGGTTAGCGTGAGGGTGAGAGTGAGGCTTAGGCTTAGGGTTAGGGTGAAGTTTAGGTTTACGGTGAGGGCTATGGTCCGGGTGAGTTTTAGGGTGAGTGTGTGGGTGAGGTTGAGGGTTTCGGTTAGGTAAGGGTTATGTTTAGGGTTATGGTGAGGATTAGGGTGAGTTTGAGGGTTAGGGTGAGGCTCAGGGTTAGGGTGAGAGTTAGGGTTATGGTGAGGGTTATGGTTAGGGTTAGGTTGAGACTGAGGGTTAGGTGTAGGGTAAGGGTTAGGGTTAGTTTGAGGCTGAGGGTTAGGTATAGGGTAAGGGTTAGGGTTATGGTGAGTGTTAGGGTTAGGGTGAAGGTTAAGGTTAGAGTTAGGATTAGGGTTAGGGTAAGGGTTAGGGTGAGGGTGAGGGTTAGGGTTAGGTTTAGGGTGAGGGGTACGGTTAAGGTTAGGGAGAGGGTTAGGGTTAGGGTATGGGTTACGGTTAGTTTGAGGGTTAGGGTGAAGTTGAGTTTGAGGTTGAGAGTTAGGGTGAGGGTGATGGTGACGGTGAGGGTTAGTGTTAGGATTCGGGTTAGGGTTAGGGTGATAGTTAAGGTTAGGGTTAGGGTTAGGTTGAGATTGAGGGTGAGGATGAGGGTTAAGTTTAGGGTTAGGTTTAGGATTAGGTTGAGAATTAGGGGAAGGGTTAGGGTTAAGGTGAGCTTTAGGTTTAGGGTTAGGGTGAGGGTTAGAGTTAGGGTTAGGTTTAGGGTGAGGTTAAGTGTTAGGGTGAGGGTGAGGGTGAGGTTGAGGGTTAGGGTTAGGGTGAGTGTGAGTGTGAGTGTGAGGGTTAGGTTTAGAATTAGGGTTAGGTTTAGGGTTAGGCTCAGGTTGAAGGTATGAGTGAGGATCACCCTAGCACTCACGGCTAGGGTTAGGCTGAGGGTTAGGATGCTGGGTAGATTTAGGGTTAGAATTAGTGTGAGTGTTAGTTTTGAGTGTGAGGGTTACGGTTAGGGTTAGGGTTAGGGTGATGGTAAGTGTTAGAGTGTGGGTTAGGGTGAGAGTGAGGGTTAGGGTGATGTTTAAGCTGATGGTCGATGTTAGAGAGAGTGAGAGGTTTTGGGTGTGGGTGAGGGTTAGGGTGTGGGTGAGGGTGAGGGTTAGGGTGAGGGTATGGGTTAGGGTCATGTTTAGGATGAGTGTGAGGTTTAGGGTGAGAGTTAGGGTTCAGGGAAGGGGAATTGTTAGGGTGTAGGTGAGGGTTAGGGTAAGGGTGTGGCTTAGGGTGACCGGGAGTGTTAGGGTTCAGGGGAGGATTAGGGTTAGGGTTAGTCTTTGGGTTTGGGTTCGGGTTAGGGTTAGGGTGATTGTTAGGGTGAGAGGTAGGATTAGTGTTAGGATGAGATTTAGACTTAGGGTGAGGGTTACGGTTAGGGTTAGGGTTAGGGTTAGGGTGAGTATAAGGGTTAGGGTGAGGGTTAGTGTGAGACTGAGGGTTAGGGCTGGGCTTAGGGTTAGGGTGAGGGTTAGGGTTAGGGTTAGGGTACGGTGAGGGTTAGGGTGAGTGAAAGGTTTAGGGTGAGGGTTAGGTTGAGGTTGAGGTATAGGGTTATGGTGAGGGTAAGGGTTAGGGCGACGGTTAGGGTGAGGTGGAGGGTTAGGGTTAGCATCAGTGTTAGGGTGAGGGTGAGCGTTAGGGTGAGGGTGAGGGGAAGGCTGAGGGGTAGGTTTAGGGTTAGGGTTAGGGTTAGGGTTAGGGTGATGGTTACATTTAGGGTTAGGGTGAGGGTGAGTGTTAGGTAATGGTTTGGGTAAGGGTTAGGGTGAGGGTGAGGGTTAGGGTTAGCATTAGGGTTTGGGTCAGATTGAGTGTTAGGGTGAGGTTGAGGGTTAGGGTTAGCATTAGGGTTACGGTTAGGGTTAGGGTGTAGGTTAGGTTTAGGTTTAGAGTGAGGGTGAGGGTCAGGGTTAGGGTTAGGATTAGGTTTAGGGTTAGGGTGAAGCTGAGGGTGAGGGTGAGGGTGAGGGTAAGCGTGAAGGTGAGTGTTAAGTTTAGCATTAAGTTTAGGGTGAGGTCGAGGGTGAGGGTGAGGGCTAGGGTGAGGGTTAGTGTGAGGGTTATGGTTAGTACTAGGTGAGGGTTAGGGTTAGGGTTAGTGTAAGGATAAGGGTTAGGTTGAGGATTAGGGTGAGAGTGAGTGTTAGGGTTAAATTAAGGGTTAGGGTGAGGGTTAAGGTAAGGGTTAGGGTTAGGATTAGGGTGAGGGTGAGTTTTAAAGTTAGGTTTAGGGTGAGGGTTAGGGTTGGGGTGAGGGTTAGGGTTAGGGTTAGGGTGAGGATGAGGATTCAGGTTAGGGTGAGTGTGAATGTTAGGGTGTTGGTGACGTTTAGGGTTAGGGTGAGGGTGATGCTGAGGTTTAGGCTTAGGGTTAGTGTGAGGATAATGGTTAGGGTGAGGATTAGGGTGAGTGTGAGTGTTAGGGTTAGCATAAGGTTTAGGGTGAGGGTTAGGGTTAGGGTTAGGGTAAGGATTAGGGTTAGGTAAGGGTTAGGGTTAGGCTTAGGGTTAGGGTTAGGGTTAGGGTGAGTGTTAGGCTTAGGGTTAGGGTTAGGGTGAGGGTTAGGGTTAAGTTTAGGGTTAGGGTAAGGTTAGGGTTAGCATGAGGTTTAGGGTTAGGGTGATGTTTAGGGTGACGGTGCGGGTTAGGGTGAGGGTGAGGTTGAGCGTGAGGGTTAAGGTGAGGGTGAGGGTGAGTGGGAGGGTTACGGTGAGGGTTAGGTTTAGGGTGAGGGTAAGAGTTAGGGTTAGGGTAAGGGTTAGGCTGAGGGTGAGGGTGAGGTTAGGTAAGTGTTAGGGTTAGGTTTAGGGTGAGGATTAGGGTGAGGGTGAGGGTTAGTGTTAGGTTGAGTGTTAGGGTTAGGGTTAAGGTGAGTGTTAGGGTGAGAGGTAGGGTTAAGGTTAGGATGAGGTTTAGGCTTAGTGTGAGTGTTCCGGTTAGGTTTAGGGTTAGTGTGAGGATAAGCGTTAGGGTGAGTGTTAGGTTGAGACTGATTGTTAGGGTTAGCGTTAGGGTTAGTGTGAAGGTTAGATTGGGGGTTAGGGTGAGGGTTAGGGTTCAGGTTAGGGTTGGGTGATGGTTAGGGTGAGGGTAAGTGTTAGGTTTAGGTTGAGAGTGAGGGTGAGGGTAAGGGTTAGGGTTAGGGTCAGGGTTAGGTTGAGGGTGTGGTTTAGGATTTGCCTTAGGGTTAGGGTTAGGGTTAGGTTGAGTGTTAAGTTTAGGGTTAGGGTGCAAGTTAGGTTTAGGGTTAGAGTGAGGGTGAGGGTCAGGGTTAGGGTTAGGATTAGGTTTAGTGTTAGGGTGAGGCTGAAGGTGAGGCTGAGGGTGAGGGTGAGGGTGAGGGTGAGGGTTAAGTTTAGGGTTAGATTTAGGGTGAGGGCTAGGGTGAGGGTGATGTTTTTGTTTAGGATAGGTCTAGGGTTAGGTTTAGGGTGAGGATTAGTGTGGGGTTGAGGTTTAAGGTGAGGGTTAGGGTTAGGGTTAGGGTGAGGGTTAGGGTTAGGGTGATGGTTAGGGTTAGGGTAACGTTTAAGGTTTGGGGGAGCGTAAGGGTTAGGATGACATTTAGTGTGAGGGTGAGGGTTAAGGTTAGGTTTAGGATTAGGATGAGTGTTAGGGTGAGGGTTAGTGTTAGGGTTAGGGTGAAGGTTAGGGTGAAGTTTAGGTTTAGGGTTTGGGTTAGGGTGAGGGTTAGGTGAGAAGGAGTAGGGTGACGGTTAGGGGGAGGGTGAGGGATAGGGTTATGGTGAGGGTAAGGTTTAGCCTGAGGCTTAGGTTGTGAATGAGCATTTGTGTTAGCATCAAGGTTGGGTTGAGGGTGAGGGTTAGTGTTAGGCTGAGGGGTAGTTTTAGGGTTAGGGTGTGGGTGAGGGTGAGGGTTAAGGCTAGACTTAGGGTGAGCATGAGGGTTAGGTTTAGAGTTAGGGTGAGTGTGAGTGTGAGGGTTAGGTTTAGGATTAGGCTTAGGGTTAGGGTTAGGCTGAGGTTGAGGTTATGAGTGAGGGTGAGGTCTAGGTTTAGGGGTAGAGGTAGAGTTAGGGTTAGATTTAGGGTTAGTATTAGAGTTAGGGTTAGGATTAGGCTGAGGTTGAGTGTGAGGGTGAGGGTGAAGGTGAAGTTTAGGGTTAGAGTTAGGGGTAGAGTTAGGGTTAGGTTGAGCGGTAGGATGAGGGTGAGGTTTAGGGTTTGCTTTAGTTTTAGGGTGAGGTTTAGGGTGAGAGTTGAGTCTTAGGGTTAGGGTTAGGGTGAGGGTGTGGGTTAGGGTTAGTGTGAGGGTGAGGGTCTGTGTAAGGGTTAAGGTTAGGCTTAGATTTAGGATGAGTGTGATGGTGAGGGTTAGAATTAGGATTAGGGTTAGGGTTAGAGTTAGGTGAGAGTGAGGATGAGTGATAGGGTTTGGGTGAGAATTAGGGTGAGGGTGATCATGAGGGTTTGGGTTAGGATTAGGGTTAGAATTATGGTTAGGGTTAGGGTGAGAGTGAGGGTGAGGCTTAGGGTTAGGTTTAGGTTTAGGGTTGGTGTGAGGATCAGGGTTAGGGTGAGAATTAGGGTGAGGGTGAGAAGGAGGGTGAGGGTTAGGGTGAGCTTTAATGTTAGGGTTAGGGTGAGTTTTAGGGTTACGGTGAGAGTTAGGGTTAGGGTTAGGTTGAGGCTAAGGTTTAGGCTGAGGGTTAGGGTAGGTTTAGGGTAAGGTTTAGGTTTAGGGTGAGGGCTATTGTGAGGGTGAGTGTTAGGGTGAGTGTGAGGGTGAGGTTGAGGGTTTTGGTTAGGTAAGGGTTAGGGTTAGGGTTAGGGTGAGGATTAGGGTGAGGATGAGGTTTAGGTTGAGTGTTAGGTTGAGGGTGAGGGTTAGAGTGAGGGTGAGGGTGAGGGAGAGCATGAGGGTTCGGGTGAGCGTGAGAGTTCGGGTGAGGTTGAGGGTTCGGTTGTGGGTCAGGGTTAGGTTTAGGGTGAGGTATAGGGTGACGGTGAGGGTTAGGGTGAGGGTGAGGTTTAGGATTGGGGTTAGGGTGAGGGTTAGGTTTAGGGTGATTGTTAGGGTGAGGGGTAGGGTTAGGGTTAGGCAGAGGGTTAGGGTTAGGGTGAAGGTTAGGGTTAGTTTGAGGGTTAGGGTGAAGGTGAGTTTGAGGTTGAGGTTTAGGGTGAGGGTGATGGTGACGGTGAGGGTTAGGGTTAGGATTCAGGTTAGGGTTAGGTTGAGAGTTAGGGTTAGGGTTAGGTTTAGGATGAGGTTGAGGGTGAGGGTTAGGGATAGGGTTAGGGTTAGGTTTAGGATTAGGTTTAGGTTTAGGGTAAGGGTTACGGTTAGGGTTAGGGTGAGCGTTAGGTTTAGAGTTAGGGTGAGTGTTAGGGTTAGGGTTATGTTTAGAGTGAGGTTTAGGGTTAGGATTAGGGCGAGGGTGAGGGTTAGGTTGAGGAGTAGGGTTAGGTATAGGGTAAGGGTTAGGGTTAGGGTGAGGGTTAGGTTTAGGATTAGGGTGAGGGTGAGGGTTAGGGTTAGGGTTAGGGTAAGGGTTAGGTTTAGGGTGAGGGTTAGTTTTAGGTTTAGGTTTAGCGTGAGGGTGACGCTGAAGGTTAGGGTTAGGGTTAGTGTGAGGATCAGGGTTAGGGTGAGGATTAGGGTGAAGGTGAGGGTTAGGGTTAGCATAAGGTTTAGGGTGAGGGTTAGGGTTAGTGTTAGGGTTAGGGTAAGTGTTAGGGTTAGGGTAAGGGTTAGTGTTAGGCTTAGGGTTAGGGTTATGGTTATGGTTAGGGTCAGGGTTAGGCTTAGGGTTAGGTTTAGTGTGAGGGTTAGGGTTAAGTTTAGGGTTAGGGTAAGGTTAGGGTTAGCGTTAGGTTTAGGGTTAGGGTGATGTTTATGATGATGTTGAGGTTTAGGGTGACGGTGAGGTTGAGCGTGAGATTTAGGGTGAGGATGAGTAGGAGGGTGACGGTGAGGGTTAGGGTTAGGGTTCGGGTGAGGTTGAGGTTTAGGGTTAGCATTAAGGTTAGGGTTAGGGTTAGGCTGAGGTTTAGGGGTAGGGTTAGGGTTAGGGTGAGGTTCAGGGTGAGGGTGATGGTGAGGGTGAGTGTGAGGTTTAGGCTGAGGTGTAGGGTGAGGGTTAGGGATAGGGTGAGGATTAGGGTTAGGGTGAGGTTTAGGGTGAGTGTTAGGTTTAGGGTTAGTGTGAGCGTTAGGGTGAGGGTTTGGGTTAGGGTTTGGGTGAGGTTGATGTTTAGGGTTAGCATTAAGGTTAGGGTTAGGGTTAGGCTGAGGTTTAGGTGTAGGATTAGGTTTAGGGTGAGATAGAGGGTGAGGGTGAGGTTGAAGGTGAGTGTGAGGTTTAGGCTGACGTTTAGGGTTAGGTTTAGGGATAGGGTGAAAATTACGGTTAAGGTTAGGTTTAGGGTGAGTGTTAGGCTGAAGGGTAGGTTTAGGGTTAGTGTGAGGGTTAGGGTGAGGGTTAGGGTTAGGGTTAGCATTAGGGTGAAGTTGAGAGTGAGGGTAAGTTTTAGGGTGATTGTTAGGGTGATTTTGATGTTTAGGGTTAGCATTAGATTTAGGGTTAGCCTTAGTCTGAAGTTTAGGGTTAGGATTAGGGTTGGGGTGAGGGTGAGGGCTAGTGTTAGCATTATGGTTAGGTTTAGGTTTAGGATTAGGGTTAGTGTGATGGTTAGGGTTAGGGTAACGGTAAGGATGAGGGTAAGGGTTAGGGTTACGGTAAGGGTGAGGGTCAAGGTTAGGTTTAGAGTTAGGATTAGGGTTAGGGATAGGGTTAGGCTGAGGGTGGGGGTGAGGTTGAGGGTGAGGGTTAGGGTTAGGGTTAGTTTTAGGGTGAGGGCTAGGGTGAGGGAGAGGTTTAGTGTGAGGGTTATGTTGAGGAAATGGGTTTAGGTTAGGAAAGGCTTAGGTTTAGGGTTAGCGTCAGGATTGGGGTGAGGCTGAGGTTTAAGGTGAGGATTAGGGTTAGGGTGAGGATTAGGGTTAGGGTTAGGGTGAGGGTGAAGATTAGGATGATGTTTAGGGTGAAGGTGAGGGTTAGGGTGAGGGTGAGGGCTAGGGTGTAGGTGAGGGTTAGGGTTAGGTTGAGGTCTAGGGTTAGGCTTAGGGTTAGGGTGAGGTTTAGTTTTAGTGTGAGGGTGAGTGAGAGGGTTAGGTTTAGGATTAGGGTTAGGTGTAGGGTTAGGCTTAGGGTGAGGGTGAGGGTCAGGTTAGGATTAGGATGAGGTTTAGGGTTATGGTTAGGGTTAGGGTGAGGGTGAGGGTTAGGGTAAGAGTGATGTTGAGGGTGAGGGTTAGGTTTAGGGTGAGGGATAGGGTTATGGTTAGGGTTAGGCTGAGGGTGAGGGTGTGGGTTACGGTGAGGGTGATGGTGATGTTGAGAGTGAGGGTGAGGATTAGCGTTTGGGTAAAGGTTAAGTTTAGGGTTTGGGTTAAGGTTAGGTTGAGGGTTAGGGTTAGAGTTAGGATGAGGGTTAGGCTGAGGGTTAGGTTTAGGGTTAGGGTGAGGGTGAGGGTTAGGGTGAGGGTGAGACTTAGGATTAGGTTTAGGGTTAGTTTTAGGGTGAGGGTAAGGGATAGGGTTAGGCTTAGGGTGAGGGTTTTGTTTAGGGTTAGGTTTAGAGTTAGGTTGAGGGTGAGTGTTAGGGTTAGGTCTTGTATTAGGTTTAGGGTTAGTGTTAGGCCGAGGGTGAGTTTGAGGTTGAGGGTGACAGGGTGAGGGTTAGTGTTACGGTTAGGGTTAGGATGAGAGTTAGGCTGAGGATTAGTGTTAGGGTTCGTTAAGGGTAAGGGTTAGGGTGAGAGTGAGGGTTAGGTTTAGGCTTAGTGGTAGGGTGATGGTTTGTGTGAGGTTTAGTGTTAGTGTTAGGGTTAGGGTTAGAGTGAGGTTTAGCGTGAGGGTAAGGGTTAGGGTGAGGGTTAGGCTGATGGTGAGGGATAGGGTTAAGGTGAGGGTAAGGGTTAGGGCGAGGTTTAGGGTTAATATTAGCATTAGGGGTAAGGCGAGTGTTTGGGTTAGGGTGAGGGTTAGTGTTAGTGTTAGAGACTGGGTGAGTATTAGGTTTAGGGTGACGGTTAGGCTGAGGGGTAGGGTTATGGTTAGTGTTAGGGTGAGGGTTAGGGTGTTGGTTTATGTTAGGGTTAAGTTTAGGTGAGGTTGAGGGTGAGGGTAAGGGTTAGTGTGACAGTTATGGTGAGGTTGAGATTTAGGGTTAGGATTAGGGTCAGGTTTAGTGTTAGGGTTAGGGTTAGGATTAGGTTTAAGGTGAGAGTGAGGGCTAGTGTTAGTATTAGGGTTCGTTTTCAGGTTAGGGTGAGGGTGAGGTTTAGGGTGAGGGAGATGTTTAGGTTGAGGGTTAGGGTGAGGGTGAGGGATTTGGTTAGGAAAGGCTTAGGGTTAAGGTTAGGGTGAGTATTAGGGTTTGGGGTGAAATTTAACTTGAGGATTAGGGTTAGGGTGAGTATTAGGTTAAAGGTTAGGGTTAGGGTGATGTTTAGGGTGAGGGTGATGTTTAGGGTGAGGGTTAGGATGAGGGTGAGGGTGAGGGTGTAGGTGAGGGTTAGGGTCACGGTGAGGGTCATTGTGAAGGTGAGGGTTCGGGTTCGGTTTAGGGTTAGGGTGAGTGTTAGGGTTAAGGGTTAGGGTGAGGGGTAGGGTGAGGTGTAAGGTGAGGGTTAGGGTTAATGTGAGGGTTAGGGTTAGGGTTAGTGTGAGGATAAGTGTTAGGGTGAGAGTGAGGGTTAGGTTTAGCGTTAGGGTTAGGGTGAGGTTTATGGTGAGGGTTAAGTTGAGGGTTAGGGTTAGTATGAGTTTGAGGGTTAGAGTTAGGTTCAGGTTGAGGATTAGGGTTAGGGTGAGTTTTAAGGTAGTGTTAGGGTTAGGGTGAGGGTTAGGATGAGGGTGAGTTTCAGGTTGTGGGTGACGGTTAGTGTGAGGGTGAGGGTTAGTGTTATGGTGAGGTTTATGTTAGGGTTAGGGTTATGGTGAGGGTAATGGTTAGGATGAGGTTTGAAGTGAGGGTGACAGTGAGGGATAACGTTAGATTTAGGGTGAGGGTTAGGGTGAGGGTTAGGTTTCAGGTTAGGTTGGGTGAGGGTGAGGGTTAGAGTTAAGTTTAAGCTGAGGGTAAGGATTAGGGTGAGGGTTAGCGTGAGGGTGAGGGTTAGGGTTAGGTTGAGGGTTAGGGTGAGCGTTAGGGTAAGGGTTAGATTTGGATTAGGGTTAGGGTGAGGGTTAGGGTGAGGTTTAGTTTTAGTGTTAGGGTTAGGGTAAGGGTTAGGGTGAGGGTAAGGGTTAAAGTGAGGTTCAGGGAGAGGGTGAGTGTTAGGGATAGCATTAGGGTTAAGCTTAGATTTAAGGTGAGGGTTAGTATGAGGGTTAGGCTTACTGTGAGGGTGAGGGTTAGGGTTAACATTAGTGTTAGGGTTAGGGTTAGGCTGAGGGTTAGGGTTAGGGTTAGGATGAGGGTGAGTGTTAGGGTTAGGGTTAGGGTGAGGGTGAGGGTTAGGTTTAGGATTAGGCTTAGGTGTAGGGTCAGGCTTAGGGTGATGGTGAGGGTGAGGGTCAGAGGTTTAGTGTTATGGTTATGTTTATGGTTTGGGATAGGGTGAGGGTTACAGTGAGGGTGATGGTGAGGGTGAGGGTGAGGGTTAGTTTTAGAGTGAGGAATAGGGTTATGGTTAGGGTTAGAGTGAGGATGAGTGTGAGGGTTAGTGTGAGTGTGAGGGTGAGGTTGAGGGTGAGGTTTAGGGTTAGGGTGAGGGTTAGGATTAGGGTTAGGTTGAGGGTTAGGATGAGGGTTAGGGTTAGGATTAGTGTTAGGGTGGGGGCCAGCATGAGGGTGAGGTTTAGGGTTAGTGTGAGGGTGAGCTTTAGGGTTAGGATTAGGGTGAGGGTGAGGTTTAGTGTTAGAGTTAGTGTTAGGGTGAGGGTTAGGGTTAGGGTTAGTGTTAGGGTTAGGGATAGGGTGAGGGTTAGGGTTAGGTTTAGGGTTATGGTTATGGTTAGGATTAGGATTAGTGTTAGGGTGAGGGTGAGTGTGAGGATTATCTTTAGGCTTAGGGTTAGGCTGAGGATGAGGGTTAGGCTGAGTGTTATGTTTACGTTTACGTTTACGTTTATGTTTACGTTTAGAGTTAGTGTTACTGTGAGGGTTAGTGTTATGGTGAGGGTGTGGGTGAGGGTTAGAGTTAGGGTGATGATTAGGGTTATGGTCAGGTGAGGGTTAAGATGAGGGTTAGGGTTAGTGTGAGGGTTAGTGTTAGGGTTATGGTTAGTGTTAGGTTTTGGGTAAGTTTTAGGGTGAGGGTTAGGGTTAGGGTAAGGATTAGGGTTAGGGTTAAGGTGAGGGTGAGGGTTAGACTGAGTATTAGTATTAGGGTTAGTGTGAGGTTTAGAGTGAGGATGAGGGGTAGGGTTAGGATGAGGGCTAGGGTGATGGTGAGGGTTAGGGATAGGGTTAGGTTGAGGTTGAGGGTTAAGTGTGAGGGTTAGCGTTAGGATTAGGGTTAGTTTTAGGGTGAGGGTAAGTGTTAGGGTGAAGGTTAGGGTTAGGGTGAGAGTTATAGTTAGGGTAAGGATTAGTATTTGGGTTAGTGTTATTTTTAGGTTTAAGGTTAGGGTTATGGTTACGGTGAGGGAGAGGGGGAGGGTTAGGGTTATTGTTAGCGTGAGGGTTATGTTGTGGTTTAGGGTTGGGGTTAGGTTTAGGATTAGGGTTTTGGTGAGGGTGAGGGTGAGGGTTAGGGTTAGGCTGAGGCTTAGACTTAGAGTTAGGCTGAGGGTGAGTGTCGGGATGAGGATTAGGTTTAGGGTGATGGTTAGGGTTAGGGTTAGATTACGATTAGGTTTAGGGTTAGGATTAGGTTTAGGGTGAGGGCTAGGGTGAGGGTGAGGGTTAGGTTTAGGGTTAGGGTGAGTGTTAGGGTTAGAGTGAGTGTTAGGGTTAGTGTGAGGGTTAGTGTTAGTGTGAGGGTTAGTGTTAGGGTTAGCGTTAGTGTTAGGGTGAGGGTAACTGTTAGGGTGAGGGTTAGGGTTAGGGTGAGGCTTATGGTTAGAATGAGGGTTAGAGTTATGGTTAGGGTTATTGTTTGGGTTAGGGTTAGGGTTAGGATAAGGGTTAGGGTTAGGATTAGGGTTAGGGTGAGGGCTAGGGTGATGGTGAGGGTTAGGGTTAGGGATAGGCTTAAGCTTAGGTTAGGGCTGAGGCTGAGGTTGAGGTTGAGTGTTAGAGTTAGCGTGATGGTTAGGTTTAGGGATAGGGTGAGTGTGACAGTAAGGTTAAAATTGAGGGTTAGGTTTAGGGTGAGTGTTAGGGTGAGGATTAGTGTTAGGGTTAGTGTGAGGGTTAGATTGAGTATTCGTGTTAGGGTTAGTGTGAGGTTTAGGGTGAGCATGAGGGGAAGCGTTAGGGTGAGGGCTAGGGTTAGGGTGAGGATTAGGGATAGGGTTAGTTTGAGGTTTAGGGTTAAGTTGATGGTTAGGGTTAGTGTGAGGGTTAGTGTTAGGATTAGGGTTCGTTTTTGGGTGAGGGTAAGTGTTAGGGTGAGAGTGAGTGTTAGGGTGAGAGTTATGTTTAGGGTTAGGATTAGTATTAGGATTAGGGTTATTTTAGGATTAGGGTTAGGTTTATGGTTACGGTGAGGGTGAGGGTTAAGGTTAGAGTTAGGTTGAGGTTTAGGTTTAGGGTTATGGTTAGAGTTAGGGTTAGGTTGAGGGTGAGGTTTAGGTTTAGATTTAGGGTTAGAGGAGGGTTAGGGTGAGGGTTAGGTTTAGGGTTAGGGTTAGTGTTAGGATTAGGGTTAGGGTGAGGGTGAGTGTGAGGGTTAGGTTTAGGTTTAGGCTTACGCATAGGGTTAGGCTGAGGGTGAGGCTGAAGGTGAGGGTTAGAGTTAGGGTGAGGGTTAGGGTTAGGGGTAGGTTGAGGTTTAGGATGAGGTTTAGAGTTAGGATTAGGGTTAGGATGAGGGCAAGGGTGAGGGTGAGGTTTAGAGTTAGCATTAGGGCGAGCATTAGGATTAGGCTTAGGTTTAGGGTTAGGGTGATGTTTAGTATGAGGGTGAGTGTAAGGATTAGGGTTAGGGTTATTGTTAGTGTTATGGTTAAATTTAAGTTCACAGTGAGGGTGAGACTGAGGCTGAGGTTTAGGGTTAGGGTAAGGGTGAGGGTTAGGGTTAGGGTTAGGGTGAGGCTTGGGTTAGGTTTAGGGTTACGGTGAGGGTGAGCATTAGGGTTAGGGTTAGGGTTACGGATATTGTTAGGGTTAGGGTTAGATTTACGGTGAGGTTGAGGGTGAGGGTGAGGTTGAGGGTTAGGGTTAGATTTAGGGTGAGTGTGAGGTTTTGGGTTAGAGTTAGGTTTAGGGCGAGGGTAAGGGTGAGGGTTAGTGTTAGGTTTAGGTTTCGGGTGAGGGTTAGGTTGAGGTTTAGGGTTAGGGTTAGGGTTAGGTTGAGGATTAGGGTTATGGTGAGGGTGAGTGTGATGGTTAGGGTTTGGGGTATTCTTAGACTTACGGTTAGGCTGAGAGTGAGGGTTGGGATGAGGATTAGGTTGAGGGTGATGGTTAGGGTTAGGGTTATGTTTAGGGTTAGGATTAGGGTTAGGGTTAGGATTAGGTTTAGGTTGAGAGTGAGGGATAGGGTTAGGTTTAGGCTTAGGGTTAGGGTTAGGCTGAGGCTCTGGGTGTGGGTGAGGGTTAGGGTTAGGGTGATGCTTAGGGTTACAGTCCGGGTGAAGGTTAGGATGAGGCTGTTGGTGAGGGTGAGGGTAAGGGTTAGGGTGATGCTTAGGGTTACATTCCGGGTGAAGGTTAGGATGAGGGTTAGGGTTAGGGTGAGTGTTAGTGTCAGTGTTAAGGTAAGGGTAAAGTTGAAGTTTAGGCTGAGAGTGAGGATTACAGTAAGGGTGAGGGTTAGGGTTAGGTTGGGGGTTAGGGTTAGGGTTAGGGTGAGGGTGAGGTTAAGATTGAGGATTAGTTTTAGGGTTTGTGTGAGGTTTAGGGTGAGGATGAGGGTTAGGGTTAGGGTGAGGGCTAGGGTGAGGGTGAGTGTTAGGGATAGGGTGAGGGTGAGGTTTAGGGTTAGGGTGACAATTTGGATTAGTTGGAGGATTATTGTTATTGTTAGGGTTAGTGTTAAGGTGAGGGTAAGTGTTAGGGTGAGGGTTAGAGTTAGGTGAGGGTTATGGTTAGAATGAGGGTTAGAGTTAGGTTTAGGGTTATTGTTAGGGTTAGGGTTAGGGTTACAGTTATGGTGAGGGTGAGGGTTAGGGTTAGGTTTAGGGTGAGGTTTATGTTTAGGGATAGGGTTAGAGTTAGGGCTAGGGTGAGGGTTATGGTTAGGGTTAGTGTTATGGTTAGGGTGAGGGTGAGGGTGAGGGTTAGGGTTAGGGTTAGGGTCACGATTAGGTTTAGGGTTAGGATGAGGTTTAGGGTTAGGGTTAGGGTTTGGGTGAAGGTGAGGGTGAGATTTAGTGTTAGAGTTAGGGTTAGGGTGAGAGTTAGTGTGAGGGTTAGTGTTAGTGTTGGTTTTAGGGTTAGGATGAGGGTGAGGTTTAGGGTTAGGGTGAGGATTAGGATTAGGGTTAGTGTTAGGGTGAGTGTTTGGGTTAGACTTAGGGTTAGGGTAAGGCTAAGGGTTAAGCTGAGGGTGAGTGTAAGGGTGAGGGTTTGGGTTAGGGTGCGGGTTAGGGTTATCTTTAGGGTGAGAGTTAGGGTTCGGGTTATTTTTAGGGTTTGGGTGAGGGTTAGGGTTCAGGTTACAGTGATGGTGAGTGTTAGGGTTAGGATTAGCGTTAGGGTGAGGGTTAGGGTTAGGGTTAGGGTTAGTGTTAGGATGAGGATTAGGGTTAGGATTAGCGTTAGGGTGAGGGCTAGGGTGAAGGTGAGGGTTAGGGTTAGCGTTAGGGTGAGGTTTAGGGTGAGGGTTAGTGTGAGGGTGAGGGTTAGGATGAGGGTTAGGGTTATGGTGAGTGTGAGGGTTAGAGTTTGGGTGAGGGTTAGGGTTAGAATGAGGGTTAGGGTGAGTGTGATGGTTAGGATTAGGGTTAGTGTTAGGATTATTGTTAGTGTTAAGGTTATGGTTACATTTGCAGTGAGGGTGAGGCTGAGTGTGATTGTTAGGGATAGGATTAGTGTTAGGGTTAGGTTTAGGTTTAATTTTAGTGTTATTGTTAGCTTTAGGGTTACAGTTACGGACAGGGTGAGGGTGAGGGTAAGGTTGGAGTTTAGGTTTAGGGTTAGGGTGAGGTTTAGGGATAGGATTAGGATTAGGGTTAGGGTGAGTGTGAGGTTTAGGGTTAGAGTTAGGGTTAGGGGGAGGGTTAGGTTGATGGTTAGGGTTAGGGTTAGTGTTAGGTTAGGTTTAGGGTTAAGGTTACTGGGACACTTAGGGTTAGAGTTAGGGTTAGGGTTAGCATTAGAGTTTCGCTGAGGGTGAGTCTGTGGGTTAGGGTTAGGTTTAGGGTTATGCTTAGGTTTAGGCTGAGGGTGAGGTTGAGGGTGAGGGTTAGGGTTATTGTGAGGGTAAGGATTAGGGTTAGGGTGAGGGTTATGATGAGGGTTAGGGTTAGGATTAGGGTTAGGTTTAGGGTGAGTTTTAGGGTTAGGGTTAGGGTCAGGGTGAGGTTTAGTGTTAGAGTTAGTGTAAGGGTGAGGGTTAGGGTTAGTGTTAGGGTGAGTGTTAGTGTTAGTGTGAGGGTTATGGTTATGGTTAGGTTTAGGATTAGGGTTAGGGTGAGGGTGAGTGTTAGGGTTAGTGTTAGTCTTAGGGTTAGGCTGAGGGTGAGGGTGAGAGTTAGGGTTAGGGTGTGGGTGAGGGTTAGGTTTAGGGTGATGCTTAGGGTTATGGTCAGGGTGAGGATTAGGATGAGGGTTAGGGTTAGTGTGAGGGTTAGGGTGAGGGTGACAGTATGAGTAAAGTTGAGGGTTAGGCTGAGAATGAGGATTACGGTAAATGTGAGGGTTAGGGTTAGGGTGAGGGTTACCGTTAGGGTTAGGCTGAGGGTGTGGTTTAGCTTAAGGATTAGTTTTAGGGTTAGTGTGAGGTTTAGGGTGAGGATGATAGTTAGGGTTAGGGTGAGGGCTAGGGTGAGGGTGAGGGTTAGGGTTAGGGTTAGGGTGAGTGTTAGGGTTAGGGTGATGTTTAGGGTTATTGTGAGCGTTAGTGTTAGGGTTAGCGTTAGTGTTAGGGTGAGGGTAAGTTTTAGGGTGAGGGTTAGGGTTAGGGTGAGGCTTATGGTTAGAATGAGGGTTAGGGTTAGGGTTAGGGCTATTTTTTGATTTAGGGTTAGGGTTAGGCTGAGGGTAAGGGTTAGGATTAGGGTTAGGGTGAGGGCTAGGGTGAGGGTGAGTGTTAGGGTTAGGGTTAGGCTTAGGCTTAGGTTTAGGCTGAGGCTGAGGGTGAGGTTGAGGGTTAGGCTTAGCGTGATGGTTAGGTTATGGTTGGGCTGAGGTTTTGTATGAGGGTTAGGATTAGGGTTAGGGTTAGGGTGACAGTAAGGTTAAAGGTGAGGGCTAGGTTTAGGGTGAGGGTTAGGGTGAGGATTAGGTTTAGGGTTAGAGTGAGGGTTAGATTGAGTATTAGTGTTAGGGTTTGTGTGAGGTTTAGGGTGAGGATGAGGGGTAGGGTTAGGGTGAGGGCTAGGGTGAGGTTGAGGGTTATGGATAGGGTTAGTTTGAGGTTTAGGGTTAAGGTGATGGTTAGGGTTAGTGTGAGGGTTAGTGTTAGGATTAGGTTTCGTTTTAGGGTGAGGGTAAGTGTTAGGATGAGGGTGAGTGTTAGGGTGAGAGTTATGGTTAGGGTTAGGATTATTTTTAGGATTAGGGTTATTTTAGGGTTAGGTTTAGGGTTGTGGTTATGGTGCGGGTGAGGGTGAGGGTTTGGGTTAGGTTTAGGGTGAGGTTTAGGTTTAGGGTTATGGTTAGAGTTAGGGTTAGGTTGAGGGTGAGGTTTAGGTTTAGATTTAGGGTTAGGGGGAGGGTTAGGGTTAGGATTACGGTTTGGGTTAGTGTTAGGTTTACGGTTAGGGTGAGGGTTAGTTTGAGGGTTAGGTTTAGGGTTAGGGTTAGGTTGAGGATTCGAGTTATGGTGAGGGTGAGGGTGAGGGTGTGGGTTAGGGTTAGGGTTAGGCTTAGGATTAGGGTTAGGCTGAGTGTGAGGTTGGGGATGAGGATTAGGTTTAGGGTGATGGTTAGGGTTAGGGTTAGGTTTAGGGTTAGGATTTGGGTTAGGGTTCGGATTAGGGTTAGGGTGAGGGCTAGGTTGAGGGTGAGGGTTCGGGTTAGGTTTAGGCTTAGGGTTAGGGTTAGGCTGAGGCTGTGGGTTAGGGAGAGCGTTAAGGTTAGGGGGATGCTTAGGTTTACAGTCCGGGTGAGGGTTAGGATGAGGGTAGGGTTATGGTGAGGGTTAGGGTGAGGTTGCCAATAAGGCTAAATGTGAAGGTTAGGCTGGGGTTTGGGTGAGGTTTAGGGTTCAGGTTACAGTGATGGAAAGGGTTAGGGTTAGGTTGAGGGTTAGGGTTAGGATTAGGGTTAGGGTGAGGGTTAGGGTTAGGGTTAGGGTTAGTGTTAGGATGAGGATTAGGGTTAGGATTAGGGTTAGGGTGAGGGCTAGGGTGAGGGTGAGGTTTAGGGTTAGGCTTAGGCTTCGGTTTAAGTTGAATCTGAGGGTGAGTTTGAAGGTTAGGGTTAGCATGATGGTTAGGGTTATGGTTATTCTGCGGGTGTGGATGAGGGTTAGTGTTAGGGTGAGGGTTATAGTGAGGGTGACAGTAAGGGTAAATGTGAGGGTTAGGGTTCGGGTGAGTGTTAGGGTGAGGATAAGGGTTAGGGTTAGGGTGAGGGTGAGGTTTAGATTGAGTATTAGTCTTAGTATTAGTGTGAGGTTTAGGGTGAGGGTGAGGGGTAGCATTAGGGTGAGGGCTGGGGTGAGGGTGAGGGTTAGGGATAGGGTTAGGTTGAGGTTTAGGGTTAAGATGATGGTTAGGGTTAGTGTGAGGATTAGTGTTAGCATTAGGGTTAGTTTTAGGTTGAGGGTAAGTGTTAGGGTGAGGGTTAGGGTTAGGGTGAGAGTTATGGTTTCTGTTAGGATTAGTGTTAGGGTTAGTGTTATTTTTAAGGTTAGGGTTTGGCTTATTGTTACGGCGAGGTTGAGGGTCAGGATCAAGGTTACGGTTAGGCTGAGGTTTAGGTTTAGGGTTATGGTTAGAGTTAGTTTTATGTTGAGGGTGAGGTTTAGGTTTAGAGTTAGGGTTAGGGGGAGGGTTAGGGTTAGGGTTAGTGTTAGTGTTAGGATTAGGGTTAGGGTGAGTGTGAGGGTTAGGGTTAGGGTTAGGCATAGGCTTAGGGTTAGGCTGAGGGGGAGGGGGAGGGGGAGGGTTAGGGTTAGGGTGAGGGTTAGGGTTAGGGTTAGGGTGAGGGTTAGGATGAGGTTTAGGGTTAGGATTAGGGTTAGGTTGAGGGAAAGGGTGAGGGTGAGTTGTAGAGTTAGCATTATGGCGAGGTTTATGATTAGGGTTAGGGTTAGGGTTAGGGTGAGGGTTATGTTTAGGGCTACTTTGAGGGTGAGGGTTAGGGTTAGGGTGAGGGTTCGGGTTAGGGTTAGTGTGAGGGTGAGGGTTAGGATTAGGGTTAGGGTTATTGTTAGTGTTATGGTTAAGGTTAAGTCTGCAGTGAGGCTGAGGCTGAGGGTGAGGTTTAGGGTTAAGGTTAGGGTGAGTTTTAGGTTTAAGGTTATGGTTAGGGTTAGGATGGGGGCTTGGGTTAGGGTTAGGATTACGGTGAGGGTGAGCGTTAGGGTTAGGGTTAAATTTAGGATTAGTGTTATGGTTAGGGTTACAGTTACAGTGAGGGTTAGGGTGAGGGTGTGGTTTAGTGTTAGGGTTAGGTTTAGGTTGAGGGTGAAGTTTAGGGTTAGAGTAAGGTTTAGGGAAAGGTTTAGGGTAAGGGTTAGGGTTAGGATTAGTGTTAGGGTTAGGGTTAGGTTGAGGGTTAGGTTGAGGTTTATTGTTAGGGTTAGGGTTACTTTGAGGATTAGGGTAATGGTGAGGGTGAGTGTGAGGGTTAGGGTTAGGGTTAGGCTAAGGCTTAGAATTAGGCTGAGAGTGAGGGTGGGGATGAGGATTAGGTTTAGGGTGATGGTTAGGGTTAGCGTTAGGTTTAGGGTTAGGATTGGGGTTAGGGTAAGGATTAGGGTTAGGGTGAGGGCTAGGGTTCGGGTTCGGGTTAGGTTTAGGCTTATGGTTAGGGTTAGGCTGAGGCTGTGTGTGAGGGTGAGGGTTAGGGTTAGGGTGATGCTTAGCGTTACATTCAGGGTGAGGGTTAAGATGAGGGTTAGGGTTAGGGTGAGTGTTAGGGTGAGATTGACGGTCAGGGTAAAGGTGAAGGTTAGGCTGAGAGTGAGAATTAACGAAAGGGTGAAGATTAGGTTTAGGTTTAGGGTTAGGGTTTGGGTTAGGGGGAGGGTGAGGTTAAGATTGAGGATTAGTTTTAGGGTTAGTCTGAGGTTTAGGGTGAGGGTGAGGGTAAGGGTTAGGGTGAGGGCTAGGGTGAGGGTGAGGGTTAGGGTTAGGGTGAGGTTTAGGGTTAGGGTGATGATTAGGGTTAGTGTGAGAATTAGTGTTAGGGTTAGGGTTAGTTTTAGGGTGAGGGTGTTAGGGTGAGTGTTAGGGTTAGGCTGAGGTTTAGGTTGAGGTTTATTGTTAGGGTTAGGGTTAGGTTGAGGATTAGGGTTATGGTGAGGGTGAGTGTGAGGGTTAGGGTTAGGGTTAGGCTTAGGCTTAGGGTTAGGCTGAGAGTGAGGGTGGGGATGAGGATTAGGTTTAGGGTGATGTTTAGTGTTAGGGTTAGGTTTAGGGTTAGCATTGGGGATAGGGTTAGGATTAGGGTTAGGGTGAGGGCTAGGGTTAAGCTTATGGTTAGGGTTAGGGTTAGGGTTAGGGTTAGGCTGAGGCTGTGTGTGAGGGTGAGGGTTAGGGTTAGGGTGATGCTTAGGGTTACAGTCAGGGTGAGGGTTAGGATGAGGGTTAGGGTTAGGCTGAGTGTTAGCGTGAGGTTTATGGTAAAGGTAAAGGTTAAGGTTAGGCTGAGAGTGAGGATTACGGTAACGGTCAGGGTTTGGTTTAGGTTGAAGTTTAGGGTTCTGGTTAGGGTGAGGGTGAGGTTAAGATTGAGGATTAGTTTTAGGGTTAGTCTGAGGTTTAGGGTGAAGGTGAGGGTTAGGGTTAGGGTGAGGGCTAGGATGAGGGTGAGGGTCAGGGTTAGGTTTAGGTTGAGGGTTAGGGTGACAATTAGGGTTATTGTTAGGATTAGTGTTAGGGTTAGGGTTAGTGTTAAGGTGAGGGTAAGTGTTAGGGTGAGGGTTAGCTATAGGGTGAGTGTTATGGTTAGAATGATGATTAGGGTTAGGTTTAGGGTTATTGTTGGGGTTAGGGTTAGGGTTACAGTTAAGGTGAGGGTGAGGGTTAGGGTTAGGTTGAGGGTGAGGTTTATGTTTAGGGTTAATGTTAGAGTTAGGGTTAGTGTGAGGGTGCGGTTTAGGGTTAGAATTAGTGTTATTGTTAGGGTTAGGGTGAGGGTTAGTGTGAGGATTAGAGTTAGGCTTAAGCTTAGGTTTAGGCTTAGGCTTAGGCCGAGTGTGAGGGTGAGGGTTAGGGTTAGGGTTAGGGTGAGGGTTAGTGTTAGGGTTAGGGTCAGGGTTAGGGTGAGGTTTAGGGTTAGTTTGAGCGCTAGGTTGATGGTTAGTGTGAGGTTTAGGGTTAGGGTTAGGGTTATGGTGAGGGTAAGGGTTAGGGTTAGGGTTAGGTTTAGTGTTATTGTTAGGGTTAGGGTTAGAGTTACGGTGAGGGTGAGGGTGAGGATCCGGGTTAGGGTTAGGATGAGGTTTAGGGTTTGGGTTAGGGTTAGGATGAGGGTGAGGGTGAGATTGAGTGTTAGAGTTAGGTTTAGGGTGAGAGTTAGTGTGAGGGTTAGGGTTAGGGTTAGTTTTAGGATTAGGTTGAGGGTTAGGATGAGGGTGAGTGTTAGGGTTAGTGTTAGGATTAGGATTAGGGTTAGTGTTAGGGTGAGTGTTTGGTTTATGCTTAGGGTTAGGGTTAGGCTAAGAGTTAAGCTGAGGGTGCGGGTAAGGGTGAGAGTTAGGGTTAGGGTTTGGGTTAGGGTTAGCGTTAGGTTGAGGGTTAGGGTTCGGGTTAAGTTTAGAGTTTGGGTGAGGTTTAGGGTTCAGGTTACAGTGATGGTGAGGGTTAGAGTTAGGTTGAGGGTTAAAGTTAGGATTAGGGTTAGTGTGAGGATTAGGGTTAGGGTTAGGGTTAGTGTTAGGATGAGGATTAGGGTTAGGGTGAGGACTAAGTTGAGGGGGTGGGATAGGGTTAGTGTTAGGGTGAAGTTTAGGGTTCGGGTTAGGGTGAGGTTGGGTTAGGATGAGGGTTAGGTTTATGCTGAGGATGAGGGCTAGAATTACTGTGAGGGTTAGGGTCAGGAAGAGGGTTAGGGTTAGGATTAGGGTTAGTGTTAGGATTATTATTAGTGTTAAGTTTATGGTTACATTTGCAGTGAGGGTGAGGCTGAGGGTGAGGGTTAGGGATAGGATTAGTGTTAGGGTTAGGTTTAGGGTTTGGATTAGTGTTATTCTTAGTGTTAGGGTTAGTGTTATGGTCAGGGTGAGGGTGAGGGTAAGGCTGGGTTTTAGGGTTAGGGTTAGGGAGAGGATTAGGGTTCGGGTTAAGATTAGGGTTAGGGTGAGTGTGAGGTTTAGGGTTAGAGTTAGGGTTAGGGGGAGGGTTAGGGGGAGGGTTAGCTTTAGGGTTAGGGTTAGTGTTAGGATTAGGGTTAGGGTGAGGGTGAGAATGAGGGTTACGTTTAGGGTTAGGCTTACACATAGGGTTAGGCTGAGGGTGAGGCTGAAGGTGAGGGTTAGAGTTCGGGTTAGGGTTAGCATTAGGGTTACATTGAGGGTGAGTGTGTGGGTTAGGGTTAGGTTTAGGGTTAGGGTTAGGGTTAGGCTGAGGGTGAGGTTGTGGGTGATAATTAGGGTTATGGTGAGGGTTAGGATTAGGGTTAGGGTGAGGGTTATGATGAGGGTTAAGTTTAGGATTAGGTTTAGAGTGATGGCTAGTGTGAGGGTGAGATTTAGGGTTAGGGTTAGGGTGAGCTTTAGGGTTAGGGTTAGGGTCAGGGTGAGGTTTAGTGTTACAGTTAGTGTTAGGGTCAGGTTTAGGGTTAGGGTTAGGTTGAGTGTTAGGGTTAGTGTGAGGGTTATGGTTATGGTTAGGATTAGGATTAGGGTTAGGATGAGGGTGAGTGTTCGGGTTAGGTTTAGACTTCGGCTTTGGCTGAGGTTGAGGGTGAGGGTTAGGGTTAATGTGTGGGTGAGGGTTAGAGTTAGGGTGATGCTTAGGTTACAGTCAGGGTGAGGGTTAGGATGAGTGTTAGGGTTAGTGTGAAGGTTAGGGTGAGGGTGACAGTAAGGGTAAAGTTGCGGGTTAAGCTGAGAATGAGGATTATGGTAAATGTGAGGGTTAGGGCAAGGGTGAGGGTTAGAGTTAGGGTTAGGTTGAGGGTGTGTTTTAGGTTAAGGATTAGTTTTAGGGTTAGTGTGAGGTTTAGGGTGAGTATGATAATTATGGTTAGGGTGAGGGCTAGGGTGAGTGTGAGGGTTAAAGTTAGGGTTAGGGTGCATGTTAGGGTTACGGTGATGATTAGGGTTAGTGTGAGGGTTAGTTTTAGGGTTAGGGTTAGTGTTAGGGTGAGGGTAAGTATAAGGGTGAGGGTTAGGTTTAGGGTGAGGGTTATGGTTAGAATGAGGGTTAGGGTTAGGGTTAGGGTTATTGTTAGGTTTAGGGTTAGGGTTAGGATGAGGATTAGTGTGAGTGCTAGGGTGAGGGTTAGGGTTAGGGTTAGGGATAGGCTTAGGCTTAGGTTTAGGCTTAGGCTGAGGGTGAGGTTGATGGTTAGGGTCAGCGTGATGGTTAGGGTTACGGTTAGGCTGAGTTTAAGGATGAGGGATAGGGTTAGGGTTAAGGTTAGGGTGAGGGTGACAGTAAGGGTAAAGGTGAGGGCTAAGGTTAGGGTGAGGGTTAGGGTGAGGATTAGATTTAGGGTTAGGGTGAGGGTGAGGGTTAGATTGAGTATTAATATTAGGGTTAGGGTGAGGGCTAGGGTGAGGGTGAGGGTTAGGGATAGTGTTAGGTTGAGGTTTAGGGTTAAGGTGATGGTTAATGTTAGTGTGAGGGTTAGTGTTAGGATTAGGGTTAGTTTTAGGGTGAGGGTAAGTGTTAGGGTGAGGTTTAGGGTTAGGGTGAGAGTTATGGTTAGGGTTAGGATTAGTGTTAGGGTTAGGGTTATTTTTAGGGTTACGGTTAGGCTTATGGTTAAGGTGAGGGTGAGGGTGAGGTTTAGGGTTAGAGTTAGGGTGAGGTTTACGTTTAGGGTTATGGTTAGAGTTCGGGTTAGGTTTAGGGTGAGGTTTAGAGTTAGGGTTAGGGAGAGGGTTATGGTGAGTTTTAGGGTTAGGGTTAGGGTTAGGGTTAGAATAAGGGTTAGGGTGAGGGTGAGTGTGAGGGGTAGGTTTAGGGTTAGGCTTAGGCATAAGTTTAGGCTGAGGGTGAGGGTGAGGGCAAGGGTTAGGTTTAGGGTTAGTGTTAGCGTTAGGGTTAGGTTGAGGGTTAGGATGAGGGTTAGGATGAGGGCAAGATTGAGGTTGAGGGTTAGAGTTAGCATTATGGCGAGGTTTAGGATTAGGGTTAGGTTTAGGGTTAGGGTGAGTGTTAGGGTTAGGGTTACTGTGAGGGTGAGGGTTAGGTTTAGGGTGAGGGTTAGGGTTAGGGTTAGAGTGAGGGATATTTTTAGTGTTATGGTTAAGGTTAAGTTTAGAGTGAAGGTGAGGCTGAGGGTGAGATTTAGGGTTAGGGTTAAGGTGAGGTTTAGGGTTAGTGTTAGGGTTAGGGTTAGTGTGAGGGTTAGGGTGAGGGTGAGGTTTAGGGTTAGAGTTAGCATTACTGTTAGTGTTATGGTTAGGGTGACAGTGTTAGGGTTAGGGTTAGGCTTAAGCTTAAGTTTAGGCTTAGGCTTAGGCGGAGCTTGAGGGTGAGGGTTAGGGTTTGATTTAGTGTGAGGGTTAGGGTGAGGGTTAGGGTTAGGATGAGGTTTAGGGTGAGGGTGAGGGTTAGGATTAGGGTTAGGGTTAGGGCTAGGTTGATAATGAGGTTTAGGGTTAGAGTTAGGATTAGGGGGAGGGTTAGGTTGAGGTTTAGGGTTAGGGTTAGTGTTAGGGTGAGGGTTAGGTTGAGGTTTAGGGTTAGGGTTAGGGTTAGGATTAGTATTAGGTTTAGGGTGACGGTGAGTGTGAGGGTTAGGGTTAGGGTTAGGCTTAGGCTTAGGGTTAGGCTGAGCATGAGGATGGCGGTGAGGATTAGGGTTCGGGTGATGGTTAGGTTTAGAGTTAGATTGAGGGTTATGATGAGGGTTAGGGTTAGGATTAGGGTTAGGGTGATGGCTAGGGTGAGGTTGAGGGTTAGGGTTATTTTTAGCCTTAGGCTTAGGGTTATTCTGAGGCTGACGTTGAGGGTGAGTGTTAGGGTTAGTGTTAGGGTTAGGGTTAGGGTGAGGGTTAGTCTGAGGGTGATTGCTAGGCTGGTCATTAATGACAGGGTTAGGATTAGGGATAGGTTAGTTTTAGGATTAGGTTTAGATTGAGGGTGAGTGTGAGGGTTAGGGTTAGGGTTAGGCTTAGGCTTAGGGTTAGAGTGAGTGTTAGGTTTAGGGTTCGGTTTAGGCTGAGAGTGAGGGTTAGGGTTAGCGTGAGGGTGAGGGTGAGGTTTAGGGTTAGGGTTAGTGTGAAAGATAGGGTTATGATGAGGGTTATGGTTAGAGTGAGGTTTAGGGTTATGTTTAGGCTTAGGGTGAGGTTAATATGAGGGTTAGGTTTAGGGATAGGGTTAGGTTTAGGATTAGGTTTAGATTGAGGGTGAGTGTGAGGGTTAGGGTTAGGGTTAGGGTCAGGCTTAGGGTTAGAGTGAGTGTTAGTGTTAGGGTTTGGTTTAGGGTGAAGGTGAGGGTTAGGGTTAGGGTTAGGGTGAGGGTGAGGGTGATGGTAAGGGTTAGGGTTAGTGTGAAAGTTATGGTTATGGTGAGGGTTATGGTTAGGGTGAGGGTAAGGGTTAGGATTAGGCTTAGGGTGAGGGCTATGGTGAGAGTGAGGTTTAGGTTTAGGGTTAGGGTGAGTTTTAGGGTGAGGGTGAGTTTTAGGGTTAGGGTTAGGGTGAGTTTTAGGGTTATGGTTAGGGTTAGGGTTAAGGCGAGTTTGTGGGTTAGGGTTAGATTTAGGGTTAGGGTGAGAGTTAGGGTGAGGGTTAGGGTTAGTGTTAGAGTTAGGGGCAGGGTTAGGATGAGGGTTAGGGTGAGGGTGAGGGTTAGGGTAAATGTTAGGATTAGGATTAGGGTTAAGGTGAGGGTGCATGTTTGTGTTAGTGTTAGGGTTAGGATTAGGTGTAGGGTGAGGGTGACTGTTAACTTTAGGTTTAGGTTTAGAGTGAGGGTTAGGGTGAGGGTTAAGGTGAGGGTTAGGGATAGGATTAGCGTTAGGGTATGTGCTAGGATGAGTGACAGTGTTAGGGTTAGGGTTAGAGTGAGATTTATGGTGAGGGTTAGGTTTAGGGTTAGTGTTAGGTTTAGAGTTGGTGTTCGGGTTAGGATTAGGTTTACGGTGACTGTGGGTGTGACAGTTAGGGTTAGGGTTATTGTTAGACTTAGGGTTAGGCTGAGGCTGAGGGTGAGGCTGAGGGTTAGATTTAGGATGAGATTTGGTTTAGGTTTAGAGTGAGGGTTAGGGTGAGGGTTAGGGTTAGGATTAGTGTTAGGGTATGTCCTTGTGTGAGGATTAGGGTTAGGGTTACTTTAAGTTTAAGGTTTAGCACTAGGTTTAGGGTGAGAGTTAAGGTTAGGGTGAGGGTTTGGGTTAGGGTTAGAGTTACTGTGAGGGTGAGTTTTAAGTTTAGGTTTAGGGTTATTATTATTCTTAGGGTGAGGGTTAAAGTTAAGGTTAAGGTTAAGGTAAGAGTGAGGGTGTGGGTGATGTTGATGGTTAGTTTTAGGGTTAGGATGAGGTTTAGAGTTAGGGTTAGTGTTAGGGTGAGGGTGAGGTTTAGGGTTAGTGTTAGGTTTAGGGTTAGGGTTAGTGTGAGTGTTAGGGTTACGTTTAATATTATGGTTAGGGTTATGGTGAGGGCTAGTGTGAGGGTGAGGATTAGGGTTAAGGTTACGTTTAGGCTTAGTGTTAAGCTGAGGGTGGGGGTGAGGGAAAGGGTTAGGCTTAGGGTTAGGCTGGGGGTGAGAGTGAGGGTTAGGTTTAGGGTGAGGGTGAGTTTTAGAGTTAGGGTTAGCGTTAAGGTGCGGGTTAGTGTGAGGGTTAGGGTTAGGGTTAGTTTTACGGTTACGGGGACAGTGAGGGTGACTGTGATGGTTAGGCTTAGCCTTAGGCTTAGGCTTATGCTTAGGCCGAGCTTGAGGGTGAAGGTGAGGGTGAAGTTTAGGGTGATTGTTAGGGTTTTAGGGTTAGGGTGAGGGTTAGGGTTAGTGTTAGGGTGAGTTTAGGTTTAAGATTAGGGCTAAGGTGAGTGCTAGGGTGAGGGTGAGGGTAAGGGTTAGAGTTAGGGTGCGGTTTAGGGATAGGGATAGGTTTAGGGTTAGGATAAGTGTTAGGGTGAGGATTACGGTGAGGGTGAGGGTTAGGGTTAGAGTGAGGGTTAGGGTTAGGGTGAGGGTGATGGTGAGGGTTACATTAGGGTTAGGGTTAGTGTTATTGTTAGTGTTATGGTTAGGTTTAAGTTTACAGTGAGGGTGAGGCTGAGGGTGAGGGTGAGGTTTAGGGTTAGGGTGAGGTTTAGCTTAGGGTTAGGGTAAAGATTAGGGTGAGGGTTTGGGTTAGTGTTAGGATTAAGTTGAGGGTGAGTGTTAGGTTAAGGTGATGGTTATTGTTATTGTTAGGGTTAGGGTTAGAATTACGGCGAAGGTGAGGGTGAGTGTGAGGGTTAGGGTTAGGGTGAGGTTTAGGGTTAGGGTTAGGTTTAGGGTGAGGGAGAGGGTGAGGTTTAGGGTTAGATTTAGGGTTATGGTGAGGTTTAGGGTGAGGTTTAGGGTTAGGGTTAGTGTTAGGGTTAGGGTTAGGGTGAGGGTTAGGATGAGGGTGAGGGTTAGGGTGAGGGTTAGATTTAGGGTTAGGATTAGGATTAGGGTTAGTGTTAGGGTGAGTGTTTGGGTTAGGCTTAGGGTTAGGGTTAGGCTTAGTGTTCAGCTGAGAGTGAGGGTGAGGGTGAGGTTTAGGGTTAGGGTTTGGGTTAGGCTTAGCGTTTGGGTGAGAGTTAGGGTTAGGGTGAGATTTAGGATGGGGATTAGGGTTAGGATTAGCGTTAGGGTTAGGGTGAGGGTGAGGGTTAGGATGAGGGTGATATTTAGGATTAGGGTTAGAGTGAGGGTTAGGATGAGTTTTAGGGTTAGATTTAGGGTTAGGTAAGGGATATGGAGAGGATTAGGGTTAGGGTTAGTGTTAGTTTTAGGGTTAGGGTGAGGGTTAGTGTTAGGTTGAGGGTAACTATTAGGGTGAGGGTTAGGGTTATGGTGACGGTTATGGTTACAATAAGGGTTAGGGTTAGGTTTAGGGTTATTGTTAGGGATAGGGTTATGGTTATTGTGAGGGTTAGGGTTAGGTTTAGGGTGAGGTTTATATTAAGGGTTAGGGTTAGAGTTAGTGTTAGGGTGAGGGTGAGATTTAGGGTTAGAGTTAGCGTTAGTGTTAATGTTAGGGTTAGGGTGAGGGTTAGTGTGAGGGTTAGGGTTAGGGTTAGGGTGAGTGTTAGGATGAGGTGTAGGGTTAGGATTAGGGTTAGGGTGAGCGCTAGGGTGATGGTTAATGTGAGGGTTAGTGTTAGGGATAGGGTTAGATTTAAGATTAGGTTTAGTTTGAGGGTAAGTGTGAGGGTTAGGGTTACGGTTAGGGTTAGGGTTAGAGTGAGTGTTAGGGTTAAGATTTGGTTTAGGGTGAGGTTGAGGGTTAGGGTTAGGGTTAGGGTCATGGTTAGGGTGAGGTTTAGGTTTAAGATTAGGGCTAGGGTGAGTGCTAGAGTGAGGGTGAGGGTTAGGGTTAGAGTGAGGGTGCGGTTTAGGGATAGGTTTAGGTTTAGGGTTAGGGTGAGTGTTAGGGTGAGGGTTACGTTGAGGGTGAGGGTTAGGGTTAGGGTGAGGGTTATGGTTAGGTTGAGGGTGAAGGTAAGATTAGCGTAGGGTTATTGTTATTGTTAGTGTTATGGTTAGGTTTAAGTTTACGGTGAGGGTGAGGCTGAGGGTGAGGTTTAGCTTAGGGTTAGGGTAAAGGTTAGAGTGAGGGTTTGGGTTAGTGTTAGGATTAAGGTGAGCGTGAGTGTTAGGGTTAAGGTGATGGTTATTGTTATTGTTAGGGTTAGGGTTAGAATTACGGCGAAGGTGAGGGTGAGTGTGAGGGTTAGGGTTAGGGTGAGGTTTAGGGTTAGGTTTAGGTTTAGGGAGAGGGTGAGGGTGAGGTTTAGGGTTAGATTTAGGGTTAGGGTGAGGTTTAGGGTTAGGGTTAGTGTTAGGGTTAGGTTTAGGATGAGGGTTAGGATGAGGGTGAGGGTTAGGGTGAGGGTTAGAGTTAGTATTAGGATTAGGATTAGGGTTAGTGTTAGGGTGAGTGTTTGGGATAGGCTTAGGGTTAGGTTTAGGCTTAGCGTTAAGCTGAGAGTGAGGGTGAGGGTGAGGTTTAGGGTTAGGGTTTGGGTTAGGATTAGCATTTGGGTGAGAGTTAGGGTTAGGGTGAGATTTAGGATGGGGATTAGGGTTAGGATTAGTGTTCGGGTTAAGGTGAGGGTGAGGGTTAGGATGAGGGTGATGTTTAGGATTAGGCTTAGCGTTAAGCTGAGAGTGAGGGTGAGGGTGAGTTTTAGGGTTAGATTTAGGGTTAGGTAAGGGATAGGGAGAGGTTTAGGGTTAGTGTTAGTGTTAGTTTTAGGGTTAGGGTGAGGGTTAGTGTTAGGTTGAGGGTAACTATTAGGGTGAGGGTTAGGGTTATGGTGACAGTTATGGTTACAATGAGGGTTAGGGTTAGGTTTAGGGTTATTGTTAGGGATAGGGTTACGGTTATTGTGAGGGTTAGGGTTAGGTTTAGGGTGAGGTTTATATTAAGGGTTAGGGTTAGAGTTAGTGTTAGGGTGAGGGTGAGGTTTAGGGTTAGAGTTAGCGTTAGTGTTAATGTTAGGGTTAGGGTGAGGGTTAGTGTGAGGGTTAGGGTTAGGGTTATGGTGAGTGTTAGGATGAGGTGTAGGGTTAGGATTAGAGTTAGGGTGAGCGCTAGGGTGATGGTTAATGTGTGGGTTAGTGTTAGGGCTGGGGTTAGGTTTAAGATTAGGTTTAGATTGAGGGTGAGTGTGAGGATTAGGGTTAGGGTTAGGGTTAGGGTTAGAGTGAGTGTTAGGGTTAAGATTTGGTTTAGGGTGAGGTTGAGGGTTAGGGTTAGGGTTAGGGTGAGGGATAGGGTGAGGTTTAGGTTTAAGATTAGGGCTAGGGTGAGTGTTAGGGTGAGGGTGAGGTTTAGGGTTAGAGTTAGGGTGCGGTTGAGGGATAGGTTTAGGTTTAGGGTTAGGGTGAGTGTTAGGGTGAGGGTTACGTTGAGGGTGAGGGTTAGGGTTAGGGTGAGGGTTATGGTTAGGTTGAGGTTGAAGGTAAGATTAGCGTAGGGTTATTGTTATTGTTAGTGGTATGTTTAGGTTTAATTTTACAGTGAGGGTGAGGCTGAGGGTGAGGGTTAGGTTTAGGGTTAGGGTGAGGTTTAGGTTAGGGTTAGGGTAAGGGTTAGGGTGAGTGTTTGGGTCAGGTTTACGATTATGGTGAGGGTGAGTGTTAGGTGTAGGGTGAGGGTTAATGTTATTGTTATGGTTAGGGTTAGAGTTACGGTGAAGGTGAGGGTGAGTGTGAGGGTTAGGGTTAGGGTGAGGTTTAGGGTTAGGGTTAGGGTTACTGTTAGGGTTAGGGTGAGGGTGAGGGTTAGGATGAGGTTGAGGGTTAGGGTGAGGTTTAGAGTTAGGGTTAGGATTAGGATTAGGGTAAGTCTTAGGGTGAGTGTTTGGGTTAGGCTTATGGTTATTGTTAGGCTTAGCGTTAAGCTGAGGGTGAGGGTGAGGGTGAGGATTAGGGTTAGGGTTTGGGTTAGGGTTAGCGTTTGGGTGAGATTTAGTGTTAGGGTTAGGGTGAGAGTTAGGATGAGGATTAGGGTTAGGATTAGTGTTAGGGTTAGGTTGAGGTTGAGGTTTAGGATGAGGTTGATGTTTAGGATTAGGGTTAGTGTGAGGGTGAGGGTGAGTTTTAGGGTTAGAGTTAGGGTTAGGGTAAGGGATAGGGTGAGGTTTAGGGTTCGGGTTAGTGTTAGGTTTAGGGATAGGGTGAGGGTTAGTGTTAGGGTGAGGGTTAGGTTTAGGGTTAGGATTAGGATTAGGGTTAGTGTGAGGATGAGTTTGAGGGTTAGGGTTAGGGTTAGGTTTAGGCATAGGGATAGGCTGTGGGTGAGGGTTAGGGTTAGGGTGAGGGTGCGGTTTAGGGTTAGAGTTAGTGTTAAGTTGAGGTTTAGTGTGAGGGTTAGTGTTAGGGTTAGTGTTAGGGTTAGGGTTAGGGTTAGGTTGAGGGTTAGGGTTAGGGATAGGGTTAGGTTTAGAATTAGGTTTTTGGTGAAGTTGACTGTGAGGGTTATGGTTAGGCTTCGGGTTAGGTTTAGGGTGAGGTTTTTGTTTAGGGTTAGGGTTAGAGTTAGGGTTAGGGTGAGGGTGAGGTTAGGGTTAGAGTTAGCGTTAGTGTTTGTGTTAGGGTTAGGGTGAGGTTTACGGTTAGGATAAGGGTTATTATGAGTGTTAGATTTAATATTAGGATTAGGGTTAGGGCTAGCATGAGAGTTTGGGTTCGGGTTAGGGTTAGGGAGAGGTTTGGGGTTAGGATTAAGTTTAGGCATAGGGTGAGGGTTAGGGTTAAGGTTATGATGAAGGTGAGGGTTAGGGTAAGGTTGAGGGTTAGGGTTAGGTCGAGGTTTAGGGTGAGGTTTAGGGTTAGGGTGAGGGCTAGGGTGAGGGTGAGGTTTAGGGTTAGGGTGAGGTTTAAGGTTAGAGTGATGGTTAGGGTTAGTGTGAGGATTAGTGTTAGGGTTAGTGTTAGTGTTAGGGTGAGGGTAAGTGTTAGAGTGAGGTTTAGGGTTATTTTGACATTTATGGTTACAATGAGGGTTAGGGCTACATTTAGGGTTATTGTTAGGGTTAGGGTTAGGGTTTCGGTTACTGTGAGGGTGAGGGTTACGGTTCGGTTTAGGGTGAGGTTTATATTAAGGGTTAGGGTTAGAATTCGGGTTAGGGTGAGGGTGTGGTTTAGGGTTAGAGGTAGTGTTAGTGTTAGTGTTAGAGTTAGGGTGAGGGTTAGTGTGATGATTAGGGTTAGGCTTAAGCTTAGGGTTAGGTTTAGGTTGAGAGTTAGGATTAGGGTTAGGGTGAGTGTTAGGGTGTGGTGTAGTGTTAGGATTAGGGTTAGGGTGAGCGCTAGGGTGATGATTAATGTGAGGGTTAGGTTTAGGGATAGGGTTAGGTTTAGGATTAGGTTTAGATTGAGGGTGAGTTTGAGGGTTAGTGTTAGGGTTAGGCTTAGGCTTAGGGTTAGTGTGAGTGTTAGGGTTAGGGTTTGGTTTAGGGTGAGGTTGAGGGTGAGGGTTAGGGTTACGGTTAGGTTGAGGGTGAGGGTGAGTGTTAGGGTTAGGGTGAGGACTAGGGTGAGGCTGAGGGTTAGGGTTTGGGTGACGTTTAGGGTTAGTGTGAGGATTAGTGTTAGGTTTAGGGTTAGGGTTAGTGTTAGGGTGAGGGTTAGGGTTAGGGTGAGGGTTAGGGTTAGGTTTAGGGTTATGGTTAGAATGAGGGTTAGGGTTAGGTTTAGGATTATTGTTAGGGTTAGGGTTAGGGTTAGGGTTTCACTGAGGGTGATGGTTAGGGTTAGGTTTAGGGTGAGGTTTTTGTTTAGGGTTAGGGTTAGAGTTAGGGTTAGGGTGAGGGTGAGGTTTAGGGTTAGAGTTAGCGTTAGTGTTTGTGTTAGGGTTAGGGTGACAGTTAGTGTGAGGGTTAGGGTTAGGCTTAAGCTTAGGTTTAGGCTTAGGCTTAGGCGGAGCATGAGGGTGAGGGTTAGGGTTAGGGTTAGTGTGAGGGTTAGGGTGAGGGTTAGGGTTAGGATGAGATTTAGGGTGAGGATGAGGGTTAGGATTAGGCTTAGGTTTAGGATCATTATTAGTGTTAAGGTTATGGTGACGTTTGCAGTGAGGGTGTGGCTGAGGGTGAGGGTTAGGTATAGGATTAGTGTTAGGATTAGGATAAGGGTTAGGATTAGTGTTATTGTTAGGGTGAGGGTTAGAGTTACATTGAGGGTGAGGGCGAGGGCAAGGGTGAGGGTTAGCATTAGGATTAGGGTGAGGTTTAGGGCTAGGGTTAGGATAAGGGTTAGGATGAGTGTGAGGTTTAGGGTTAGAGTTAGGGTTAGGGGGATGTTTAGGGTGAGAGTTAGGGTTAGGGTTAATGTTAGGGTTAGGGTTAGGGTGAGGGTTAGGTTGAGGTTTAGGGTTAGGGTTAGCATTAGGGTAAGGGTTAGCATTAGTGTTAGGATTAGTGTTAGGGTGACGGTGAGTGTGAGGGTTAGCGTTAGGGTTAGGCTTAGGCTTAGGGTTAGGCTGAGGGTGAGGTTGGGGGTGAGGATTAGGGTTCGGGAGATGGTTAGGGTTAGGGATAGGTTCAGTTATAGGATGAGAGTAAGGGTTACGATTAGGTTTAGGGTGAGGGCTAGGGTGAGGTTGAGGGTTAGGGTTAGGTTTAGGCTTAGGCTTAGGGTTAGTCTGAGGGTGACATTGAGGGTGAGGGTTAAGGTTAGTGTTAGGGTGAGGGTTAGGTTGAGTTTTAGGGTTAGGGTTAGGGTTAGGTTTAGGATTAGGGTTATGGTGAGGGTGAGTGTGAGGGTTAGGCTTAGGCTTAGGCTTCGGGTTAGGCTGAGGGTGAGGGTGGGGATGAGGGTTTAGGTTGATGGTTAGGGGTAGGGTTAGGGTTAGTGTTAGGTTTAGGGTTAGGGTGAGGGTTAGGCTGAGGGTGATTGCTAGGGTGTTGGTTAATGACAGGGTTAGGGTTAGGGATAGGGTTAGTTTTAGGATTAGGTTTAGATTGAGGGTGAGTGTTAGGGTTAGGGTTAGGGTTAGGTTTAGGCTTAGGGTTAGAGTGAGTGTTAGGGTTAGGGTTCGGTTTAGGATGAGAGTGAGGGTTAGGGTTAGGGTTAGGGTGAGGGTGAGGGTGAGGGTGAGGGTGAGGGTTAGTGTGAAACTTAGGGTTATGGTGAGGGTTATGTTTAGGGTGAGGTTTAGGGTTAGGGTTAGGCTTAGGGTGAGGGCTAGGGTGAGAGTGAGGTTTAGGGTTAGGGTTAGGGTGAGTTTAGGGTGAGGGTGAGGTTTAGGGTTAGGATTAGGGTGAGTTTTAGGGTTATGGTTAGGGTTACCGTTTAGGCGAGGGTGATGGTTAGGGTTAGATTTAGGGTTAGGATGAGGGTAAGGGTGAGGGTTAGGGTTAGTGTTAGTGTTAAGGGTAGGTTTAGGATGAGGGTTAGGGTGAGGTTGAGGGTTAGGGTAAGGGTTAGGATTAGGATTAGGGTTAAGGTGAGGTGAGTGTGAAGGTTAGTGTTAGGGTTAGTATTAGGGGTAGGGTGAGGGTGAGGGTTAACTTTATGGTTAGGTTTAGAGTGAAGGTTAGGGTGAGGTTTAGGCTGAGGGTGATTGCTAAGGTGGTGGTTAATATGAGGGTCAGGGTTAGGGATAGGGTTAGGTTTAGGATTAGGTTTAGATTGAGGGTGAGTGTGAGGGTTAGGGTTAGGGTTAGGATTAGGCTTAGAGTTAGAGTGAGAGTTAGGGTTAGGGTTTGGTTTAGGGTGAAGGTGAGGGTTAGGGTTAGGGTGAGGGTGAGGGTGAGGATTAGGTTTAGGGTTAGTGTGAAAGTTAGGTTTATGGTGAGGGTTATGGTTAGGGTGAGGGTTAGGGTTAGAGTTAGGCTTAGGGTGAGGGCTAGGGTGAGTGTGAGGTTTAGAGTTAGGTTTAGGGTGAGTTTTAGGGTGAGGGTGAGGTTTAGGTTTAGGGTTAGGGTGAGTTTTAGGGTTATGGTTAGGGTTAGGTTTAAGGCGAGTGTGACGGTTAGTGTTAGATTTAGGTTTAGGGTGAGGGTTAGTGTGAGGGTTAGGGTTAGTGTTAGTGTTAGGGTCAGGGTTAGGATGAGGGTTAGGTTGAGGGTGAGGGTTAGGGTAAGTGTTAGGATTAGGATTAGGGTTAAGGTGAGGGTGTATGTGAGTGTTAGCGTTAGGGTTAGGATTAGGTGTAGGGTGAGGATGAGGGTTAGCTTTAAGGTTAGATTTAGAGTGAGGGTTAGGGTGAGGGTTATGATGAGGGTTAGGGATAGGATTAGCGGTAGGGTATGTGCTAGGAGGAGCAACAGTGTTAGCGTTAGGGTTAGAGAGAGGGTTAGGGTTAGGGTTAGGTTTAGGCTTAGTGTTAGGTTTAGGGTTGATGTTAGGGTTAGGATTAGGTTTATGATGACTGTCAGTGTGACAGTTAGGGTTAGGGTTAGTGTTAGGCTTAGGGTTAGGCTGAGGCTGAGGGTGAGGGTGAGGGTTAGATTTAGGGTGAGGGTTTGTTTTAGGGTTACTGTGAGCGTTAGGGTGAGGATTAGGGTTAGGATTAGGGTTAAGATATATCCTAGGGTGAGGATTAGGGTTAGGGTTACTTTTTGTGTAAGGTTTAGCACTAGGGTTAGGGTGAGGATTAGGGTTAGGGTTAGGGTGAGTGTTAGGATGAGGTGTAGGGTTAGGATTAGGGTTAAGGTGAGCGCTAGAGTGATGGTTAATGTGAGGGTTAGTGTTAGGGATAGGGTTAGATTTAAGATTAGGTTTAGTTTGAGGGTAAGTGTGAGGGTTAGGGTTACGGTTAGTGTTAGGGTTAGGGTTAGAGTGAGTGTTAGGGTAAGATTTGGTTTAGGTTGAGGGTGAGGGTCAGGGTTAGGGTTAGTGTGAAAGTTCGGGTTATGGTGAGGTTATGGTTAGGGTGAGGCTTAGGGTTAGGGTTAGGCTTAGGTAGAGGGTTAGGGTCAGTGCTAGGGTGAGAGTAAGGTTTAGAGTTAGGGTTAGGGTGAGTTTTAGGGTGAGGGTGAGGTTTTGGGTTAGGGTTAGGATGAGTTTTAGGGTTATGTTTAGGGTTCCGGTTAAGGCGAAGTTGAGGGTAAGGGTTAGATTTTCGGTTAGGATGACGTGTAGGGTGAGGCTTAGGGTCAGGGTTAGGGTTAGTGTTAGTGTTAGGAGTAGGGTTAAGATGAGGGTTAAGGTGAGGGTGAGGGTAGGGTAAGGGTTAGGATTAGGATTAGGGTTAAGTTTTGATTGAGTGTGAGGGTTAGTGTTATGCTTAGGGTTAGGGTTAGGATTAGGGTTAAGTTTTGATTGAGTGTGAGGGTTAGTGTTATGCTTAGGGTTAGGGTTAGGATTAGGGGTAGGGTGAGGGTGAGGGTTAACTTTAGGGTTAGGTTTAGTGTGAGGGTTAGGGTGAGGGTTATGTTGAGGTTTAGGGATAGGATTAGCGTTAGGGTATGTGCTAGGATGAGCAATAGGGTTGGTTTAGGTTTAGAATGAGGGTTAGGGTGAGGGTTAGGTTTAGGGTTAGTGTTAGGTTTAGGGTTGGTGTTAGGAATAGGATTAGAGTTACAATGACTGTGAGTGTGACAGTTAGGGTTAGGGGTAGTGTTACGCTTAGGGTTAGGGTGAGGCTGAGGATGAGGGTGAGGGTTAGATTTAGGATGAGGGTTTGTTTTAGGGTTAGAGTGAGGGTTAGGGTGAGAGTTAGGGTTAGATTAGGGTTAGGGTATGTCCTAGGGTGAGGATTATGGTTAGTGTTAGGTTTAGGGTGAGGTTTAGCATTAGGGTTAGAGTCAGGGTTAGGGTTAGGGTGAGGATTTGGGTTAGGGTTAGAATTACGGTGAGGGTGAATTTTAAGTTTAGGTTTCGGGTTATGGTTATTCTTAAGGTTAGGGTTAAGGTTAAGTTTAAGGTAAGGGTGAGGGTGAGGGTGATGTTGAGGGTTAGGGTTAGGGTTAGGATGAGGGTTAGAGTTAGGGTTAGTATTAGGGTGAGGGTGAGGTTTAGGGTTATTGTTAGGGTTAGGGTTAGGATTAGTGTGAGTGTTAGGGTTAGGTTTAGTGTTATGGTTAGGGTAATGGTGAGGGCTAGTGTGAAGGTGAGGGTTAGGGTTAGGGTTAGGCTTAGGCTTAATGTTAAGCTGAGGGTGAGAGTGAGGGTTAGGTTTAGGGTGAGGGTGAGGTTTAGGGTTAGGGTTAGCGTTAGGGTGCGGGTTAGTGTGAGGGTTAGGGTTAGGTTTAGTGTTACGGTTATGGTGATGGTGAGGGTGAGTGTGAGGGTTAGGCTTAGCCTTAGGTTTAGGCTTATGCTTAGGCCGAGCTTGAGGGTGAAGGTGAGGGTTAGGATTAGGGTGATTGTTAGGGTTTTAGGGTTAGGGTGAGGGTTAGGATTAGGGTTAGGGTGAGGTTTAGGGTGAGGTTTAGGTTTAAGACTAGGGCTAGGGTGAGTGCTAGGTTGAGGGTGAGGGTTAGGGTTAGAGTTAGGGTGAGATTCAGGGATAGGTTTAGGTTTAGGTTTAGGGTGAGTGTTAGGGTGAGGGTTACATTGAGGGTGAGGGTTAGGTTTAGGGTGAAGGTTAGGGTTAGGGTGAGGTTGAGGATAATTTTAGGGTTACGGTTATTGTTATTGTTAGTGTTATGGTTAGGTTTAAGTTTACAGTAAGGTTGAGGCTGAGGGTGAGGGTTAGGTTTAGGGTTAGAGTGAGGTTTATGTTAGGGTTAGGGTAAGGGTTAGGGTGACGGTTTGGGTCAGGTTTACGATTACGGTGAGGGTGAGTGTTAGGTTTAGGGTGAGGGTTAGTGTTATTGTTAGGGTTAGGTTAAGAGTTACGGTGAAGGTGAGGGTGAGTGTGAGGTTTAGGGTTAGGGTGAGGTTTAGGGTTAGAGTTAGGTTTAGGGTGAGGTTTAGGGTTAGATTTAGGGTTAGGGTGAGGTTTACAGTGAGGTTTAGCGTTAGGGTTAGTGTTAGGGTGAGGGTTAGGAAGAGGGTGAGGGTTAGGTTGAGGTTTAGAGTTAGGGCTAGGATTAGGATTAGGGTTAGCAGTAGGGTGCGTGTTTGGGATAGGCTTAGGGTTAGGGTTTGGCTTAGCATTAAGCTGAGGGTGAGGGTGTGGGTGAGGATTAGGGTTAGGGTTTGTGTTAGGGTTAGCGTTTGGGTGAGTGTTAGGGTTAGGGTTAGGGTGAGAGTTAGGATGAGGACTAGGGTTAGGATTAGTGTTAGGGTTAGGGTTAGGGTGAGGGTTAGGATGATGGTGATGTTTAGGATTAGGGTAAGGATGAGGTTGAGGGTGACTTTTAGGGTTAGAGTTAGGTTTATGGTAAGGTATAGGGTGAGGTTTAGGGTTACGGTTAGTGTTGTGGTTAGGGTTAGGGTTTGGGTTAGGGTTAGCGTTTGGGTGAGAGTTAGGGTTAGGGTTAGCGAGAGAGTTAGGATGAGTATTAGGGCTAGTTTTAGTGTTAGGGTTAGGGTTAGGGTGAGGGTTAGGATGATGGTGATGTTTAGGATTAGGGTTAGGGTGAGGTTGAGGGTGAGTTTTAGGGTTAGAGTTAGGTTTAGGGTAAGGGATAGGGTGAGGTTTAGGGTTATGGTTAGTGTTAGGGTCAGGGTGAGGGTTAGGTTTAGGGTTAGGATTACGATTAGGGTTAGTATGAGGCTGAGTATGAGGGTTAGGGTTAGGGTTAGGTTTAGGCTTAGGGATAGGCTGAGGGTGAGGTTGAGGGTGAGGTTTAGGGTTAGGGTGAGGGTGAGATTTAGGGTCAGACTTAGTGTTAAGTTGAGGTTTAGTGTGAGGATTAGTGTTAGGGTTAGTGTTAGGGTTAGGGTTAGGGTGAGGGTTAGGGTGAGGGTTAGGGTGAGTGTTAGGGTTAGGGATAGGGTTAGGTTTAAGATTAGGTTTTGGATGAGGTTGAGTGTGAGGGTTATGTTTAGGATTACGATTAGGCTTAGGGTTGGGCTGAGGGTGAGGGTGAGGGTTAGGGTTTGGGTGAGGGTTAGGTTTATGGTTAGGGTGAGGGTTAGGATGAGGATTAGGTTCAGGATTAGGATTAGGTTGAGGGCTAGCATGAGGGTGAGGGTTAGGGTTAGGGTTAGGGTGAGGTTTAGGGTTAGGATTAAGTTTAGGCATAGGGTGGGGGTTATGGTTAAGTTTATGATGAGGGTGAGGGTTAGGGTAAGGTTGATGGTTAGGATTAGGTCTAGGTTTAGGCTGAGGGTTAGGGTTAGGGTGAGGGTTAGGGTGAGGGTGAGGTTTAGGCTTAGGGTGAGGTTTAGGGTTAGGATGATGGTTAGGGTTAGAGTGAGGATAAGTGTTAGGGTTAGGATTAGTGTTAATGTGAGGGTAAGTGTTAGGGTGAGGGTTAGGTTTATGGTGACGGTTATGGTTACAATGAGGGTTAGGTTTACTTTTAGTTTTATTGTTAGAGTTAGGTTTAGGGTTTCGGTTACTGTGAGGGTGAGGGTTAGGGCTCGGTTTAGGTTGAGGTTTATATTAAGGTTTAGGGTTAGAGTTAGGGTTAGGGTGAGGGTAAGGTTTAGGGTTAGAGTTAGCGTTAGTGTTAGTGTTAGGGTTAGGATGAGGGTTAATGTTAGGGTTAGGGTTAGGATTAACCTTAGGGTTTAGGCTTAGGCCGAGACTGAGGGTTTCGTTTATGGTTAGGGTGAGTGCTATGATGAGAGTGAGGTTTAGGGTTAGGCTTAGGGTGAGGTTTAGGGTGAGGTTTAGGGTTAGGGTTAGTGTGAGTTTTAGGGTTATGGTTAGGGTTACGGTTAAGACGAGGGTGAGGGTTAGGGTTAGAGTTAGGGTTAGGTTGAGGGTTAGGGTGAGGGTTAGTGTTAGTGTTAATGTTGGGTGTAGGGTTAGGATGAGAGGGTGAGCGTGAGGGTTAGGGTAAGGTTTAGGATTAGGATTAGGGATATGGTGAGGTTGACTGTGAGGGTTAGTGTTAGTGTTAGGGTTAGTGTTAGCATTAGGGTTAGGGTGAGGTTGAGGGTTAATTTTAGGGTTATGTTTAGAGTGAGGGTAAGGGTGAGGGTTATGGTGAGGTTTAGGGATAGGATTAGCCTTAGGGTATGTGCTAGGATGAGCAATAGCGTTCAGGTTAGGGTTAGAGTAAGGGTTAGGTTGAGGTTTAGGTTTAGGTTTAGTGTTAGGGATAGGATTGGTGTTAGGGTTAGGATTAGGGTTACGGTGACTGTGAGTGTGACAGTTAGGGTTAGGGTTAGTGTTAGGCTTAGGGTTAGGCTGAGGCTGAGGGTGAGGGCGAGGGTTAAATTTAGGGTGAGGGTTTGGTTTAGGGATAGAGTGAGTGTTAGGGTGAGGGTTAGGGTTAGATTAGGGTTAGGGTATGTCCTAGGGTGAGGATTAGGGTTAGTGTTAGGTTTAGGGTGAGGGAGAGGGTGAGGTTTAGGGTTAGATTTAGGGTTAGGGTGAGGTTTAGGGTGAGGTTTAGGGTTAGGGTTAGTGTTAGGGTTAGTGTTAGGGTGAGGGTTAGGATGAGGGTGAGGGTTAGGGTGAGGTTTAGTGTTAGGGCTAGGATTAGGATTAGGGTTAGCATTAGGGTGAGTGTTTGGGTTAGGCTTAGGGGTAGGGTTTGGCTTAGCAATAAGCTGAGGGTGAGGGTGAGTGTGAGGATTAGGGTTAGGGTTAGCGTTTGGGTGAGAGTTAGGATTAGGATTAGGTTTAGGATTAGTGTAGGGTTAGAGTTAGTGTGAGGGTTAGGATGAGGTTGATGTTTAGGATTAGGTTTAGGGTGAGGGTGAGGATGAGTTTTAGAGTTAGAGTTAGGGTTAGATTAAGGGATCAGGTGAGATTTAGGGTTATGATTAGTGTTAGGGTTAGGGTTAGGGTTAGGGTGAGGGTTAGTGTTAGGGTGAGGGTTAGGTTTAGGGTTAGGATTAGGATTAGGGTTAGTGTGAGGAGAGTATGAGGGTTAGGGTTAGAGTTAGGTTTAGGATTAGGGATAGGTTGAGGGTGAGGATGAGGGTGAGGTTTGGGTTAGGGTGAGGGTGAGGTTTAGGATTAGAGTTAGTGTTAAGTTGAGGTTTAGTGTGAGGGATAGTGTTAGGGTTAGGGAAAGGGTGAGGGTTAGGGTGAGGGTTAGGGTTAGGGATAGGGTTAGGTTTAGGATTAGGTTTTGGGTGAGGTTGAGTGTGAGAATTATGGTTAGGGTTAGGATTGGCTTAGGGTTAGGCTGTCAGTGAGGGTGAGGGTTAGGTTTAGGGTGAGGGTTAGGTTTAGGTTTAGGGTGAGCGTTAGGATGAGGGTTAGGTTTAGGTTTATGGTTAGGGTGTGGGCTATCATGAGGGTGAGGGTTAGGATTACAGTTAGGGTGAGGTTTAGGGTTAGGATTAGGTTTAGGAATAGGGTGGGGATTAGGGTTAAGGTTATGATGAGGGTGAGGGTTAGGGTAAGTTTGAGGGTTAGGATTAGGTCTAGGTTTTAGGGTGAGGTTTAGGGTTAGGGTGATGGTTAGGGTTAGTGTGAGGATTAGTGTTAGGGTTAGGGTTAGTGTTAATGTGAGGGGAAGTGTTAGGGTGAGGGTTAGGTTTATGGTGACGCTTAGGGTTACAATGAGGGTTAGGGTTAGGTTTAGTGTTATTTTTAGAGTTAGGGTTAGGGTTACCGTTACTGTGAGGGTGAGGTTTAGGATTCAGTTTAGGGTGAGGTTTATATTAAGGGTTAGGGTAAGAGTTAGGGTTAGGGTGAGAGTGAGGTTTAGGGTTAGAGTTAGCGTTAGTGTTAGTGTTAGTGTTAGGGTGAGGGTTAGTGTGAGGGTTAGTGTGAGGGTTAGGGTTAGGCTTAAACTTAGGTTTAAGTTTAGGCTTAGGCCGAGATTGAGGGTTAGGGTTAGGGTTAGGGTGAGGGCTAGGGTGAGAGTGAGGTTTAGGGTTAGGGTTAGGGTGAGGTTTAGGGTGAAGGTGAGGTTTAGGGTTAGGGTTAGGGTGAGGTTTTATGTTATGTTTAGGGTTAGGGTTAAGGCGAGGGTGAGGGTTAGGGTTAGAGTTAGGGTTAGGGTGAGGGTTAGGGTGAGGATTACTGTTAGTGTTAGTGTTAGGGGTAGGGTTAGGCTGAGAGTTAGGGTGAGGGTGAGGGTTAGGGTAAGGTTTAGGATTAGGATTAGGGTTAAGGTGAGGGTGAGTGTGAGGTTAGTGTTAGGGTTAGGGTTAGGGTTAGCATTAGGGTTAGGGTGAGGGTGAGGGTTAGCTTTAGGTTTAGGTTTAGAGTGAGGGTAAGGTTGAGGCTTATGGTGAGGTTTAGGGATAGGATTAGCATTAGAGTATGTGCTAGGATGAGCAATAGGGTTAGGGTTTGCTTTAGAGTGAGGGTTAAGGTGAGGGTTAGGTTTAGGTTTAGTATTAGGGTTAGGGTTGGTGTTAGGGTTAGGATTAGGGTTACGGTGACTGTGAGTGTGACAGTTAGGGTTAGGGTTAGTGTTAGGCTTAGGGTTAGGCTGAGGCTGAGGGTGAGGGTGAGGGTTATATTAAGGGTGAAGGTTTGGTTTAGGGTTAGAGTGAGGGTTAGGGCGAGGTTTAGGGTTAGATTAGGGTTAGAGTATGTCCTAGGGTGAGAATTAGGGTTAGTGTTAGGTTTAGGGTGATGTTTAGCGTTAGGATTAGGGTCAGGGTTAGCGTTAGGGTGAGGGTTTGAGTTAGGGTTAGAGTTACGTTGAGGTTGAAGTTGAAGTTTAGGTTTCAGGTTATGGTTATTCTTAGGGTTAGGATTAAAGTTAAGGTTAAGATAAGGGTGAGGATGAGGGTGATTTTGAGGGTTAGGGTTAGGGTTAGGATGAGGTTTTTAGTTAGGGTTAGTGTTAGTGTGAGGGTGAGGTTTAGGGTTATTGTTAGGGTTAGGGTTAGGATTAGTGTGAGTGTTAGGGTTAGTGTTAGTGTTATGGTTATGGTTATGGTGAGGGCTAGTGTGAGGGTGAGGGTTAGGGTTAGGGTTCGACTTAGGCTTAGTGTTAAGCTGAGGGTGAGGGTGAGGGTGAGGGTTAGGGTTAGGGTAAGAGTTAGGGTTAGTGTTAGGCGGAGGGTGAGGGTGAGGTTGAGGGTTAGGTTTAGGTTGAGTATGAGGTTTAGGGTTAGGGTTAGCGTTAGAGTGCGGGTTAGTGTGAGGGTTAGGGTTAGTGTTAGTGTTATGATTACGGTGAGGGTGAGGGTGAGTGTGAGGGTTAGGTTTAGCCTTAGACTTATGCTTAGGCCGAGCTTGAGGGTGAAGGAGAGGGTTAGGGTTAGGGTGATTCTTAGGGTTTTAGGGTTAGGGTGAGTGTTAGGGTTAGGGTTAGGGTGAGGTTTAGGGTGAGGTTTAGGTTTAAGATTAGGGCTAAGGTGATTGCTAGGGTGACGCTGAGGGTTAGGGTTAAAGTTAGGGTGAGGATTAGCGTTAGGGTTAGGTTTAGTGTTAGGGTGAGTTTTAGGGTGAGGATTATGGTGAGGGTGAGGGTTAGGGTTAGGGTGAGGGTTAGGGTTAGGGTGAGGGTGAGGGTGAGGGTTAGATTAGGGTTAGGGTTTGTGTTATTGTTAGTGTTATTGTTAGGTTTAAGTTTACAGTGAGGGTGAGGCTGAGGGTGATGGTTAGGTTGAGGTTTAGGTTAGGGTTAGGGTAAGGGTTAGGGTGAGGGTTTAGGTTAGAGTTAAGGTTATGGTGAGGGTGAGTGTTAGGGTTATGGTGAGGTTTAGTATTATTGTTAGGGTTAGAGTTAGAATTACGGCGAAGGTGAGGGTGATTGTGAGGGTTAGGGTTAGGGTGATGTTTAGGGTTAGGGTTAGGTTTAGGGTGAGGGTGAGGGTGAGATTTAGGGTTTGATTTAGGGTTAGGATGAGGGTTAGGGTGAGGTTTAGGGTTAGGGTTAGTGTTAGGGTCAGGGTTAGGGTGAGAGTTAGGATGAGGGTGAGGGTTAGGGTGAGGGTTAGGGTTAGGGTTAGGATTAGGATTAGGGTTAGTGTTAGGGTGAGTGTTTGGGTTAGGCTTAGGGTTAGGGTTAGGCTTAGCGTTAAGCTGAGGGTGAGGGTGAGGTTGAGTGTTAGGGTTAACGTTTGGGTGAGAGTTAGGGTTAGCGTGAGATTTAGGGTTAGGGTTAGGGTGAGAGTTAGGATGAGGATTAGGGTTAGGATTAGTGTTAGGGTTAGGGTGAGGGTGAGGGTTAGGATGAGGGTGATGTTTAGGGTTAGTGTTAGGGTGAGGGTGAGATTTAGGATTAGAGTTAGTGTTAGGGTTGGGGATAGGGTGAGGTTTAGATTTAGGGTTAGTGTTAGGGTTAGGATTAGGGTGAGGGTTAGTTTTAGGGTTAGGGTTAGGTTTAGGGTTAGGATTAGGATTAGGGTTTGTGTGAGGGTGAGTATGAGGGTTAGGGTTAGGTTAGGTGTAGGCTTAGGGATAGGCTGAGGCTGAGGCTGAGTGTGAGGTTTAGGGTTTGGGTGAGGGTGAGGTTTAGGGTTAGAGTTAGTTTTAAGTTGTGATTTACTGTGAGGGTTAGTGTTAGGTTTAGTGTTAGGGTTAGGGTTAGGGTGAGGGTTAGGGTGAGGGTTAGGCTTAGGGATAGGGTTAGGTTTAGGATTAGGTTTTGTGTGAGGTTGAGTGTGAGGGTTATGTTTAGGATTACGATTAGGCTTAGGGTTAGGCTGAGGGTGAGGGTGAGGTTTAGGGTTAGGGTGAGGTTTAGGGTTAGGGTGATGGTTATGGTTAGTGTGAGGATTAGTGTTAGGGTTAGGGTTAGTGATAGGGTGAGGGTAAGTGTTAGGGTGAGGGTTAGGGTTATTGTGACAGTTATGGTTACAATGAGGGTTAGGGCTAGGTTTAGGGTAATTGTTCGGGTTAGGGTTATGGTTACGGTTATTGTGACGGTTAGGGTTAGGGTTAGTTTTAGGGTGAGGTTTATATTAAGGGTTAGGGTTATAGTTAGGGTTAGGGTGAGCGTGTGGTTTAGGGTTAGATTTAGCGTTAATGTTAGGGTTAGGTTTATATTAAGGGTTAGTGTTAGAGTTAGGGTTACGGTGAGGGTGTGGTTTAGGGTTAGCTTTAGCATTAGTGTTAGGGTTAGGGTTAGGTTGAGGGTTAGTGTGAGGGTTAGGGTTAGGCTTAAGCTTAGGGTTAGGCTTAGGCTTAGGTTGAGAGTGAGGGTGAGGGTTAGGGTGAGGGCTAGGATTAGGGTTAGGGTGAGTGTTAGGATGAGGTATAGGGTTAGGATTAGGGTTAGGGTGAGCGCTAGAGTGATGGTTAATGTGAGGGTTAGGGTTAGGGATAGGGTTAGGTTTAGGATTAGGTTTACATTGAGAATGAGTGTGCAGGTAAGGGTTAGGGTTAGGCTTAGGGTTAGAGTGAGTATTAGGGATAGGTTTTGGTTTAGGGTGAGGGTGAGGGTTAGGGTTAGAATTAGTGTGAAAGTTAGGGTTATGTTGAGGGTTATTGTTAGGGTGAGGGTTAGGGTTAGGGTTAGGGTTAGGGTTAGGTCTATGGTGAGAGTGAGGTTTATGGTTAGGGTTAGGGTGATGTTTAGGGTGAGGGTGAGGGTTAGGGTTAGGGTTAGGGTGAGGTTTAGGGTTATGTTTAGGCTTACGGTTAAGGCGAGGGTGAGGGTTAAGGTTAGAGTTAGGGTTAGGGTGAGGGTTAGGGTGACGGTTAGTGTTAGTGTTAGTGTTAGGGGTAGGGTTAGGATGAGGTTTAAGGTGAGGGTTAGGGTAAGGGTTACGATTAGGATTAGGGTTAAGGTGAGGGTGGTTGTGAGGGTTAGTGTTAGTGTTAGGGTTAGGTTTAGCATTTGGATTATGGTGAGGCTGAGCGTTAGCTTTAGGTTTACGTTTAGAGTAAGGGTTAGGGTGAGGGTTATGGTGAGGGTTAATGATAGGATTAGTTTTAGGGTATGTGCTAGGATAAGCAATAGGGTTAGGGTTAGGGTTAGAGTGAGGGTTAGGGTGAGGGTTAGGTTTAGGGTTAGTGTTAGGCTTATGGATGGTGTTAGGGTTAAGATTAGGGTTACGGTGACTGTGAGTGTGACAGTTAGGGTTAGGGTTAGTGTTAGGCTTAGGGTTAGGCTGAGGCTGAGGGTGAGGGTGAGGGTTAGATTTAGGGTGAGGGTTTGGTTTAGGGTTAGAGTGAGGGTTAGGTTAAGGGTTAGGGTTAGATTAGGGTTAGGGTATGTCCTAGGGTGAGGATTAGAGTTAGTGTTAGGTTTAGGGTGAGGGTTAGTGTTAGGTTTTGGGTGAGGTTTAGCGTTAGGGTTAGGGTCAGGGTTAGGTTTAGGGGGAGGGTTTGGTTTAGGGTTAGAGTTACGGTGAGGGTGAGTTTTAAGTTTAGGTTTATGGTTATGGTTATTCTTAGGGTTAGGTTTAAGGTTAAGGTTAAGGTAAGGGTGAGGGTGAGAGTGATCTTGAGGGTTAGGGTTAGGGTTAGGTTGAGGCTTAGAGTTACGGTTAGTGTAAGGGTGAGGGTGAGGTTTAGGGTTATTGTTAGGGTTAGCGTTTGGTTTAGTGTGAGTGTTAGGGTTAGGTTTAGTGTTATGGTTAGGGTTATGGTGAGGGCTAGTGTGAGGGTGAGGATTAGGGTTAGGGTTAGGCTTAGGCTTAGTGTTAAGCTGAGGGTGATGCTGAGGGTGAGGGTTAGGGTTTGGGTTAGGCTTAGGCTTAGTCTGAGGTTGAGTGTGAGCGTTAGGGTTAGGTTTTGGGTTCGGGTTAGGCTTAGTGTTAGGCGGAGGGTGGGGTGAGGGTCAAGGTTAGGTTTAGGGTGAGGGTGAGGTTTAGGGTTAAGGTTAGCGTTAGGGTGCGGGTTAGTGTGAGGGTTAGGGTTAGGGTTAGTGTTACGGTTACGGTGAGAGTGAGGGTGAGTGTGAGGGTTAGGGTTAACCTTAGGCCTGGTCCTCTGCTTAGGCCAAGCTTGAGTGTGAAGGTGAGGGTTAGGCTTAGGGTGATTGTTAGGGTTTTAGTGTTAGGGTGAGGGTTAGGGTTAAGGTTAGGGTGAGTTTTAGGTTTAAGATTAAGGTTAGGGTGAGTGCTAGGGTGAGGGTGAGGGTTAGGGTAGAATTATTGTGAGTTTTAGGGTTAGGGTTAGGTTTAGGGTTAGGGTGAGTGTTAGGGTGAGGGTTACGGTGAGGGTGAGGGTTAGGGTTAGGGTGAGGGTTAGGGTTAGGGTGAGGGTGAGGGTTAGATTAGGGTTAGGGTTAGTGTTATTGTTAGTGTTATGGTTAGGTTTAAGTTTACAGTGAGGGTGAGGCTGAGGGTGAAGTTTAGGTTTAGGGTTAGGGTGAGGTTTAGGTTAGGGTTAGGGTAAGGGTTAGGGTGAGGGTTTGGGTTAGGGTTAGGGTTACGGTGAGGTTGAGTGTTTGGGTTAGGGTGAGGGTTAGTGTTATTGTTAGGTTTAGGGTTAGAGTTACGGTGAAGGTGCAGGTTAGCGTGATGGTTAGGGTTAAGGTGAGGTTTAGGGTTAGGTTTAGGTTTAGGATGAGGGTGAGGGTGAAGTTTAGGGTTAGTTGTAGGGTTAGGGTGAGGGTTAGTGTGAGGTTTAGGATTAGGGTTAGTGTTAAGGTTAGGGTTATGGTGAGGGTTAGGATGAGGGTGAGGGTTATGGTGAGGGTTAGGTTTAGGCTTAGCATTAGGATTAGGGTTAGTGTTAGGGTGAGTGTTTGGGTTAGGCTTAGGGTTAGGGTTAGGCTTAGCGTTAAGCTGAGGGTGAGGGTGAGGGTGAGGGTTAGGGATAGGGTTTGGGTTAGGGTTAGCGTTTGTGTGAGAGTAAGGTTTAGGGTTAGAGTGAGAGTTAGGTTGAGGATTAGGGTTAGGATTAGTGTTAGGGTTAGTGTTAGGGTGAGGGTTAGTATGAGGGTGATGTTTAGGGTTAGGTTTAAGGTGAGGGTGAGGGTGAGGTTTAGGGTTAGAGTTAGGGTAAGGGTGAGGGATAGGGTGAGGTTTAGGGTTAGGGTTAGTGTTAGGGTTAGGGTGAGGGTTAGTGTTAGGGTGCGGGTTAGGTTTAGGGTTAGGATTAGGATTAGTGTTAGTGTGAGTGTGAGTATGAGGGTTAAGGTTAGGGTTAGGTGTAGGCTTAGGGATAGGCTTAGGGTGAGGGTTAACGTTTGGGTGAGGGTGACATTTAGGGTTTGAGTTAGTGTTAATTTGAGGTTTAGTGTGAGGGTTAGTGTTAGGGTTAGTGTTAGGGTTAGGATTAAGGTGAGGATTAGGGTGATGGTTAGGGTTAGGGATAGGATTAGGTTTAGGCATAGGGTGAGGGTTAGGGTTATGGTGAGGCTGAGGTTTAGATTTAGGTTGAGGGTTAGGATTAGGTCTAGGTTTAGGGTAAGGATTAGGATTCGGGTGAGGTTTAGCATGAGGGTTAGGATTAGGAATAGGGTTAGGATGAGGGTAGGGTGAGGCTGAGGTTTAGGGTTACAGTGAGGTTTAGTGTTTGGGTTAGGTTAAGGGTTAGGTTTAGGTTTAGGGTTAGGGTCACGGTGAGGCTAAGGGTTAGTGTTAGTTTAAGGTTAGAATAAGGTTTAGGGTTAGGGTGAGGGTTAGGGTTATTGTTAGGGTGAGGGTTAGTATGAGGGTTAGGGTTACAATTTGGGTTATTGTGAGGGCTAGGTTGAGGGTGAGGTTTAGTGTAAGGGTTAGGGTGAGGTTTAATGTTAGGGTTAGGGGTAGGGTTAGGGTGAGTTTTAGGGTTCGTGTTACGGTGAGGATGAGGGTTAGGTTTGAGGTGAGGGTTAGGGTGAGGACTAAGGTGAGTGTGAATGTTAGGGTTAAGTTTATGGTTAGGGTCAGGGTTAGGGTGAGGGTGAGTGTGAGGGTTAGTGTTCGAATTAGGCTTAGGCTTAGGGTTAGGCTGAGGATGAGGGTGGGGATGAGCATTAAAATTCGAGTTATGGTTCCGGTTACGGTTAGGTTGAGGGTTAGGATGAGGGTTAGGGTTTGGATTAGGGTTAGGGAGAGGGCTAAGTTCAGTGTGAGGTTAAGGTTTAGGTATAGGCTTAGGCTTAGGTTTTGGCTGAGGCTTAAGGTGAGGGTGAGGGTTAGGGTTAGAGTGATTGTTAGGGTTACGCTTAGGGTGAGGGTTAGGATGAGGTTTAGGATTGGGGTGAGGGTTAGGATGAGGGTGACTGTAAGAGTAAAATGAGGGTTAGGCTGAGAGTGAGGATTACAGTAAATGGGAGGGTTCGGGTTAGGGTTAGGGTTAGGGTGAGGGTTAGGGTTAGGATTAGGGTGAGTGTGAGGGTTAGAGTTAGGGTTACGGTTAGGCTTATGGTTAGATTGAGGGTGAGTGTGAGGGTTAGGATTAGGGTTTGGGTTAGGCTTAGGGTTAGAGTGAGTGTTAGGGTTAGGGTTTGGTTTAGGGTGAGGGTGAGGTATAGGGTTAGGGTTAATGTGAGGGTGAGGGTGAGGGTTAGGGTTTGGGTTAGTGTGAGAGTTAGGTTTAGGGTGAGGGCTACAGTGAGGGTGAGTTTTAGGGTTAGGTTTAGGGTGATGTTTAGGGTTAGGCTGAGGTTTAGGGATAGGGGAAGGGTGAGGTTTAGGGTTATGGTTAGCGTTAGGGTTAGGGCGAGGGTGAGGTTTAGGGTTAGAGTTTGGGTTAGGGTGAGGGTTAGGGTGAGGGTTAGGGTTAGTGTTAGTGTTAGGGGTAGGGTTAGGATGAGGGTTAGGGTGAGGGTGAGGGTTAGGGTAAGGGTTAGGATTAGGATTAGAGTTAAGGTGATGGTGAGTGTGAGGGTTAGTCTTAGGGTTATGAATAGGGTTAGCATTAGGGTTAGGTTGAGGGTGAGGTTTAAGGTTAGGGTTAGGTTTAGAGTGAGGGTAAGGGTGAGGGTTAGGATGAGGGTTAGGGTTAGGGTGATGGTTAGGGTTATATTTAGCTTGAAGTTTAGGGTGAGGTTTAGAGCTAGGTTGAGGGTTAGTGTGAGGGTGATGGTAAGGTTAAATTTGAGGGTTAGGCTGAGGGTGAGGGTTAAGATAAGGGTGAGGGTTTCGGTTTGGCTGAGGGTTAGGTTAAGGGTGAGGGTTAGGGATTAGGGTGAGGGTGAGGGTTAGATTGAAGTTTAGGGTTAGGGTTTAGTGTGAGGTTCAGGGTGAGGATGAGGGTTAGGGTTCAGTGAGGGTAAAGGTTAGAATTAGAGTTAGGGTGAGGGCTAGGGTGAGGGTAAGGTTTAGGGTTAGGGTTAGGGTTAGGGTGAGGTTTAGTCTTAGGGTGAGGTTTAGGGTTGGTGTGAGGGTTAGTGTTAGCATTACATTTAGTGCCATGGTGAGGGTAAGTGTTAGGGTGAGGGTTAGAGTTAAGGTGATATTTATAGTTAGGGTGAGGGTAAAGGTTAGGGTTATTGTTAATTTTAGGTTTAGGGTTACATTGAGGGTGAGGGTGAGGGTAAGGGTTAGGGTTAGGGTGAGGTTTAGGGTTAGGATTAGGGTTAGAGTTAGGGTTAGGGTGAGGGCAAGGTTTAGGGTTAGATTTAGGCTTAGGGTGAGGGTTAGTGTGAGGGTTAGTTTTAGGGTTAGTGTTAGGTTAGGGTTAGGGTGAGGGTTAGTGTGAAGGTTAGGGTTACAGTTAGGGTTAGAGTTAGGATTAGGGTTAGGGTGAGGGTGAGTGTCTGGTTTAGGGTTAGGTTTAGGGTTAGGCTTATGTTTAGGGTGAGGGTGAGGTTGAGGGTGAGGGTTAGGGTTAGGGTGAGGTTTAGGATTAGGGTTATGGTGAGGGTTAGGATGAGGTTTAGGGTTAGGATTAGGGTTAGGGTGAGGGCTAGTGTGAGAGTGAGTTTTAGTGTTAGGGTTAGGATGAGGTTTAGGGTTAGGTTTAGGGTGAGGGTGAGGTTTAGTGTTAGAGTTAGGGTTAGGGTGAGAGTTAGGATTAGGGGTAGTGTTAGGGTTAGGGTTAGGGTGAGTTTTAGGGTTAGGGTGAGTGTTATGGTTATGGTTATGATTAGGATTAGGGTTAGGGTGAGGGTGAGTGTGAGTGTTAGGGTTAAGGTTAGGCATAGGATGAGGGTGAGGTTGGGGGTAAGGATTAGTGTCTGGGTTATGGTTAGGGTTAGGTTTAGGTTTAGGGTTAGGATGAGGGTTAGGGTAAGGATTAAGGTTAGGGTGAGGGCTAGGGTGAGGGTGAGGGTTAAGGTTAGGGTTAGGGTGAGATTTATGGTTTAGGTGAGGGTTAGGGTTAGTGTGAATGTTAGTGTTAGGTTTAGTGTTAGGGTTAGGGGGAGGTTTAGGGTCAGGTTTAGGGTCAGGGTTAGTGTTAGGTTTAGGGTTAAGGTGATGGTTAGGGTTAAGGTTAGCTTGAAGGTTAGGATGAGGTTTAGGGATAGGGTGAGGTAGGGATAAGGTTACGGTAAGGGTGATGGTAAGGGTAAATTTGAGGGTTAGGGTGAGGGTGAGGGTTAGGATAAGGGTGAGGGTTACGTTTAGGGTGAGTCTTAGTGTATGGGTGAGGGTTAGGGATTATAGTGAGGGTGAGGGTTAGATTGAGGATTAGGGTTAGGCTTAATGTGTGGTTTAGGGTGAGGATGAGGGTTAGGGTTCGGTGAGGGTAAGGGTTAGAATTAGGGTTAGGGTGAGGGCTAGGGAGAGGGTAAATGTTAGGGTTAGGGGTAGGGTGCGGTTTAGGCTTAGGGTGAGGTTTAGGGTTAGTGTTATGGTTAGTGTTAGGGTTAGGGTAAGTGTTAGGGTGATCGTGTTAGGGTGAGGGTTAGGATGAGGATGAGGGTTATAGTTAGTGTGAGGGTTAGGGTTAGGGTTAGGGTTATTGTTCATTTTAGGTTTAGGGTTATGTTGAGGTTGAGTGTGAGGGTGAGGGTAAGGGTTAGGGTTAGGGTGAGGTTTAGGGTTAGGTTTAGTGTTAGAGTTAAGGTTAGGGTGAGGGTGAGGTTTAGGGTTAGATTTAGGCTTAGGGTGAGGGTTAGTGTTAGTGTTAGTGTTAGGGATAGTGTTAGGTTAGGGTTAGGTTGAGGGTTAGTGTGAGGGTTAGGGTTAGATTTAGTTTTAGTATTAGGGTTAGGGTGAGGTTGAGTGTGTGGGTTAGGGTTAGGCTTGGGGTTAGGCTGAGGATGAGGTTGAGGGTGAGGGTTAGGGATAGGGTGAGGGTTAGGATTAGGGTTAATGTGAGGGTTAGGATGAATGTTAGGGTTAGGATTAGGGTTAGAGTGAGGGCTAGGGTGAGTGTGAGGTTTAGTATTAGGGTTAGGGTGAGGTTTAGGGTTATGTTTAGGGTAAGGGTGAGGTTTAGTGTTAGAGTTAGCGTTAGGTTGAGGGTTAGGATTAGGGTTAGTGTTGGGGTTAGGGTGAGTGTTAGGGTTAGGGTGAGTGTTATGGATATGATTAGGATTAGGATTAGGTTAGGCTTATGGGGAGTGTGAGGGTTTGGGTAAGGGTTAGGCTTAGGGTTAGGCTGAGGGTGAGGTTGAGGGTGAGGGTTAGGGTTAGGGTGAGGGTGTGTGTGAAGGTTAGGGTTAGTGTTAGGGTTAGCCTTAGGTTTAGGCTTAGGGTGAGTTAAGGGAGAGGGTTAGGGTTAGGGTTAGTGTTAGGGTTAGGGTTAGGGTGAGGTTTAGTTTTAGGGTTAGGGTTAGAGTTAGGGTTAGGGTGAGGGTTAGTGTGACGGTTAGTGTTAAAATTAAGATGTGGGTGAGCTTTAGGGTTAGGGTGATGCTTAGGGTTACGGTCAGGGTGAGGGTGAGTATGTGGGTTAGGGTTAGTGTGAAGGTTAGGCTGAGGGTGACAGTAAGGGTAAAGTTGAGGGTTAGGCTGAGAGTGAGGATTATGGTAAATGTGAGGTTTAGGGATATGGTGAGTGTTAGGGTTAGGGTTAGGGTGAGGGTGTGGTTTAGACTGAGGATTAATTTTAGGGTTAGTGTGAGGTTTATGGTGAGGATGAAGTTTAGGGATAGGGTGAGGGCTAGGGTGAGGGTGAGGTTTAGGATTAGGGTTAGGGTGAGTGTGAGGATTAGAGTTAGTGTTAGGGTTAGCCTTATGTTTAGGCTCAGGGTGTGGGTGCCGGTGAGGGTTAGGGTTAGGGTGAGGGTTAGGGTTAGGATTAGGGTGAGGTTGAGGTTTAGCGGTAGAGTTGGGGTTAGGGTGAGGGTTAGGGTGAGGTTTAGGTTTAGGGTGAGTGTTAGGGTGGTGGTGACGGTAAGGGTAAAGTTTAGGGTTAGGCTTAGGGTGAGAGTTACTCTAAGGGTTAGGGTTAGGGTTAGTGTGAGGGTTAGGGTTAGTGGAAGGGTGAGGGTGAGGGTAAGATTGAGGATTAGTGTTAGGGTGAGGTTTAGGATGAGGATGAGGGTTAGGGTTAGGGTTAGGGTTATTGTTAGTGTTATGGTTACAGTTAAGTTTGCAGTGAGGGTGAGGCTGAGGGTGAGGTTTATGGTTAGGTTTAGGTTTAGGTTTAGGGTTAGGGTTAGTAATATTTTTTGGGTTAGGGTTAGATTTACAGTAAGGGTGAGGGTGAGGGTTAGGTTTAGCGTGAAGTTTATGGTGAGGTTTAGGGTTAGGGTTAGGTTGAGGGTGATGTTTAGTATTAGAATTAGGTTTATGGGGAGGGTTAGGGTGAGAGGTAGGGTTAGGTTTAGTGTTAGTCTTAGGGTGAGGGTGAGGGTTAGGTTGAGGTTTAGGGATAGGCTTAGGGTTAGGATTAGGATTACGGTGAGGATGAGTTTGAGTGTTAGGTTTAGGCTTAGGTTTAGGGTTAGGTTGAGGGTGAAGGTAGGTGTGAGTGTTATGGTTAAGGTGAGGGTGAGGATTAGGTTTAGGGTGAGGGTTAGGATTTGGATTAGGATTAAGGTGAGGGTGAGGGTTATGGTTAGGTTGAGGGTTAGGGTTAGGTTTAGGATTAGGGTGAGGGTTAGGGTTAGGATTAAGGTTAGGTTTAGGTTTAGGTTTAGGATTAGTGTTTTTGTTAAGGTTAGGGTTAGAATTATGGTGAGGGTGAGGGCGAGGGTGAGGGTGAGGGTTAGGCTTAGGGTGAGGTTTAGGGTTAGGGTGAGGATTAGCGTTAGGGTGTAGGTGAGGTTTAGTATTAGAGTTAGGGTTAGGGGGAGGGTTAGGTTGAGGGTTAGGGTTAGGGTTAGGGTTCGGCTGAGTATGAGGGTTAGGGTTAGGATTAGGGTTAGGTTGAGGGCTGGGTGAGGGTGAGGTTTAGGGTTAGGGTTAGGCTTAGGGTAAGGGTAAGGCTGAGGGTGAGGTTGAGGGTGAGGGTTAAGCTTAGGGTGATGGTTAGGGTTACGGTTACGTTGAAGTTTAGCCTGAGGTTTAGGGGTAGAGTGAAGGTTAGTGTGAGGGTGATGGTAAGGGTAAAATTGAGGGTTAGTCTGAGGGTGAGAATTAAGATAAGGATGAGGGTTAGGGTTAGGGTGAGGGTTAGGGTAAGGGTAAGGGTTAGGGGTTATGGTGAGGGTCAGGGTTAGATTGAGGATTAGGGTTAGGTTTAGGGTGAGGATGAGGGTTAGGGTTAGGGTGAGGATTAGGGTTAGAATTAGGTTTAGGGTGAGGGCTAGTATGAGGGTGAGGGTTAGGGTTAGTGTTAGGGTTAGGTTGAGTTTTAGGGTTAGGGTGAGGGTTAGGGTTAGTGTGAGGGTTAGTTTTAGGGTTCGGGTTAGTATTGGGGTGAGGGTAAGTGTTAGGGTGAGGTTTAGGTTTAGGGTGAGGGTTATAGTTAGGTTGAGGGTTAGGGTTAGGGTTAAGGTTATTGGTAGGTTTAGGATTATGTTGAGGGTGAGGGTGAGTTTGAGGGCTAAGTTTAGGGTTAGGGTTAGGGTGAGATTTAGGATTAGGATTAGGGTTAGAGTTACGGTTAGGGTGAAGGTGAGGTTTAGGGTTAGAGCTAGGCTTAGGGTGAGTGTTAGTGTGAGGGTTAGGGTTAGGGTTAGTGTTGGTTAGGTTTAGGGTGAGGTTTAGTGTGAGGGTTAGGGTTATAGTGATAGGGTTAGTATTAGGGTTATGGTGAGGGTGAGTGTGTGGGTTAGGGTTAGGTTTAGTGTTAGGCTTAGGGTTAGGCTGAGGTTGAGGTTGAGGGTCATGGTTAGGGTTAGGGTGAGGGTTAGAGTTAGGGTTAGATTGAGGGTTAGGATGATGGTTAGGGTTAGGATTAGGGTTAGGTTGAGCACTGGGGTGACTGTTAGTGTGAGAGTTAGGGTTAGGGATAGGGTTAGGTTTAGGATTAGGCTTAGGTTGAGGGTGAGTGTGAGGGTTAGACTTAGGGTTAGGGTTAGGCTTAGGGTTAGGGTTAGGCCTAGGCTTAGGGTTTGGTTTAGGGTGAGGTTGAGGGTTAGGATTAGTGTTAGGGTTTGAGTTAGGGTTAGGCTATGGGTGAGTGTGGGGGTGAACATTAGGGTTAGGGTGATGGTTAGGCTTAGGTTTAGTGTTATTGTTAGGGTTAGGTGTAGAGTTACGGTGAGCGTGAGGTTGAGGGTGAGGGTGAGGGTTAGGGTTATGGTTAGGTGAGTTTTAGGGTTAGTGTTATAGGGTTAGGGTGAGGGTGAGGTTTAGGGTTAGAGTTAGGGTTAGAGTTAGGGTTAGGCTTAGGGTATGGTGAGGGTGAGGGTGGGGGAGAGGATTAGGGTTAGGTTTAGGGTTAGGGTTAGAGTTCGTGTTAGGGTTAGAGGTAGGGTTATTGTTAGTGTTATGGTTAGGGTTAAGTTTGCAGTGAGTGTGAGACTGAGGGTGAGGTTTATGGTTAGGGTTAGGTTTAGGGTTAATGTTATTGTTAGGGTTTGGGTTAGAGTTAAGCTGAGGTTGAGGGTGAAGGTGAGGGTTAGGATGAGGGTTAAGGTTAGGATTAGGGTTAGGGTGAGGGCTCGGGTGAGGGTGAGGGTTAGGTTTAGCGTTAGGGTGAGGTTTAGGGTTAAGGTGAGGGTTAGGGTAAGTGTGAGCGTTAGTGTTAGGTTTCGGTTTTGTGTTAGGTTTTTGCGGAGGGTTAGGGTCAGGGTTAGGTTTAGGGTTAGTGTTATGGTTAGGGTTAAGGTGATGGTTAGGGTTACGTTTAGCTTGAAGGTTAGGATGAGGTTTAGGGATAGGATGAGGGTTAGGGTAAGGGTGATGGTAAGGGTAAATTTGAGGGGTAGTCTATGGGTGAGGGCTAAGATAAGCGTGAGGGTTATGGTTAGGGTGAGGGTTAGGTTAAGGTTGAGAGTTAGGGATTAGGGTGAGGGTGAGGGTTAGATTGAGAAGCATGGTTAGGGTTAGTGTGTGGTTTAGGGTGAGGATGAGGGTTTGGGTTAGGTGAGGGTAAGGGTTAGAATTAGGGTTAGGGTAAGGGCTAGGGTGAGGGTGAGGGTTAGGGTTAGGGTTAGGGTGAGGTTTAGGGTTAGGGTGAGGGTTAGGGTTAGTGTAAGGGTTAGTGTTAGTGTTAGGGTTACTGTTTGGGTGAGGGTAAGTGTTAGGGTGAGGGTTAGGGTTAGGGTGAGGGTTATAGTTAGGGTTAGGTTTATTGTTAGTTTTAGGTTTAGTGTTACATTGAGGGTGAGGGTGAGGGTTAGGGTTAGGGTTAGGGTGAGGTTTAGGGTTAGGATTAGGGTTAGAGTTAGGGTTAGGGTGAGGGTGTGTGTTAGTGTTAGGTTTGGGTTAGGGTGAGGGTTACTGTGAGGGTTATGGTTAGAGTTAGGGTTAGTGTTAGGATTAGGGTTAGGGTGAGGTTGAGTGTGTGGGTTAGGGTTAGATTTAGTGTTAGGTTTGGGTTAGGGTTAGGGTTACTGTGAGGGTTATGGTTAGAGTTAGGGTTAGTGTTAGGATTAGGGTTAGGGTGAGGTTGAGTGTGTGGGTTAGGGTTAGATTTAGGGTTAGGCTTAGCGTTAGGCTGAGGGTGAGGTTGAGTGTGAGGGTTGGGTTTAGGTTGAGGGTTAGCATTAGGGTTAGTGTGAGGGTCAGGATGAGGGTTAGGGTTAGGATTAGGGTTAGAGTGAGGGCTAGGGTTAGGGCGACGTTTAGTGTTAGGCTTAGGGTTAGGTTTAGGGTTATGGTTAGGGTGAGGATGAGGTTTAGTGTTAGAGTTAGGGTTAGGGTTAGGGTTAGTGTTAGGCTTAGGGATTGGGTGAGTGTTAGGGGTAGGATGAGGGTTATGGTTATGGTTAGGATTAGGATTAGGGTTAGGGTGAGTGTGAGGGTTAGGGTAAGGGTTAGGCTTAGGGTGAGGTTGAGGGTGAGGGTTAGGTTTAGTGTGAGGGTTAGGGTTAGTGTTAGGGTTAGGGTGAGGGTTAGTGTGAGGGTTAGTGTTAAAGTTAGGGTGTGGGTGAGGGTTAGGGTTAGGGTGATGCTTAGTGTTACGGCCAGGGAGAGGGTTAGCATGAGGGTGAGAGTTAGTGTGAGTGTAAGGATGAGGGTGACAGTAAGGGTAAAGTTGAGGGTTAGGCTGAGAGTGAGTATTACGGTAAATGTGAGGGTTAGGGTTAGGGTGAGGATTAGGGTTAGGATTAGGGTGAGGGTTTGGTTTAGATTGAGGATTAGTTTTAGGGTTAGTGTGAGGTTTAGGGTGAGAATGAGAGTTAGGGTTAGGGTGAGGGCTAGGGTGAGGGTGAGGCTTAGGATTAGGGTTAGGGTGAGTGTGAGGGTTAGGATGAGTGATAGGGTTAGCCTTAGGTTTAGGCTGAGGGTGTGGGAGAGGGTGAGGTTTAGGGTTAGGGTGAAGGTTATGGTTAGGGTTATGGTGAGGTTTAGTGTTAGGTTTAGGGTTAGAGTTAGGGTAATGGTGAGGGTGAGGTTTATAGGAAGAGTTCGGTTTAGGGTGAGGGTTAGGGTTAGCATGAGTGTTAGGGTGGGGATGAAGGTAAGGTTAAATATTAGGGTTGGGCTGAGGGTGAGAGTTACTATAAGGCTGAGGGTTAGGGTTAGGGTGAGGGTGAGGGTTAGATTGATGATTAGTGTTAGGGTTAGGGTGAGGTTTATGGTAAGGCTGAGTGTTAGGGTTAGGGTTATTGTTAGCATTATGTTTAGAGTTGTTTGCGGTCAGGGTGAGGCTGACGGTGAGGTTTATGGTTAAAGTTAGGTTTAGCGTGAGGGTTTGGGTTAGTGTTATTGTTAGGGTTAGGGTTAGAGTTACATTGAGGGTGAGGGTTAGGGTTAGGGTGAGGTTTAGGGTTAGGATGAAGGTTAGGTTTAGTTTGAGGGTTAGTGTTAGTGTTAGGGTTAGTGTTAGGGTGAGGGTAAGTGTTAGGGTGAGGATTAGGGTTAGGGTGAGAGTTATAGTTAAGGTGAGGGTTGAGGTTAGGGTTAGGGTTATTGTTATTGTTAGGTTTAGGGTTACGTTGAGGGTGAGGGTGAGGGTGAAGGTTAGGGTTAGGGTTAGGCTTAGGGTGAGATTTAGGGTTAGGATTAGGGTTAGAGTTAGTGTTAGGGTGAGGGAAAGGTTTAAGGTTCAAGTTAGGATTAGGGTGAGTGTTAGTCTGAAGGTTAGGGTTAGGGTTATTTTTAGGTTAGGGTTAGGGTGAGGGTTAGTGTGAGGGTTAAGGTTAGAGTGAGGGTTAGGGTTAGGATTAGGTTTAGGGTGAGGTTGAGTGTGTGGGTTAGGGTTAGGTTTAGGGTTAGGCTTAGGGTTAGGCTGAGGGTGAGGTTGAGGGTGAGGGTTAGGGTTAGGATGAGGGTTAGTTTTAGGATTAGGGTTAGGATTAGGCTTAGGATTAGGGTTAGGTTTAGGGTTTGGTTTAGTGTGAAGGTGAGGGTGAGGATTAGGATTAGTGTTAGGTTTAGGGTTAGGGTTAGGCTAAGGGTGAGTGTGGGGGTGAGGATTAGGGTTAGGGTGATGGTTAGGGTTAGGGTTAGTGTTATTGTTAGGGATAGCGTTAGAGTTACGTTGAGGGTCAGGTTGAGGGTGCGGGTGAGGGTTAGGGTTAGTGTTAGGGTGAGGTTTGGGGTTAGGGTTAGAGATAGGGTTAGGGTGAGGGTGAGGTTTAGGGTTAGAGTTAGGGTTAGTGTTAGGGTTAGGCTTAGGTTTAGGCTGAGGATGATGGTGGGGGTGAGGATTAGGTTTAGTTTTAGGGTTAGGGTTAGAGTTAGGGTTAGGTTTAGGGTTATTGTTCATGTTATGGTTAGGGTTAAGTTTGAAGTGAGGGTGAGGCTGAGGGTGAGATTTATGGTAAGGGTTAGGTTTAGGGTTGGGGTTAGGGTTAGGGTTAGGGTTAGGGTGAGTGATAGGGTTAGGGTGAGGGTTATGGTTATGGTTAGGATTAGGATTAGGGTTAGGGTGAGGGTGAGTGCGTGGGTTAGGGTTAGGTTTAGGGTTAGGCTTAGGGTTAGGCTGATGGTGAGGTTGAGGGTTATGTTTAGTGTTAGTGTGAGTGATAGTGTTACGGTGAGGGTTATGTTTAGGGTGTGGATTACGGTTAGGTTTAGGGTTAGGGTGAGGGCTACGGTGATGTGAGGTTTAGGGTTAGGGTTAGGTGAGGTTTAGGTTGAGGGTGAGGTTTAGGATTAGGTTTAGGCTGAGGTATAGGGTTATGGTTAGGGTTAGGATTTTGGCGAATGTGAAGTTTAGGGTTAGAGTTAGGGTTATGGTGAGGTTTTGGGTGAGGTTTATGGTTAGTGTTAGTGTTAGGGGTAGGCTTAGGCTGAGGGTGAGTGTGAGTGTGAGGGGTAGTTTTAGGGTTAGGCTTAGGTTTAGGCTGAGGGTGAGGGTGAGGTTTAGGGTTAGGGTGAAGGTGAGGTTTAGGCTTAGACTTAGTGTTAGTGTGAGGGTTAGTGTGAGGTTTAGTGTTAGTTTAAGGGTGTGGGTGAGAGTTAAGGTTAGAGTGATGCTTAGGGTTACGGTCAGGGTGAGGGTTAGGATGAGGGTTAGGGTTAGTGTGAGGGTTAGTGTGAGGGTGAAAATAAGGGTAAAGTTGAGGGCTAGGCTGAGAGTGACGATTACGGTAAATGTGAGGGTTAGGATTAGGGTGAGGGTTAGGGTTAGGGTTACGGTGAGGGTGTGGTTAGATTGAGGATTAGTTTTAGGGTTACTGTGAGGGTTAGTGTAAGGGTTAGGGTTAGTGTTAGGTTGAGGGTAAATGTTAGGGAGAGGATTAGGGTTGGGGTGAGGATTATGGTTAGAATGATGTTTAGGGTTAGGGTTATTGTTAGGGTTATGGTTCGGGTTAGGATGAGGTTTAGTGTTAGCATTAGGGTTAGGGTGAGGACGAGGGTGAGGGTGAGGTTTAGGGTTAGGGTTAGGCTTAGGCTTAGGGTTATGCTGAGCCTGAGGCTGAGGCTGAGGTTAATGGTTAGGCTTGGCGTGATGGTTAGGGTTACGGTTAGGCTGAGTTTTAGGATGAGTGTTAGGGTTAGGGTGAGGGTTATGGTGAGGGTGACAGTAAGGGTAAAGTTGATGGTTAGGGTTAGGGTGAGGGTTAGGGTGAGGATTAGGGTTAGGGTTAGGGTGAGGGTGAGGGTTGGATGGAGGATTAGTGTTAGGGTTAGTGTGAGGTTTAGGGTGAGGATGAGGGTTAGGGTTAGGGTGAGGGCTAGTCTGAGGTTGAGGGTTATGTTGAGGTTTAGGTTTAAGGTGATGGTTAGGGTTAGTGTGACGGTAAGTGTTAGGATTAGGGTTACTGTTAGGGTGAGGGTAAGTGTTAGGGTGAGTGTTAGGTTTAGGGAGAGGGTTATGTTTTGGGTTAGGCTTAGTTTTAGGGTTATGGTTATTGTTAGGGTTAGGTTTAGCGTTACGGTTAAGGTGAGGGTGAGGGTTAGGGTTAGGGTTAGGTTTAGGGTTAGTGTTAGGGTTAGGGTTAGGGTGAGGGTTAGGTTGTGGTTTAGGATTAGGTTTAGGATTAGGGTTATGGTGAGGGTGAGTGTGAGTGTTAGGATTAGGCTTAGGCTTAGGCTTAGGGTTAGGATGAGGGTGAGGGTGGGAATGAGTTTTAGGTTTATGGTGATGGTTAGGTTTAGGGTTAGGGTTAGGATTAGGGTTAGGTAGAGGTCTAGGGTGAGGGTGAGGGTTAGGCTGAGGGTTAGCGTGAGTCTGAGGGTGAGGGTGAGGGTTTTGGTTAGGTTGAGGTTTAGGGTTAGGGTTTGGGTGAGGGTGAGGTTAAGAATGAGGATTAGTTTTAGGGTTAGTGTGAGGTTTAGGGTGAGGATGATGGTTAGGGTTAGGGTGAGCGCTAGGGTGAGGGTGAGGGTTAGGGTTAGGGTGAGGTTTAGGGTTAGGGTGATGGTTAGGGTTAGTGTTAGTGTTAGGGTTATGGTTAGTGTTAGGGTGAGGTTAAGTGTTAGGATGAGGGTTAGGGTTAGGGTGAGGTTTATCGTTAGAATGAAGGTTAGGGTTAGGTATAGGGTTATTTTTAGGATTAGTGTTAGAGTTATGGTTACCCTGAAGGTGAGGGTTAGGATTAGGTTTAGGGTGAGGTTTATGTTAAGGGTTAGGGTTAGAGTTAGGGTTAGGGTGGGGGTGAGGTTTAGGGTTAGAGTTAGCCTTAGTGTTAGTGTTAGGGCTAGGGTTAGGGTTAGTGTGAGGGTTAGGGTTAGGCTTAAGCTTACGGTTAGGCTTAAGCTTAGAATGAGAGTGAGGGTGAGGGTTAGGGTTAACGTGAGGGTTAGGGTTCGGGTTAAGGTTAGGGTGAGGGTTAGGATGAGGTGTAGGGTTAGGATTAGGGTTAGGTTGAGCACTAGGGTGATGGTTAGTTTGAGGGTTAGGGTTAGGGTTAGGGATAGGGTCAGGTTTAGGATTAGGTTTAGATTGAGGGTGAATGTGAGGGTTAGGGTTAGGGTTAGGGTTAGGCGTAGGGTTAGGGTGAGTGTTAGGGATAGGGTTTCGTTTAGGGTGAGGGTGAGGGTTAGGGTTAGGATTAGGGTGAGGGTGAGGGTGAGGGTTTGGTTAAGGGTTAGTGTGAGGTTTAGGGTTATTGTGAGGGTTATGTATATGGTGAGGGTTAGAGTTAGGTTTAGGGTTAGGGTTAGGGTGAGGTTTAGGGTGAGGGTGAGTTTTAGGGTTAGGCTTAGTGTGAGGTTTAGGGTTATGGTTAGGGTTATTTTTAGGGCGAGTGTGAGGGTTAGGTTTAGAGTTAGGGTTAGGCTTAGGCTTAGGGTTTGGTTATGGCCTGGGGTGAGGGTGAGGGTTAAGGTTAGGGTTAGGTTGAGGGTTAGGGTGAGGGTTAGTGTTAGGGTTAGGGTTAGGGGTGGGTTTAAGGTTAGGCTTAATGTTAGGCTGAGGGTGAGGGTGAGGGTTAGGGTTAGGGTGAGGGTGAGGTTTAGGGTTAGATTTAGTGTTAGGGTTAGGTTAGTGTGAGTGTTAGGGTAAGGGTTAGTGTTATGGTTAGGGTTAGGGTGCGGATGAGTGTGAGGGTTAGGGTTAGTCTTATGCTTAGGCTTAGGGTTAGTCCGAGCATGATGGTGAGGGTTAATGTTAGGGTTTTAGGATTAGGGTTATGGTTAGGGTGAGGGTGAGCTTGAGGGTTAGAGTTAGGTTCAGGGGGAGGTTTAGTGTGAGGGTTAGGGTTAGGGTTGTTGTGAGGGTTAAGGTTAGGGTGATGGTTAGGTTGAGGTTTAATGTCAAGGTTAGGATTAGTTTTAGGACTACTTTTTCCCTGATGGTTAGGTTTAGGGTTCAGCTTAGTCTTAGGGTTAGGCTGAAGGTATGGATGGGGATGAGGATTACGTTTAGAATGATGGTTAGGGTTATGGCTAGGATGAGGGTTAGTGTTTTGATTAGGGTTAGGGTGAGGGCTAGGATGAGGGAGAGTGTTAGGGTTAGGGGTAGGCTTAGGCTTAGGGTTAGGCTGAGGATGAGGGTGAGGGTCAGGTTTAGGGTTAGGGTGATGGTTGGGGTTAAAGTTAGGGTGAGAGTTAGTATAAGGATTAGGGTTAGGGTGCGGGTTAGGGTGAGGGTGACTTTATGGGTAAAGGTGAGCATTAGGCTGAGGGTGAGGTCTAGGGTTAGGGTGAGGTTTATGGTTAGGGTGATGGTTAGGGTTAGGGTGAGGGTTAGTGTTAAGGTCAGGGTTAGTGTTAGGTTGAGTCTACGTGTTAGGGTGAGGGTTAGGGTTAGGGTGATGTTTACGGTTAGGATGAGGGTTAGGGTTAGGGTTAAGGTTATTGTTAGGGTTAGGATTAGGGTTACAGTGAGGATGAGGGTGAGGGTTAGGGTTAGGATGAATTTAGGTTTAGGGTTAGGGATAGAGTTAGGGTTAGGGTGAGGGTGAGATTGAGGTTTAGGTTTAGGGTTAGGGTTTGGGTTAGTGTTAGGGTGAGGGTAAGTGTTAGGGTGAGGGTTTGGGTTAGGGTGAGTGTTATTGTTAGGGTGAGGATTAGGAATAGTGTTAGGGTTTTTGTTAGGGTTAGGTTTAGGGTTACAGTTACGGTGAGGGTGAGGATGAGGGTTAGGGTTAAGGTTAGGGTGAAGTTTAGGGTTTGGGTTAGGGTTAGAGTTAGGGTTAGGGTGAGAGTGAGGTTTAGGGTTAGAGTTAGGTTTAGGGTGAGGGTTAGGTTGAGGGTTAGGGTTAGGGTTAGTGTTAGGGTAAGGGTTAGGGTTAGAGGTAGAGGGAGGGTTAGGGTTAGGGTTAGGGTTAGGTTTAGGATTAGCGTTAGGGTGAGGGCGAGTGTGTGTTTTAGGGTTAGGTTTAGGGTTAGTCTTAGGGTTAGGCTGAGTGTGAGGTTGAAGGTGAGGATTAAGGTACGGGTTAGTGTTAGGGTTAGGGTGAGGTTTAGGGTGAGGTTGAGGGATAGGGTTAGGGTTAGGATTAGGATTAGTGTTAGGCTTAGTGTGAGTGTGAGGGATAGGGATAGGGTTAGGGTTAGGCATAGGGTTAGGCTGAGGTTAAGGGTGAAGGCTGTGTTAGGGTTAGGGTTAGGGTTAGGGTGAGCTTTAGTGTTAGTGTTAGGGTTAGAGTAAAGTTTAGTAATAGTGTTAGGGTTAGGGTGAGAGTTAGGGGGAGGATTAGGGTTAGGGTTACAGTTAGGGTTAGCCTTAGGGTTAGGGTGAGGGTGAGGTTTAGGGATAGAATTAGGGTTAGGGTGAGGCTGAGGGTGAGGGTTAGTGTTAGGGTAAGTGTTAGGTTTGGGGATAGGGTGAGGGTTAGTTTGAGAGTGAGGGTTAGGGTTAGGCTTAGGATTAGGATTTGGATTAGGGATAGGGTGAGTGTGAGGGTTAGGATTAGTGTTAGGGTTAACCTTAGGTTTAGGCTGAAGGTGAGGATGAGGGTGAGGGTTAGGATAAGGGTGAGGGTTAGGGTTAGGTTTAGGGTGAGTTTTAGTGTTAGGGTTAGGGTTAGGGTTAGGGTTAGGGTTAAGGTGAGGGTGAGGGTTAGGGTTAGGGTGAGGGTTAGGGTTAGGATTAGGGTTAGGGTGAGGGTGAGGGTTAGGATTAGGGTTAGGGTTACATTGATTGTTAGTGTTATGGTTAAGGTTACCTTTGTGGTGAGGGTGAGGCTGAGGGTGAGGTTTAGGGTTAGGATTAGGGTTAAGGTTAGCTTTAAGGTTAGGGTTAGTGTTATTGTTAATGTTAGGGTTAGAGTTGCGGTGAGGGTGAGTGTGAAGGTGAGGGTGAGTGTTAGGTTTTGGGTTAGGGTGAGGTTTAGGGTTAGGGTGAGGATTAGGGTTAGGGTGAGGGTAAGGTTTAGCGTTAGAGTTAAGGTTAGGGGGAGAGTTAGGGTGAGGGTTAGGGTTAGGTTGAAGTTTAGGTTTAGGCTTACAGTTAGGTTTAGGATTAGGGTTAGGGTGAGGGTGAGTGTGAGGATTAGGGTTAGGCTTAGGCTTAGGCTTAGGGTTGGGCTGAGGGTGAGGATGGGGGTGGGGATTAAGGTTCTGGTGATTTTTAGGGTTAGGGTTAGGGTGAGGGTTAGGATGAGGGTTAGGGTTAGGATTAGGGTTATGGTGAGGGCCAGGGTGAGGGTGAGGTTTAGGGTTAGGATTAGGCTTAGGCTTATGGTTAGGCTGAGGGTGAGGTTGAGGTGAAGGTTTAGCATTAGGGTGATGGTTAGTGTTACGTTTAGGTTGAAGGTTAGCATGAGGTTTAGAGATAGGGTGAGGGTTAGCGTGAGGGTGATGGTAAGGGTAAAGTTGAGGGTTAGGCTGAGGGTGAGGGTTAAGATCAGGGTGAGGGTTAGTGTTATGGTGAGGGCTAGGGTAAGGGTGAGGGTTAGGGGTTAGGGTGAGGGTAAGGGTTAGATTGAGGATTAGGGTTAGGGTTAGTGTGAGGTTTAGGGTGAGGATGAGTGTTAGGGTTAGGGTGAGGGTTAAGGTTAGGGTGAGGGCTAGGGTGAGGGTGAGGGTTAGGGTTAGGATTAGGGTTAGGGTGGGTTTTAGGGTTAGGGTGAGGGTTAGGGTTAGTGTATGGGTTAGTGTTAGGGTTAGGGTTGGTGTTAGTGTGAGGGTAAGTGTTAGGGTGAGGTTTAGGGTTAGGTTAGGTTTATTCTTGTTGTTAGGTTTAGGGTTATGTTGAGGGTGAGGGTGAGGGTGAGGGTTAGGGTTAGTGTTAGGGTGAGGTTTAGAGTTATGATTAGGTTTAGAGTTAGGAATAGGTTGAGGGTGGGGTTTAGGATTAAAGTTAGGCTTAAGGTGAGGGTTAGTGTGAGGTTTAGCGTTAGGGACAGTGTTAGGTTATGGTTAGTGTGAGAGTTAGTGTGAGGGTTAGGGTTAGAGTGAAGGTTAGGGTTAGGATTAGGGTTAGGGTGAGGATGAGTGTGTGGGTTAGGGTTAGGTTTAGGGTTAGGCTTAGGGTTAGGCTTAGACTGAGGTTGAATGTGAGGCTTAGGGTTAGGGTTCGGGTTCGAGTTAGGGTTAGATTGAGGGTTAGGATGAGGGTTAGGGTTAGGATTAGGGTTAAGGTGAGCACTGGCGTGACGGTTAGTGTGAGGGTTAGGGTTAGGGATAGGGTTAGGTTTAGGATTATGGTTAGGTTGAGGGTGAGTGTGAGGTTTAGGGTTAGGGTTAGGGTTAGGCTGAGGGTTAGGTTTAGGGTTAGTGTTAGGGTTAGGGTTAGGCTGAGGGTGAGGTTTAGCGTTAGTGTTAGTGTTAGGGTTAGGGTTAGGCTGAGGATGAGGGTGGGGGTGAGGATTAGGTTTAGCCTGAGGGTTAGGTTTAGAGTTAGTGTTATAGTTAGGGTTAGGGTTAGAGTTATGGTGAGGGTGAGGTTGCGGGTGAGGGTTAGGGTTAGGGTTAGGGTGAGATTTAGAGTTAGGGTTGGAGATATGGTTAGTGTTAGGGTTGGGCTTAGGGTTAGGCTGAGGGTGAGGGTGGGGATGAGGATTAGGTTTAGGGTTAGGGTTAGGGTTAGAGTTAGGGTTAGGCTTAGGCTTAGGTTTAGGCTGAGGTTGAAGTTGGGGCGAGGATTAGGGTTTTTGTGATGGTTAGGTTTAGGGTTAGGTTGATGGTTAGGATGAGGTTTAGGGTTAGGATTAGGGTTAGGGTGAGGGCTAGGGTGAGGTTGAGGGATAGGGTTAGGTATAGGCTTAGGCTTAGTGTTAGTCTGAATGTGAGGTTGAGGGTGAGGGTTAGGGTTAGGGTGATGGTTAGGTTTACGGTTAGGGTGAGGGTTAGGATGAGGGTTAGGTTTAGGGTGATTGTGATGGTAAGTGTAAATGTGAGGGTTAGGCTGAGGGTGAGGGTTAAGGTAATGGTAAGGGTTAGGTTTAGGGTGCGGGTTAGGGTAAGGTTTATGGTTAGGGTAGGGTGAGAGTGAGGGTTAGATTGAGAATTAGGGTTAGGGTTAGTGTGAGGTTTAGGGTAAGGATGAGGGTTAGGTTTAGGGTGATGGTTAGGGTTAGAATTAGGGTTAGGGTGAGGGCTAGGGTGAGCATGAGGATTAGGGTTGGGTTTAGGGTGAGGGTGAGGTTTAGGTTAAGGTTGAGGGTTAAGATTAGTGTGAGGGTTAATGTTATGGTTAGAGTTAGTGTAAGGGTGAGGGTAAGTGTTAGGGTGATGGTTAGGGTTAGGGTTATTGTTAGGGTTAGGTTTATGGTTACACTTACAGTGAGGGTGATGGTTAGGGTTAGGTTTAGGGTTAGGTTTAGGGTTAGGGTTACAGTTAGACTTTGGGTTAGGGCTAGGATTAGGCTTAGGTTGAAGACTAAGTTGAGGGTGAGGGTGAGGGTTAGGGTTAGGGTTAGGATTAGGTTGAGGGTGAGGGTGAGTGTGTGGGGTAGGGTTAGGTTTAGGGTTAGGCTTAGGGTTAGGCTAAGGGTTAGGTTGAGGGTGAGGGTTATGTTTAGGGTGAGGTTTAGGGTTAGGGTTAGGGGAGTTTTAATGTTAGATTTAGGTTTAGGGATAGGTTGAGGTTTAGGGTTAGGGTTATCTTGAGGGTGAGGTTTAGGGTTCGGTTGAGGGTTAGGATTAGGGCTAGGTTTACGTTGAATGTTAGGGTTAGGGATTTGGTAAGGGTTATCATGAGGGAAAGGGTTAGGATTAGCGTTAGGATGAGGGCTAGGGTGAGAGTGAGTGTTAGGTTTAGGGTAATGGTGAGGTTTAGGTTTCGGGTAAGGTTTAGGGTTAGGGTGAGGGTTAGGGTTAGGGTTATGGTGAGCGTCAGGGTTAGGGTTTGGTTGAGGGTTAGAATTAGGTTTAGGGTTAGGGTGAGGGTTAGGATGAGGGTTAGAGATACAATTAGGGTTAAGCTCAGGGCTTGGTTGAGGATGAGGGTAAGTGTTAGGGTTAGGGTAAGTTTTATGGTTAGGGTGAAGGTGAGGTTAAGGGTTAGGGTTAGGGTTAGGGTTAGGCTTAGGGAAAGGCTGAGTGTGAGTGTAAGGGTGAGGGTTAGGGTGAGGGTGAGGTTTAGGGTTAGAGTTAGGGTTAGGGTTAGAGTGAGCATTACGGTGAGGGTTAGGGTTAGGGATAGGTTTAGGTTTAGGATTAGGATTTGGGTGAGGGTGAGTGTGGGGTTTATGGTTAGGGTTAGGGTTTTAATTAGGGATAGGCTGAGGGTGAGGGTGAGAGTTAGGGTTACAGTGAGGGTTAGGGTGAGTGTTAGCATGTGGGTTAGGTTTAGGATTAGGGTGAGGTTTAGGGTTGGGTTTAGGGTGAGAGTTAGGGTTAGGTTTAAGGTGAGGTTTAGGGTTAGGGTTAGGGTTAGGTTTAGGGATAGGGTGAGGGTTAGGGTTAGGGTTATGTTGAGGGTGAGGTTTAGGGTTAGGTTGAGGGATAGGATTAGGGCTAGGTTTAGGGTGAGGGTTAGGGTGAGGGTTTGCATGAGGGGTAGGGTTAGGATTTGGGTTAGGATGAGGGCTAGGGTTAGGGTGAGGTTTAGGCTGAGGGTTTGGGTTATGGTGAGGGTGTGGGTTAGGTTTGGACTGAAGGTTATTGTGAGGACTAAGGTGAGGGTTAGGTTTAGGGTTAGGGTGAGGGTTAGGTTGAGGTTTAGGTTTAGGGTTAGGGTTAGGATTAGGGTTAGTGTGAGGGTGAGTGTAAGGGTTAGGGTGAGGGTTATCCTTAGGCTTAGGGTTAGGCTGAGGGTGAGGTTGGGGATGAGGATTAGGTTTAGAATCATGGTTCCAGTTATGGTTAGGTTGAGTGTTATGATGAGGGTTAGGGTTAGGATTAGGGTTACGGTGAGGTCTAGGATGAGTGTGAGGTTTAGGGTTAAGTTTAGGCTTAGGCTTAGGGTTAGACTGAGGCTGAAGGTAAGGATGAGGGTTAGGGTTAGGGTGATGGTTAGTGTTACAGTAAGGGTGAGGGTTAGGATGAGGGTTAGGATTAGGGTGAAGGTTACGATGAGGGTGAAAGTAAGAGTAAAGGTGAGGGTTAGGCTGAGGGTGAGGGTTATGGTAAGGGTGACGGTGAGGGTTTGGGTTAGGGTGAGTGTGAGGGTTAGACTGAGGATTAGTGTTAGGGTTAGTATGAGGTTTAGGGTGAGGCTGATGGTTAGGGTTAGGGTGAGGAATAGGGTAAAGTTGAGGGTTAGGGTTAGGGTTTGGGTGAGGTTTAGGTTTAGGGTGATGGTTAGTGGTAGTGTGAGGGATAGTGTTTGGGTTAGTTTTAGTGTTAGGGTTAGCATAAGTGTTAGAGTAAGGTATAGGTTTAGGGTGAGGTTTACGATTAGGGTTAGGGTTTGGGTTATGGTGAAGGTGAGGTTTAGGGTTAGAGTTAAATTTAGGGTGAGGGTTAGGGTTAGGGTTAGGGTTAGGTTACTGTTAGGTTAGGGATAAGGTGAGGTTTAGTGTGGGGGTGAGGGTTAGTGTTAAGGTTCAGATTAGGATTAGGGTTAAGGTGAGTGTGAGTGTGAGTGTTAGGGTTAGGGTTAGGATTAGGATTAGAGTTAGGGTGAGGGTGAGGGTTACGGTTAGGGTGAGTGTTGGGATTAGGATTAGTGTGAGGGTTAGGGTGAGTGTTAATCTTAGACTTAGGGTTTGGTTGTATGCTAGGGTGAGGGTGAGGGTGAGGGTGAGGGTTGGGGTGAGGGTTAGGGTGAGGGTTTGGTTAGTGTTAGGTTTAGGGTTGGGATTAGGTTTAGGCAAAATATTAGGCTGAGGGTGAGGGTGAGGGTGACGGTTATGGTGAGTGTGAGGGTTAGGGTTAGGGTTAGGGTATGATTTAGTGTTAGGGTTAGGGTTAGTGTTAGTCTTAGGTTTAAGTTGAGAGTTAGGGGGAGGGTCAGAGTTAGGGTGAGACTTATGTTTAGCATTAGGGTTAGGGTGAGGGTGAGGTTTAGGGATAAATTAGTGTTTGGGTGAAGCTGAGGGTGAGGTTTAATGTTAGGGTTAGTGTTAGGGTTAGGGTTAGGGTGAGGGTTAGGTTGAGGGTGAGGATTAGGGTTAGGGTTAGGATTAGGATTTGCGTTAGGGTTAGTGTGACGGTTAGGGTTAAGGTTAGCCTTAGGTTTAGGCTGAAGGTGAGGGTGAGGGTTAAGTTTAGGTTTAGGTTGAGGGTTAGGTTTAGGGTTAGGGTGAGGTTTAGTGTTAGGGTTAGGGTTAGAATTAGGGTTAGGGTGAGGGTGAAGTTTAACGGTAGAGTTAGGGATAGAGTGAGGGTTAGGGTGAGGGTTAGGGTTAGGGTGAGGGTTAGGGTGGGGGTGACGGTAAGGGTATACATGAGGGTTAGTCTGAGGGTGAGAGTTACTGTAAGGGTGAGGGTTAGGTATAGGGTAAAATTTAGGTTGAGGATGAGTGTAAGGGTTAGGGTGAGTGCTAGGGTAAGGGTGAGGGTTAGGGTTAGGGTTAGGGTGAGCGTGTTAGGTTGAGGGTTGGGGTAAGATTGAGGGTTATGGTTTAGGTGAGGGTTAGGGTTAGGGTTAGGGTTATTGTTATGTTTAGGGTTAGGGTTTAGGTTACGGTGAGGGTGAGGGTGAAGGTTAGGGTTAGGCTTAGGTTTAGGCTTAGAGTTAGGGTGAGGTTTAGGGTTATGGTTATGGTGAGGTTTAGGGTTAGGTTTAGGGTTAGGGTTAGGGTGAGCTTGAGATTTTGTGGTTAGAGTTAGGGTTAGATTGAGCCTGAGGGTGAGGCTTAGGTTTAGGGTTAGTGTTAGGGTGAGGTTAGGTTGAGGGTTAGTGTGAGGGTGAGGGTTAGGCTTAGGTTTAGGATTAGGATTAGGGTTATTGTCAGGGTTAGGGTTAGGATTAGGGTTAGGGTGCGTGTGAGTGTTAAGATTAGGGTTAGGTTTAGGGTTAGGTTTAGGTTTAGGGTTAGGATTAGTGTTATTCTTAGGGTTAGGTTTAGGGTTAGGCTTACGGTTAGGCTGAGGGTGAGGTTGAGGATGAGGATTAGGGTTAGGGTGAGGGTTAGGGTTAGGGTGAGTTTTAGGGCTATGTTTAGGGTGAGGTTGGGGGTTATATTGAGGATTATTGTTAGGGTTAGTGTGAGGTTTAAGGTGAGGATGAGCGTTAGGGTTAGGGTGAGGGTTAGGGTGAGGGTGAGGGTTAGGGTTAGGGTTAGGATGAGGTTTAGGATTAGGGTGATGATTAGGGTTAGTGTGAGGGTTAGTGTTAGGGTTAGGGTTAGTGTTAGGTTGAGGGTTAGGGTTAGGCTGAGTGTTATGGTTATGGTTAGCGTGAGTGTTAGGATTAGGGTTAGGGTTATTGTTAGTGTTAGGGTTAGGGTTTTGTTTAAGGTGAGGGTAAGGGTGTGGGTTAGGGTTGGGGATAGGATGAGGTTTAGGTTTAAGCTTAGGGTTAGAATTAGGGTTAGGGTGAGAGTGAGGTTTAGGGTTAGAGTTAGGTTTAGTGTTAGGTTTAGGGTTAGGGTTAGGGTTAGACTTAGGCTTAATCTTAGGCTTAGGCCAAGCATGAGGGTGAAGGTTAGAGTTAGGGTAAGGGTGAGGAGTAGGGTTAGGGTTAGGATGAGGTTTACGTTTAGGATTAGGGTTGGGGTGAGGGCTAGGGTGAGGCTTAGTGTGAGGGTTAGGGTTAGGGATAGGGTTAGTTTTAGGATTAGGTTTAGGGTAAGGGTGAGTGTGAGCGTTAGGGTTAGGGTTAGGCTTAGGCTTAGGGTTAGGGTTTGGGTTAGGGTGAGGTTTAGGTTTAGGGTTAGGTTTAGAGTTAGGTTTAGGATGAGGGTGAGTTTTAGGGTTAGAGTTAGGGTTAGTGTTAGGATTAGGTTTAGGGTGAGGGTTAATGTTAGTGTTAGGCTTAGGCTTAGGCTTAGGCCGAGCATGAGGGTGAGGGTTAGGCTTCGGGTTATGGTGAGGGTTAGAGTTAGGGTTAGTGTGAGGTTTAGGATGAGGTTTAGGGTTAGGATTAGGGTAAGGGTGAGGGCTAGGGTGAGGGTTATGTTGAGGGCTAGGGATAGGGATAGGGTTAGGTTTAGGAATAGGGTTAGGATGAGTGTGAGTGTGAGAGTTAGGGTTAGGGTTAGGATTAGGCTTAGAGTTAGGGTGAAGGTTAGGGTTTGGGTTTGGGTTAGGGTGAGGGTGAGGCTGAGGATTAGGGTTAGGTTTAGGGTTAAGTTTAGGGTTAGGTTTGGGTTTAGGGTTAGTGTTGGGGTTCAGGTTAGGGTTAGGGTTACGGTGAGGGTTAGGGTGAGCGGGAGGTTTAGGGTGAGGGTTAGGGTCACGGTTAGGTTGAGGGATAGGGTTAGTGTTAGGGTTAGGGTTACAGTGAGAGTTAGGGGGAGGGTTAGGGTTTGGGTTAGGGTTAGGTTTAGGATTAGGTGTAGGATGAGGGTTCCTGTATGTGTTAGGCTTAGGTTTAGGGTTCGGTTTAGGGTTAGGCTGAGGGTGAGTTTGAGGTTGAGGGTTAGGTTTAGGGTGAGGGTAGGGTTTGGGTTAAGTTTAGGGATAGGGTGAGGGTTAGGGTAAGGGTTATGTTGAGGTTGAGGGTTAGGGTTAATTTGAGGTTTAGGGTTAGAGTTAGGGTGAGGGTGAGGGTGAGGTTTAGGGTCAGGTTAACAGTGAGGGTTACGATGATTGTTAGCGTTAGGATTAAGTTATGGTGAGTGCTATAGTGAGGGTGAGGTTTAGGGTTAGGGTTAGGGTGAGGTTTAGGGTTAGTATTAGGGTTAGGGTGAGGCTGAGGGTGAGGGTTAGGGTTAGGGTTAGTGTTAGATTTAGGGTTAGGGTGAGGGTTAGGGTGAGGGTGATGGTTAGGCTTAGGGTTAGGATTAGGATTAGGGTAAGGGTTAGGGTGAGTGTGAAGGTTAGGTTTAGGATTAAGGTTAGGCTAGGTTTAGACTGAGGGTGAGCGTGAGGGTGAGGGATAGGGTTAGGGTGAGGGTTAGGTTTAGTGTTAGGGTGAGACTTAGGGTTCGGGTTAAGTTGAGGGTTAGGGTGAGGATTAGGGTTAATATTAGGGTTAGGGTGGGGGTTAAGTTTAGGCTTAGTGTGAGGGATAGGATGAGGATTAGGGTTAGGATTAGGTTTAGGTTGAGGGCTAGGGTGAGGGTGAGGGTTCGGGTTAGTGTTAGGATGGGGTTTAGGTTTAGGGTTAGGGTTAGTGTTAGGTTTAGGATGAGAGTTAGGCTTATGGTGATGTGAGTGTTAGGGTTAGGGTGAGGTTTAGGGTTAGTATTAGGGTTAGGGTGATGGTGAGTGTTAGGATTAAGGTTAGGGTTAGGTTTAGGGTTAGGTTTAAAGTTAGGATTAGTGTTATTTTTAGGTTTATGGTTAGAGTAACAGTGAGGGTGAGGGTGAGGGTGAGGGTGTGGGTTAGGGTGAAGGTTAGGGTGAGGTTTAGGGTTAGATTTAGGGTTAGGGGGAGTGTTAGGTCGAGGTTTAGGGTTAGGGTTAGGGTTAGTGTTAGGGTTAAGGTTAGGGTGAGGGTTAGGTTGAGGTTTAGGGTTAGGGTTATGGTTAGTGTTAGGATTAGGGTGAGGGTGAGGGTGAGGGTGAGGGTTAGGGTTAGGTTTCGGCTTAGGCTTAGGGTTAGGCTGAGGGTGAGGGTGGGGGTGAGGATTAGGGTTAGGGTGATGGTTAGGATTAGGGTAAGTGTGAGGGCTCGGGTGAGGGTGAGGGTTAGGGTAATGCTTAGGCTTAGGCTTAGGTTTAGGCTGAGGTTGAGGTTGAGGGTGAGGGTTAGGGTTAGCATGATTGTTAGGTTTCCAGTTAGGGTGAGGGTTGGGATGAGGTTTAGGCTTAGGGTGAGGTTAGGTTGAGGATGATGGTAAGGGTAAAAGTGAGGTTTACGATGAGGGTGAGGGTTAAGATAAGGGTGAGTGTTAGGGTTAGGTTTAGGATTAGTGTAAGGGTTAGGGTTAGGGATAGGGTGAGGGTTAGATTGAGGATTAGTGTTAGGGTTAGTGTGAGGTTTAGGGCCAGGATGAGGGTCAGGTTTAGGTGAGGGCTAGGGTGAGGGTGAGTGTTAGAGTTAGTGTGAGGGTTAGTGTTAGGGTTAGGTTAGTGTTAGGGTGACGGTAAGTGGTAGGTGAGGGTTAAGGTTAGGGTGAGGGTTATGGTTAGCGTGAGGTTTAGGGTTTGGGTGACGGTGAGGGTCAGTGTGAGAGTTAGGGTTAACGTTAGGCTTAGGGTTAGGGTGAGGGTTAGGATTAGGTTTTGGGTTAGGGTGAGGTTGAGGTTGAGGATTAGGGTTAGGTTTAGGGTTAGGGTTAGGATTATGGTGAGGGTTAGGGTAAGGGTTAGGCTTAGGTTTACATTTAGGCTGAGTTTGAGGCTGAGGGTGAGGGTTATGTTTAGGGTTAGGGTGATGGTTAGGGTTAGGGTAAGTGTTATTTTTAGGGTTAGGGTTAGATTTATGATGAGGTTGAGGATGAGGGTGAGGGTGAGGGTGAGGTTTAGGTTTAGGGTTAGGGTTATATTTAGGATTAGGGTGAGGGTGTCGGAAATGTTAAAGGTGAGGGTTAGGCTGAGGATGCGGTATACGGTAAGGGTGAGTGTTAGGGTTAGTGTGAGGGTTAGGGTTAGGATTGGGGTGAGAGTTAGGGTTTGGGTTTAGTTTATTGTTATGTTGAGGGTTAGGTAAGGGTTACGATGAGGGTGAGAGTTAGGGTTAGGTTGAGGGTTAGTGTTAGGATTAGGGTTAGGGTGAGGGTGAAGGTTAGGGTTAGTGTTAGTTTCAGGGTTAGGATGAGGGTTAGGGTTAGGATTAGGGTTAGGGTGAAGGCTAGTTTGAGGTTGAGGTTTAGGGTTAGCGTTAGGGTGAGGTTTAGGCTTTGGGTTAGGGTTAGAGAGAGGGTTAAGGTGAGTGTGAGCTTTAGGTTTAGGGTTAGGGTTAGGATGAGGGTTAGGGATAAGTTTAGGGTTATGGTTGGGATGACGATGAGGGTAAGGGTTAGTTTTAGGATTAGGTTCAGGGGGAGAGTGAGTTTCAGTGTTAGGATTAGTGTTAGGGTTAGGGTTAGGCTGAGGGTGAGGGTAAGACTGAGGGTTAGGGTTAGGGTGAGGGTGAGGGTGAGGGTTAGGGTTAGGGCTAGGGTTATTGTTAGGGTTAAGCTTAGGTTTAGGATTAGGGTTAGGGTGAGGGTGAGGATGAGTGTTAGGATTAGACTTAGGAATAGGGTTTTCGTTAGGGTTAGGGTTAGCGTTAGGGTGAGGGTTAGGTTTAGGATTATCGTTAGGATTATTGTTAGGTTTAGGGTGAGGGTGAGGGGTAGGTTTAGTGTGAGGGTTAGGTTTAGGGTTAGGTTTAAGGTGAGGTTAAGTTTTAGGGTGAGGGTTAGGGTAAGGTTGAGCTTTAGGGTTAGCATTAGGGTTAGGGGTAGGGTGACGGTTAGGGTTAGGGTTAGGGTGAGCGTGCTGGTGAGGGTTATGTTGAGGGTGAGGTTGAGGGTGTGGATTAGGTTTAGGGTAAGGAAGAGGGTGAAGGTGAGGTTTAGGGTTAGGATTAGGGTTAAGGTTAGGGTGAGGTTGAGGGTTAGGTTAACGGTTAGGTTGAGGGTTAGGGTTAGTGTGAGGGTTGGATGAGCATGAGGGTAAGGGTTAGGGTGAGGGTTAGGGTGAGGGTGAGTCTTAATGTTCGATTTAGTGTTAGGGTGAGGGTTAGTGTGAGGGTAAAGGTTAGGGTTTGGTTTAGGGTTAGTGTGAGGATGAGGGTTAGGGTTAGGGTTAGGGGGAGGGTTAGGGTTAGTGTCAGGGGTTGGGTGAAGGTGAGGGTAAGGGTTAGGGTGAGGGTTAGGTTTAGGTTTAGGGTTATGGTGGGGGTTAGTGTGAGGTTTGGTGTTAGGGTTAGTGTTATGTTTAGGATGAGGGTTAGGGTGAGGGTGAGGGTTAAGGTGAGGGTGAGGGTTAGTGTGAGGTTGAAGGTTAGTGTTAGGGTGAGTTTTAGGGTTAGGATTAGTGTTAGGATGAGGGCTTGGGTGAGGGTGAGGGTTAGTGTTAGGGTTAGGGTTAGGTTGAGGCTTAGGTTAGGGTGAGGGATCAGGTGAGGGGTACGTTTAGGGTTAGGTTTAGGGTGAGGGTAAAGGTTAGGATGAGGTTTAGGGTGAGGATGAGGTTTAGGGAGAGGAATAGGATTGGGTTGAGTTTTAGGGTTAGGATTAGGCTCAGGGTATGTTTTAGGGTGAGGGTTAGGGTGAGGGTTAGGGTTAGGGTGAAGGTTAGGGATACGGTTTGGGTTATGGTTAGAGTGACAGTGAGAGTGAGGGTTAGTTTTAAGGTTTGGGTTAGGGTTAGGGTTAGGGTTAGGGATACGGTTATGGCTAGGGTTAGGGTGACGCTGAGGGTTAGGGTTGGGGTTAGGGTTAGGGTTAGGGTAAGGTCTAGGGTGAGGTTTAGGGTGAGGGTGAGGTTTAGGGTGAGGGTTAGGGTGAGGTTAAGGTGTGGGTGAGGGTATGTGTTAGATTGAGGGTTAGGTTTAGGGTTAGGGTTAGGGTGAGGGTTAGTGATAGGTTTACGGTTAGGGTTAGGGTGAGGGTGAGGGTGAGGGTTAGGGTTAGGGTAAGGTTCAGGGTGAGGGTGAGGTTCAGGGTTAGGATTAGGGTTAGGTTTAGGGTTAGGCTGAAGATGAGTGTGTGGGTGAGGTTCAGGTTTCAGGTGAGGGTGAGGATTAGGGTGAGTTTTAGTGTGTGGGTTAGTGTTAGGGTAAATGTGAGGATTAGGGTTAGGGTTATGGTGAGTGCAAGGGTTAGGTTTAGGTTTAGGGTAAGGTTTAGTGTTAGGGTTATGTTTAGAGTGAGGGTTAGGTTTAGTGTGAGTGTTAGGGTGAGGTTTAGGTTTAGTGTTACCTTTAGGGTGGGGGTGAGGGTTAGGGTTAAGGTGAGGGTTAGGGTTTGGCTGAGGGTTAGGGTGAAGGTGAAGGTTAGGGTGAGGGTAAGACTTAGAGTTATGGTTAGGGTTAGGGTGAGGGTTAGTGGGAGGATAAGGGTTAGAGTTAGGTTTAGGGTTAGTGTGAGGATGAGGGTTAGGGTGAGGGTTAGTGTTATGGTGAGGGTGAGGGTTAAGTTTAAGTTTGTGTGAGGGTTAGGGTTAGGGTTAGGTTTTGGGTTAGGGTGAGGGTGAAGTTGAGGGTGATGGTGAGGGTTAGGGTTAGGGTTAGGTTGAGTTTTAGGCTTACTGTGAGGGTTGGGTGAGCATGAGGTTAAGGGATAGGGTGAGGGTTAAGGTGAGGGTGAGAGTTAAGGTTAGGGTTAGGGTTAGGTTGAGGGTTCGTGTGAGGGTTAGGGTTAGGGTTAGGTAAGGGTTAGTGTGAAGATTAGGATTAGGGTGAGTTTTAGGTTAGGTTTAGGGTTACTGTTACGGTGAGTGTAAGGGTGAGAGTAAGGGTTAGGGTTAGGGTGAAGTTTAGTGTTAGGGTTAAGATTAGAGTTAGGGTTAAGGTGTGGGTGAGGATTAGGGGTAGAGTTAGGATTAGGGTGAGCGTTAGGGTGAGGGTTAGTGTTAGGGTGTGGATTAGGGTGGGGTTGAAAGTAAGGGTAAATTTGAGGGTAAGGCTGAGGGTGAGGGTTACAGTAAGGGTGAGGGTTAGAGTTAGGGTAAGCGTTAGCGTTAGCATTAGGGTTTATGTTACGGTGAGGGTAAGTGTTAGGGTGAGGGTTAGGGTTAGGGTGAGAGTTACGGTTAGGGTGAGTGTGAGGGTTAGGTTAGGGTTATTGCTAGGGTTAGGATTAGGGTTAGGGTTAGGGTTATGGTTATGGTTAGGGTTAGGGTTAGGATGAAGTTTAGTTTTCGGGTTAGGGTTAGAGTTAAGGTTAGGTTGAGGGTAAGATTTAGGGTTAGAGTTAGGGTTAGTGTTAGTGTTAGGGTGAGGGTGAGGGTTAGGGTTAGGCTTAGGCTTAGGCTTAGGCTTAGGCCGAGCATGAGAGTGAGTGTTCCGCTTCGGGTCCCGGTGAGGGTTAGGGTTAGGGTGAAGGTTAGATTGAGTTTTAGGGTTAAGGTTAGGGTGAGGGCTAGGGTTAGGGATAGGTTTAGGTTTAGGATTAGGGTTAGGGTGAGGGTGAGTGTGAGGTTTAGGGTTAGGGTTAGGCTTAGAATTAGGGTGAGGGTTAGGGCTATGGTTTGGGTTATTGTGAGATTGAGGCTGAGGATAAGGGTTAGGTTTAGGGTTAGGTTTAGTGTTAGTGTTAGGGTTAGGGTTAGGGGTATGGTGAGAGTTAGGGTTAGAATTAGGATTAGGCTTAGAGTTAGGATGAGGGTGAGTGTGGGTTTGAGGAATAGAGTTATGGTTAGGGTTAAGCTTAGGGTTAGGCTTATTTTTAGTGTTATGCTTAGGGTTAAGTTTGCGGTGAGCATGACGCTGAAGGTGAGGGTTATGCTTATGGTTAGGGTTAGGGTTAGGGTTAGTGTTATTCTTAGGGTTAGGGTTAGAGATACGGTGAGGATGAGGTTGAGAGTGAGGGTTAGGGTTAGGGTGCGGTTTCGGGATAGGTTTAGGGTAAGAGTTAGGGTGAGGGTGAGGTTTAGAATTAGAGTTATTGTTAGGGGGAGTGTTAGGGTTAGGGTGAGGGTGAGGGTGAGGATTAGGTTTAGGTTTAGGTTTAGGGTTAGGGTTAGGTTTTTAGGATACGGTTAGGGTTAGGCCTACGGTGAGGTTTAGGGTTAAGGTTAGGCTTAGGGTTAGGCTGAGGGTGAGGGTGGGTGTGAGGATTATTGTTAGGGTTAGGGTTAGTGTTATGGTAATTGTTAGTGTTATGGTTAGGGTTATGTTTGCTGTGAGGGTGCGTCTGAGGGCGATGGTTTTGGTTATTTTTAGGGTTAGGGTTAGGGTTAGAGGTATTGTTAGGGTTAGGGTTAGAGTTACCGTGAGGGTGACGGTGAGGGTGAGGTTTATGGTTCAGGTTAGGGTTCGGGTTAGGGTGAAGTTTAGATTGAGGTTTAGGGTTAGGATTAGGGTAAGAGTGAGGGCTAGGGTTAGGGTTAGGGTGAGGGCTAGGGTAAGAGATAGGGTTAGGTTTAGGATTAGGGTTATGGTGAGGGTGAGTGTGAGGTTTAGGGTTAAGGTTAGGCTTAGAGTTAGGGTGAGGGTTAGGGTTAGCGTTTGGGTTTGTGTGAGGTTGAGGCTGAGGATTAGCATTAGGTTTAGGGTTAGGTTTAGGGTTAGGTTTAGTGTTAGGTTTAAGGTTAGGATTAGGGTTATGATGAGGGTTAGGGTTAGAGTTAGGATTAGGCTTAGGGTTAGGGTGAGGGGGAGGGTGGGTTTGAGGATTAGAGTAAGGGTTAGTGTTAGGCTTAGGGTTAGGCTTATTATTAGTGTTATGCTTAGGGTTTAGTTTGCGGTGAGCATGAGGCTGAAGGTGAGGGTTATGGTTAGGGTTAGGCTGAGGGGGAGGGTGAGTGTGAGGATTAGGTTTAGGGTTAGAGTTAGTGTTAGGGTTATTGTTAGTGTTATGGTTAGGGTTAAGTTTGCTGTGAGGGTGATTCTGAGGTTGAGGGTTATGGTTATGGTTAGGGTTATTGTTAGAGTTATTGTTAGGGTTAGGGTTAGAGTTATGGTGAGGGTGAGGGTGAGGATTAGGGTTCGGGTTACTGTGAAGGTTAACTTGCAGTTTAGGGTTAAGATGAGTGTACGGATGAGGGCTAGGGTTTGGGTTAGGGTTAGGGTTATGGGGAGAGATAGGGTTAGGTGTAGGGTTAGGTTTAGGGTTAGGATTAGGGTTTGGGTAAGGATTCCGGTGAGGGTTAGGGTTAGGATTAGGCTTAGGCTTACAGTTAGGCTGAGGTTGAGGCTGAGGGTGAGGGTTATGGTTATGGTTAGGGTTAGGATTAGGGTTAGGGTAAGTGTTATTGTTAGGGTTAGGGTTAGAGTTATGGTGAGGTTCAGGGAGAGGGTGAGGGTTAGGGTTAGGGTGAGGTTTAGGGTTAGGTTTAGTGTTAGGGTTAGTATTAGGGTGAGGGTGTCGGTAAGGCTAAAGGTGAGGGTTAGGCTGAGGGTGAGGGTTATGGTAACAATAAGGGTTACACTTAGGGTGAGGGTTAGGGTTAGGGTTGGGGTGAGAGTTAGTTTTCACGTTCAATTTAGGGTTAGGTTGAGGGTTAGGGTAAGGATTACGGTGACGGTGAGGGTTAGGGTTAGGTTGAGGGTTAGTGTTAGGATTAGGGTTAGTGTGAGGTGAAGGTTAAGGTTAGTGTTATGGTGAGGGTTAGGATGAGGGTTAGGGATAGGATTAGGGTTAGGGTGAGGGCTAGTTTCAGGTTGAGGTTTAGGGTTAGCTTTAGGGTGAGGTTTAGGGTTAGGTTTAGGGTTCGGGCTAGGGTGAGGGTGAGGTTTACGATTAGAGTTAGGGTTAGGGTGAGGCTGAAATTGAGGTTTAGGGTTAGGGTTAGTGTTAGAGTTAGGGTTAGGGTGGGGGTTAGGTTGAGGGTGAGGGTTAGGCTAAAGGTTAGGATTAGGATTAACATAAGGGTTAGGGTGAGTGTGAGGGTTAGGGTTAGGGTTAGGCTTAGGGTTAGGCTGAGGGTGAGGTTGAGAATGAGGGTTAGGGTTAGGTTTATGGTGAGAGTTAGGGTTCGGGTAAATTTAGGGTTAGGTTGAGGGTTAGGGTTAGGTTTATGGTGACCTTGAGTTTTAGGGTAATGTTGAGGCTTAGGGCTAGGATTAGGGTTAGGGTAAGGGTTAAGGTTAGGGTTAGGGTGAGGTTAAGAATGAAGATTAGGGATAGGGTGAGGGCTAGGTTGAGGGTGAGGTTTAGGGTTAGTGTTAGATTACGGTTTAGGGTTAGATTTAGGGTTAGGGTGAGGGCTAGGTTGAGGGTTAGGTTTACGGTGAGGGTGAGGGTTAGGGTTAGGGTGAGGGTTAGGGTGAGGATGATGGTAAGGGTAAAGGTGAGGTTTAGGTTGAGATTGAGTGTTAGGGTGAGGGTTAGGGTTAGGGTTAGGTTTAGGGTTAGGGTAAGGGTTAGGTTTAGGTTCAGTGTGAGTGTTAGATTGAGGATAAGGGTTAGGGTTAGTGTGAGGTTTAGCGTGAGGATGTGGGTTAGGTTTAGGGTGAGGGTGAGGGTTAAAATTAGGGTTAGGGTGAGGGCTAGGGTGAGGGTGAGTGTTAGGGTTAGGGTTAGGTTTATGGTGAGGTTGAGGATTAGGTTGAGGGTTAGCGTTAGTGTGACGGTTAGTGTTCGGGTTAGGGTCAGTGTTAGGGTGAGGGTAAGTGTTAGGGTGAGGGTTAGGTTTAGGGTGAGGTTTATGGTTAGGTTGAGGGTTAGGGTTACTGTTATTTTTAGGGTTAGGTTTAGGGATACGGTTACGGTGAGGGTGAGGGTGAGTTAGGGTTAGGTTTAGGGTGAAGTTTAGTGTTAGGGTTAGGGTTAGTGTTAGGGTTATGGTGAGGGTGAGGGTTAGGTGTAGAGTTAGGTTTAGGGTGAGGGTTAGGGTCAAGGTTAGGGTTAGGGTGCGGTTTAGGGTGGGGATGAAGGTAAGGATAAATTTGAGGGTTAGGCTGAGGGTGAGGGTTACAGTAATGTTGAGGTTTAGGGTTAGGGTGAGGGTTAGTGTTAGGGTTAGGATGAGGGTGGGGGTTAGATTGTGGATTAGTGTAAGGGTTAGTGTGAGGTTTAGTGTGAGCTTGAGGGTTAGGGTTAGTGTTAGCGTGAGGTTTACGGTTAGGGTGATGCTTAGGGTTAGTGTGAGCGTTATTGTTAGCGTTAGGGTTTATGTTAGGGTGAGGGTAAGTGTTAGAGTGAGGGTTAGGTTTAGGGTGAGAGTTAAGGTTAGGGTGAGTGTGAGGGTTAGGGTTAGGGTTATTGTTAGGGTTAGGGTTAGGGTAAGTGTTAGGGTTAGGGTTAGGGTTAGGGTTAGGATGAGGTTTAGTTTTAGTCTTAGGATTAGAGTTAGGGTTAGGGTGAGGGTGAGATTTAGGGTTAGAGTTAGGGTTAGTGTTAGTGTTAGTGTTAGGGTGAGGGTTAGGGTTAGGTTTAGACTTAGGCTTAGGCTTGGGCTTAGGCCGAGCATGAGGGTGAGGGTTAGGGTTCAGGTTAGTGTGAAGTTTAGATTGAGGTTTAGGGTTAGGATTAGGGTAAGGGTGAGGGCTAGGGTTAGGGTTAAGGTATGGGCTAGTGTTAGGGATAGGGTTAGGTTTAGGATTAGGGTTAGGGTGAGGGTGAGTGTGAAGTTTAGGGTTAGGCTTATGCTTAGAATTAGGGTGAGGGTTAGGGTTAGTGTTTGGGTTAGTGTGAGGGTGAGGCTGAGGATTAGGGTTAGTTTTAGGGTTAGGTTTAGGGTTAAAGTTAGGGTTAGGCTTAGGCTTAGGATGAGGGTGAGGGTGGGGTTGAGGATTAGAGTTAGGGATTGGGTTAGTCTTAGGGTTAGGTTTATTGTTAGTGTTATGGTTAGGGTTAAGTTTTCGGTGAGCATGAGGCTGAAGGTGAGGGTTATGGGAAGGGTTAGGATTAGGGGGAGGGATAGGTTGAGGTTTAGGGTTAGGGTTAGTGTTAGGGTAAGTGTGAGGGTGAGGGTTAGTTTGAGGTTTAGGGATAGGGTTAGGTTTAGGATTAGGATTAGGGTGAGACTGATTGTGAGGTTTAGGGTGAGGATTAGGCTTAGGCTTATGGTTAGGCTAAGAGTGAGGGTGGGTGTGAGGATTAGGGTTAGGGATAGGCTTAGGCTTAGGGTTAGACTGAGGGTGAGGATGGAGGTGAGGTTTAGGGTTAGTGGGATCGTTAGGATTAGGGTAAGGGTGAGGGCTTGGGTGAGGATAAGGGTTAGGGTAAGGCTTAGGCTTAGGCTTCGGTTAGGCTGAGGGTGATTTTGAGGGTGAGGGTTAGGGTTAGCGTGATGGTTAGGTTTATTGTTAGGGTGAGGGTTAGGATGAGGTTTTGGGTTCGGGTGAGGTTAGGGTGAGGATGATGGTAAGGGTAAAGGTGAGGTTTAAGCTGAGGGTAAGGGTTAAGATGAGCGTGAGGGTTAAGGTAAGGGTGAGGGTTAGGGTTAGGGTGAGGCTGAGTGTGAGGTTTAGGGTGAGGATTAGGCTTGGGCTTACAGTTAGGCTAAGGGTGAGGGTGGGGGTGAGGGTGGGTGTGAGGATTAGGGTTAGGGTGATGGTTAAGGTTAGGGTTAGTGTTATTGTTAGGGTTAGGGTTAGAGTTGCGGTGAGGGTGAGGGTGCAGGTGAGGGTTAGAGTTAGGGTTAGGGTGGGGTTTAGGGTTGGGTTAGGATTATGGTTAGGGTGAGGCTGAGGTTTAGGGTTAGATATACTGTTAGGGGGAGGGTTAGTGTTAGGGTCAGGGAAAGGGTTATTGTTAGGGTTAGGATGAGGGTGGGGGTTAGGTTGAGATTTAGGGTTAGTGTTAGGATTAGGGTTAGTGTGAGGGTTAATGTTATGGTTAGGGTTAGGTTTAGGGTGCGGGTTGTTGTTAGGGTTTGGGTTATTCTGAGGGTTATCGGTGGGGTGAGGGTTAGGATAAGGGTTAGAGTTATTGTTAGGGTTAAGTTTAGTGTTTCGGTTACGGTGAGGGTGAGGGTTAGGATTAGGGTTAGGGCTAGGTTTAGGGTTTGGTTTACAGTTAGAGTAAGGGTTAGTGTTAGTGTGAGGATTAGGGTTAGAGTTAGGGTTAGGGTGAAGGGTAGGTTGACGTTTAGGGTTAGGGTTAGTGTGAGGGTTAGGGTTAGGCTGAGAGTTAGGGGGAGGGTTAGCATTACAGTTAGGTTTAGGTTTATGGTTAGGGTTAGCCTTAGTGTTAGGGTGAGGGTGAGGTTTAAAGTTAGAATTAGGGTTAGGGTGAGGCTGAGGGTGAGGGTGAGGGTTAGGATTAGGGTTAGCATTAGGATTAGGGTTTGGGTTAGGGTGAGTGTGAGGGTTAGGGTTAGGGTTAGGGTTAGCCTTAGGTTTAGGCTGAGGGTGAGGGTGAGGGTGAGGGTTAGGGTTAGTTTAAGGGTTAGGGTTAGGGTTAGGGTGAGGTTTAGTGTTTGGGTTAGTCTTAGAGTTAGGGTTAGAGTGAGCGTGAGGTTTAGGGGTAGAGTTAGGGTTAGTGTGAGGGTTAGGTTGATAGTTAGGGTTAGGGTGAGGGTTAGGGTGGGGGTGAAGTTGAGGGTAAACGTGACAGTTAGGCTGAGTGTGAGGGTTATGGCAAGGGTGAGGATTGGGGTTAGGGTGAGAGTTAGGGTTAGGGTTAGTGTGAGAGTTAGGGTTCGGGTTAAGTTTAGGGTTAGGGTTAGGGTTAGTCTAAGAGTTTCAGTGAGGGTGAGGGTTAGTGTCAGTTTGAGAGTTAGGGTTAGGATTAGGGTTAGGGTGAGGGTTAGTGATTGGGTTAGTGTTAGGGTGAGGGTTAGGATGATGGTTAGGGTTAGGGTGAGGGCTAGTGGCAGGTGAGGTTTAGGGTTAGGGTGAGGTTTACGGTTAGGGTTAGGGTTAAGGTTAGGTTGAAGTTGAGGTTTAGGGTTAGAGTTAGGGTTAGGGTGAGGCTGAGGTTGAGGGTTAGGGTTAGGGTGAGGTTTAGTGTTAGGATTAGTGTTAGAGTTAGGGTTAGAGCAAGGGTTAGGTTGTGGGTGAGGGTTAGGCTTAGCGTTAGGTTTAGGTTTAGGTTGAGGGTGAGGGTGAGTTTGAGGGTTAGGGTTAGGTTGAGGATTAGGGTTAGGTTGAGGGTTAGGGTTAGGATTAGGGTTAGGGTGAGGGTTAAATTTAGGGTTAGGGTGAGGGTAAGGATGAGGATTAGGGTTAGGATTAGGATTATGGTGAGGGCTAGGGTGAGGTTGAGGGTTAGGGTTAGTTTTAGATTAAGGTTTAGGGTTAGCAATAGCTTTAGGGTGAGGGTTAGGTTGAGGGTTTGGGTTACAATGAGTGTGAGGTTAGTGTTAGGGTGAGGGTTAGGGTTAGGATTAGGGTTAATGTGAGAGTGAGTGTTAGGTTAGGGTTAGGTTTAGGGTTAGGGTTAGGTTTAGGGTTAGGTTTAGGGTTAGGGTGAGGATGATGGTAAGGGTAAAGTTGAGGTTTAGCGTGACGGTGAGGGTTAAAATAAGGGTGAGGGTTAGGTTTAGGCTTAAGTTTAGGGTAAGGTGTAGGATTAGGGGCAGGGTGATTGTTAGATTTAGGATTAGGGTTAGGGTTAGTGTGAGTTTTAGAGTGAGGATGAGGGTTAGGGTTAGGGTGAGGGTGAGGGTTAGAATTAGGGTTAGGGTGAGGGCTAGGGTGAGGGTGAGTGTTAGGGTAAGGGTTAGGCTTAGGCTTAGGATTAGGCTGAGCGTGAGGTTGAGAGTGAGGGTTAGGGTTAGGGTGATGGTTAGGTTTAGGTTAGGTTAGGTTATGGTGAGGGTGAGATTCAGGGTTACAGTTAGGGTTAGTATGAGGGTTAGGGTTAGGGTGCAGGTTAGCCTGGGGGTGACGGTAAGGGTAAATGTGGGGTTAAGATAAGGGTGAGGATTCCGGTATGGGTGAGTGTTAGGGTTAGGGTGAGGGTTAGTGTTAGCATTAGATTGAGGGTGAGGGTTAGATTGAGGATTAGTGTTAGGGTTAGTGTGAAATTTAGGGTGAGGATGAGGGTTAGAGTTAAGGTGAATGCTAGGGTGAGTGTGAGGGCTAGGGTTAGGTTTAGGGTGAGGGTAAGTGTTAGGGTGAGGGTTAAGGTTAGGGTGAGGGTTATGGTTAGGGTGAGGGTTAGGGTTAGGATTAGGTTTATTGATAGGGTTACGGTTACTGTGAGGGTGAGGGTGAGGATTAGGGTTAGGGTTAGGATGAGGTTTAGGTTTAGGGTTAGGGTTAGAGTTAGGGTTAGGGTGAGGGTTAGGGTTAGGCTTAGGCTTAGGCTTAGGCTTAGGCCGAGCATGAGGGTGAGGGTTCGTGTTCGTGTTCGGGTGAGTGTTAGGGTTAGGTTTAGGGGTAGGTTGGAAGTTCGGTTGAGGTTTAGGGTTAGGATGTTTAAGGGTGAGGGCTAGGCTTAGAGTTAGCTTGAGGGTTAGGGTTAGGGTTTGGGTTAGGGTGTTGTTGAGGCCGAGGATTAGTGTTAGGTTTAGGGTTAGGTTTAGGGTTAGTGTTAGTGTTAGGGTTTTGGTTAGGGTTAGGGTGAGGGTGAGGGTTAGGGTGAGGGTGATGGTTAGATTTAGGATTAGGGTTAGGCTGAAGGTTAGGGTGAGGTTGAGGGTTAGGGTGAGGATGAGGGTTAGGTTTAGGGTGAGGGCTAGGGTTGGGTGAGGTTTAGGGATAGGGTTAGCGTGAGGTTTAGGGTTAGGGTAATGGTTAGGGTTAGTGTGAGGGTTAGTGTTAGGGTTAGGGTTATTGTTAGGTTTTGGCTAAGTGTTAGGGTGAGGGTTAGGGTTAGGGTGAGGTTTATGGTTAGGGTGAGGGTTAGGGTTATGCTTAAGGTTATTGTTAGGGTTACGGTTACGGTGAGGGTGAGGGTGGGGTTTATGGTTAGGGTTAGGGTTAGGTTGAAGGTGAGGTTTAGGGTTAGATTTAGGGTTAGTGTTAGGGTGAGGTTTAGTGTTAGAGTTAGGGTTAGGGTGAGGCTGAGGGTGAGGGTTAGCGTTAGGATTAATGTTAGGTTTAGGCTTAAGGTGAGGGTTAGGTTGAGGGTGAGGGTTAGGGTTAGGTTTAGGAGTAGGATTAGGGTTAGGGTTAGGGTGAGTGTGAGGTTTAGGGTTAGGGTTAGGGTTAGGGATAGGCTTAGGGTTAGGCTGAGGTTGAGGGTTAGGGTTGGGGTTAGGGTGAGTTATAGGGTTAGGGTTAGGGTGAGTGTGAGGGTTAGGTTTAGGGTTTGGCTTAGGATTAGGCTGAGGGTGAGGGCATGGGTTAGGGTTAGGATGAGGGTTAGGGTTATGTTGAGGGTTACGATGAGGATTAGGGTTAGGATTAGTTTTAGGGTGCGGGTTAGTGTGTGTGTTAGGGTTAGGTTTAAGTTTAGGCTTAGGGTTAGGCTGAGCGTGAGTTTGAGGGTTAGGGTTAGGGTTAGGGTGAGGGTTAGGGTAAGGGTTAAGGGGTGGGTTCGGAAGAGGGTTAGGGTTAGGTTTAGGGTTGGGGGAGGGCTAGGGTGAGGGTGAGGTTTAGGATTAGGTTTGGGGTGAGGGTTAGGGTAAGGGTGAGATTTAGGTTTCGGGATAAGTTTAGGGTTAGGTTGAGTGTTATGGTAAGTGTTATGATGAGGGTGAGGGTTAGGGTTAGGTTGAGGGTTAGGGTTGGGATTAGGGTTAGGGTGAGGGTGACAGTGAGGGTTAGGTTTAGTGTTAGGGTGAGTGTTAGGATGAGGGTTAGGGTTAGGATTAGGGTTAGGGTTAGTGTTAGGGTTAGGGTGAGGTTGAGGGTTAGGTTGAGGTTTAGGGATAGGGTTAGGTTTAGGATTAGGGTTTAGGTTGAGGGTGAGGGTGAGTTTGAGGGTTAGGGTTAGGTTGAGGATTAGGGTTAGGTTGAGGGTTAGGGTTAAATTTAGGGTTAGGGTGAGGGTAAGTATGAGGATTAGAGTTAGGATTATGGTTAGTTTGAGGGCCAGGTTGAGGGTGAGGGTTAGGGTTAGTATTAGATTAAGGTTTAGGGTTATGGTTAGGGTTAGGGTGAGGATTATGTTGAGGATTAGGGTTAGAGTGAGTGTGAGGATTAGGGTTAGGATGAGGGTTAGGGTTAGGATTAGGGTTAGTTTGAGGGTGAGTGTTAGCATTAGGGTTAGGTTTAGGGTTAGGTTTAGGGTTAGGATTAGTGTTATTTTTAGGGTTAGGGTTAGAGTTATTGTGAGGGTGAGGGTGAAGGTGAGGGTTAGGGTTAGGGTTAGGGTGAGGTTTAGGGTTAGGTTTAGGATTAGGGTTAGGGTGAGGGTGAGGTTTAGGGTGAGATTTAGTGTTAGTTGGAGGGTTAGGTCTAGGGTGAAGTTTAGGGTTAGTTTTAGGGTTAAGGTTAGGGTGAGGGTTAGGTTGAGGTGTAGGCTTTTGGTTAGGATTAGGGTTAGGATTAGGGTGACGGTGAGGTTGAATGTGAGGGATAGGATTATGGTTAGGCTTAGGTTTAGGCTGAGCGTGAGGGTGGGGGTGAGTATTAGGTTTAGGGTGATGGTTAGGGTTAGGGTTAGGGTGAGGGTTAGGATGATGGTTAGGATTAAGATTAATGTTAGGGTGAGGGCTAGGGTGAGGGTGAGGGTTAGGGTAAGGTTTAGGCTAAGGCTTAGGTTTAGGCTGTGTGTGAGGTTGAGGGTGAGGGTTAGGGTTAGGGTGATGGTTAGGTTTACAGTTAGGGTGAGGGTTAGGATGAGGTTTAGGGTTAGGGTGAGGTTTAGGGTGAGGTTTAGTGTTAGGGTTAGGGTTAGACTTAGGGTTATGGTGAGGGTGAGGTTCAGGAGTACAGTTAGGGTTAGGATGAGGTTTAGGGTTAGGGTGCAGGTTAGCCTGGGGTGACGGTAAGGATAAAGGTGAGGGTTATACTGAGGGTGAAGGTTCCGGTAAGGATGAAGGTTAGGGTTAGGTTTAGGGTTAGTGTTAGCGTTAGGGTGAGGTTGAGGTTTAGATTGAGGATTAGTGTTAGGGTTAGTGTGCGGTTTATGGTGAGGATGAGGGTTAGGTTTAGGGTGAAAGCTAGGGTGAGTGTGAGGGTTAATATGGTTAGTTTTAGAGTGAGGGTAAGTATTAGGGTGAGAGTTAAGGTTAGGGTGAGGGTTATGGTTAGGGTGAGGGTTAGGGTTAGGGTTAGGTTTATTGTTAGGTTTAGGGGTAGGGTTACAGTTATTATGAGGTTGAGTGTGAGGATTAAGGTTAGGGTTAGGATGAGTTTTAGGTTTAGCATTAGGGTTAGTGTTAGGGTTAGGTTGCGGGTTACGGTTAGGGTTAGGCTTAGCCTTAGGCCGAGCATGAGGGTGAGGGTGAGGGTGAGGGTTCCGGTTAGGGTAAGGGTTAGGTTTAGGGTTAGGTTGAGAGTTAGGTTGTGGTTTAGGGTTAGGGCTAGGGTGAGGGTAAAGTTTAGAATGAGGGTTAGATTGAGGGTGAGGGTTTGGTTTAGGATAAGTTTAAGGGTGAGGGCTAGGCTGAGGGTTAGGGTGAGGGTAAGGGTTAGGGATAGGGTTAGATTTAGGTTTAGGGTTAGGGTGAGGGTAGTGTGAGGTTCAGGATTAGGGTTAAGGTTAGGGTTAGGGTGAGGGTTAGGGTTAGGGTTTGTGTTAGGGTGAGGGTTAGTGTTAGGGTGAGGGTTAGTGTTAGGTTTAGGCAAAGTGTGTGAGAGTTAGGGTTAGGGTGAGGGTTATGCTTAGGGTGAGGTTTAGGGTTATGGTTAAGGTTATAGTTAGGGTTAGGGTTAGGGTTAGGGTTAAGGTGAGGGTGATGCTGAGGGTTACGGTTATGGTTAGGTTGAGGTTAAGGTTTAGAGTTAGGGTTAGAATTAGGGTTAGGGTGACAGTGAGTTTTAGGATTAGAGTTAGGGTTTGTGATAGGGTTAGTGTTAGGGTGAGGTTTAGGGCTAGGATTAGGCTTAGGCTTAGGCTTAGGCCGAGCATGAGGGTAAGGTTTAGGGTTAGGGTGATGGTTCTGTTTAGGATTAGTGTTATTGTTAGGGTTAGGTTTAGAGTTACGGTGAGGGTGAGGGTGCAGGTGAGGTTTAGGGTTAGGGTTAGGGTGGGGTTTACGGTTAGGGTTAGGGTTAGTGTTAGGTTGAGGGTGAGGTTTAGGTTTAGATTTAGGGTTAGTGTTAGGGTGAGGGTTAGTGCTAGCATTAGGTTTACTTTTAGGGTGAGGCTAAGGGTTATGGTGAGGGTTTGGTTTAGGGTGAGGGTTATGGCTAAGCTGAGTGTTAGGAATCGGTTTAGAGTTATTGTTAGGGTTCGGTTTAAGTTTATGGTTACAGTGAGGGTGAGGATGAGGGTTAGGGTTAGGCTTAGGGTGAGGTTTAGTGTGAGGGTGAGGTTTCGGATTAGAGTCAGTGTGAGGGTTAGGTTGAGGTTTTGGGTTAGGGTTAGTGTTAGTGTTAGGGTTATGATGAGAGTTAGGGGGAGGTTAAGGGTTAGGGTTAAGTTTAAGATTAGGTTTAGGATGAGGGTGAGTGTGTATGTTAGGGTTTGGTTTAGGGTAAGGCTTAGGGTTAGGCTGAGGGTGAGGTTGAGGGTGAGGGTTAGGGTTAGGGTTAGGGTTAGGATTAGGGTTAGGGGGAGGGGTAGGATTAGGGTTAAGGTTAGGATTAGGGTTAGGGTGAGGGCTAGGTTGAGGGTAAGGTTTAGGGTTAGGGTTAGGGTGAGGGTTAGGGGTTTGTTTAGGGTGAGCGTTAGGGTTCGGGTTAAGTTTAGGGTTAGGGTGAGCGTTAGGGTAAGGGTTACATTGAGGGTGAGGTTTAGGCTTAAGTTGAGGGTTAGGGTTAGGATTAGCGTTAGTGTGAGGGTGTGGGTGAGGGTTAGGGTTAGGGTTAGGGTGAGGGTTAGGATGAGGGTTAGGGTTAAGATTAGGGTTAGGGTGAGGGCTAGGGTGAGGGTGAGGGTTAGGGTAAGTGTAAGGCTTAGTCTTAGTGTTAGGCTGAGTATGCGGTTGAGGGTGAGGGTTAGGGTTAGGGTGATGGTTAGGTTTACAGTTAGTGTTAGAGTTAGTATGAGGTTTAGGGTTAGGGGGATTTTTAGGGTGAAGATGATGGTAAGGGTAATGGTGAGGTTTAGGCTGAGGGTGAGGGTTAAGATAAGGGTGAGCATTAGGGTTAGGTTTAGGGTTAGATTAAGGGCTAGGGTTAGGGTTAGTGTGAGGTTTAGAGTGAGGATGAGGGTTAGGGTGAGGGTTAGGGTTAGGGTGAGGTTTAGTGTTAGGGTTAGGGTTAGAGTTATGGTTAGGGTGAGGGTGAGGTTTTAGGTGGAGTTAGGGTAAGGGTGAGGGTTAGTATGAGGGTTAGTGTTAGTGTTAGGGTTAGGGTGAGAGTTAGGGGGAGGTTTAGGGTTAGGTTTAAGTTTAAGATTAGGGTTAGGATGAGTGTGAGTGTGTGTGTTAGGGTTTGGTTTAGGGTTAGGCTTAGGGTTAGGCTGAGGGTGAGGTTGAGGGTGAGGGTTATGGTTAGGGTTAGGGTTAGGATTAGGGTTAGGGGGAGGGTTAAGATGATGGTTAAGGTAAGGATTATGGTTAGGGTGAGGGCTATGGTGAGGGTAAGGTTTAGGGTTAGGGTTAGGGTGAGGGTTAGGGTTTTGTTTAGGGTGAGCGTTAGGGTTCGGGTTAAGTTTAGGGTTAGGGTGAGCGTTAGGGTAAGTGTTACAGTGAGAATGAGGTTTAGAGTTAGGTTGATTGTTAGGGTTAGGATTAGTGTTAGTGTGAGGGTGTGGGTTAGGGTAAGTGTAAGGCTTAGTCTTAGTGTTAGGCTGAGTGTGAGGTTGAGGGTGAGGGTAAGGGTTAGGGTGATGGTTAGGTTTACAGTTAGTGTTAGAGTTAGTATGAGCTTTAGGCTTAGGGGGATTTTTAGTGTGAGGATGATGGTAAGGGTAATGGTGAGGTTTAGGCTGAGGGTGAGGGTTAAGATAAGGGTGAGCGTTAGGGATAGATTAAGGGCTAGGGTTAGGGTTAGGGTGAGGGTTAGATTGAGGATTAGGGTTAGGGTTTGTGTGAGGTATAGAGTGAGGATGAGGGTTAGGGTGAGGGTTAGGGTTAGTGTGAGGTTTAGAGTGAGGATGAGGGTTAGGGTGAGGGTTAGGGTTAGTGTGAGGTTTAGAGTGAGGACGAGGGTTAGGATTAGGGTTAGGGTGAAGATGAGGTTTAGGGTTAGAATTATTGTTAGGGTGAGGCTGAGGGTGAGGGTGAAGGTTAGGGTTAGGGTTAGGATTAGGATTAGGGTTAGGGTTAGGGTGAGTGTGAGCTTTAAGTTTAGGGTTAGGGTTAGCATTAGCTTTAGGCTAAGGGTTTGGTTGAGGGTGAAGGTTAGGGTTAGTTTGAGGGTTATGGTTAGGGTTAGGGTGAGGTTTAATGTTAGGGTTAGGGTTAGAGTTATGGTTAGAGTGAGGGTGAGGTTTAGTCGTAGAGTTAGTTTTAGGGTGAGAGTTAGGGTGAGTGTTTGGGTTAGGGTGAGTGTTAGTGTAGGGGTGACGGTAAGGGTAAAAGTGAGGGTTTGCCTGAGGGTGAGGGTTACGGTAAGGTTGAAGGTTAGGGTTAGGGTGTGGGTTAATGTAAGGGTTAGGGTTAGAGGTCGGGTTCGGGTTAAGTTTAGGGTTAGGGTGAGTGTTAGAGTAAGGATTACGGTGAGGGTGACTGATAGGTTTAGGTTGAGGGTTAGGGTTAGGATTATGGTTAGGGTGAGGGTGAGGTTTAGGGTTAGTGTTAGGGTGAGGGTTAGGAAGAGGTTTAGGGTTAGGATTAGGGTTAGGGTGAGGGCTAGGGTGAGGGTGAGGTTTAGGGTTAGGATTAGCGTGAGGTTTAGGGTTAGGGTTAGGGTTAGGGTTAGGGTGACGGTGAAATTTAGGGTTAGATTTATGGTTAGAGTTAGGCTGAGGTTGAGGGTTAGGGTTAGGGTTAGTGTTAGAATTAGGGTTAGGGTGAGGGTTAGGATGAGGTTTAGGGTTAGGATTAGGGTAAGGGTGAGGGTTAGGGTGAGGGTTAAAGAGAGGGCTAGGGTAATGGATTGGATTACTTTTAGTATTAGGGTTAGGGTAAGGGTTAGTGTGAGGGTTAGGGTTAGGCTTAGGTTTAGGCTTAGAGTTAGGGTGAGAGTTAGGGTTAGGATTTGGGTTATGGTGAGGCTAAGGCTGAGGATTATGGTTAGGTTGAGGGTTAGGGTTAGTGTTAGGGTTAGGGTTAGGGTTAGGATGAGGGTTACGGTTAGGGTGAGGGTTAGGGTTAGGACTAGGATTAGGGTTAGTGTTAGGCTGAGGGTGAGAGTGAGGGTGAGGGTTAGGGTGAGGATGAGGGTTAGGGTTAGGGTGAGGGCTAGGGTGAGGGTGAGGGTTAGGGATAGGGTTAGCTTGAGGTGTGGGTTTAGGTTGATGGTTATGGTTAGTGTGAGTGTTAGTGTTAGGGTTAGGTTGAGTGTTAGGGTTAGGGTGAGGTTTAGGGTTAGGGTGAGGGTGAGGTTTAGGTATAGGGTTAAGTGGAGGGTTAGGGTGAGGGTTAGGTTTAGGGGTAGTGTTAGGGTTATATTGAGGGTGAGGGTTATGTAGAGGTATAGGGTTAGGGTTAGTGTGAGGGTTAGTGTTAGGGTTAGGGTTAGTGTTAGGGTGAGAGAAAATGTTAGGGTGCGGGTATGGGTTAGGGTGCGAGTTATGTTTAGGGTGAGGGTTAGGGTTAGGAATAGGGTTATTGTTAGGTTTAGGTTTAGGGTTACGCTTACGGTGATGGTGAGGTTGAGGGTTAGGCTTAGGGTTAGGTTGAGGCTTAGGGTTTGGGTTAGGTTTAGAGTTAGGTTTAGGCTGAGGGTGAGGTTTAAGGTTAGAGTTAGGGTTAGGGTGAGGGATAGGGTTAATGTTAATTTGAGAGTTAGGGGGAGGGTTATGGTTATGGTTAGGTTTAGGGATAGGATTAGGGTTAGGGTGAAGTTGAGTGTGTGTGTTAGGGTTAGGTCTAGGGTTAGGCTTAGTGTTAGGCAGAGGGTGAATTTGAGGGTGAGGGTTAGGTTTAGGGTGAGGGTTAGGTTTAGGATGAGGGATAAGGGAAGGGTTAGGATGAGGGTTAGGGTTAGCATTAGGGTTAGGGCAAGGGCTAGGTTGAGGGTGAGTTTTTGGGGGAGGGTTAGGGTGAGGTTTATGGTTAGTGTTAGGGTGAGAGTGAAGTTTAGGGTTAGATTTAGGGTTAGGGTGAGGCTGAGCTTGACGGTTATTTTTAGGGTAAGTGTTAGGTTTAGGTTTAGGGTTAGGGTTAGGGTTAGGTTTAGGGTTAGTGTTATGTTTAGGGTTAGGGTTAGGGTGAGGGTTAAGCTTAGTGTGAGTGTTATGCTTAGGATTAGGGTTAGGGTTAGGGTTAGGCTGAGGGTGAGGGTGAGGGTGAGAGTGAGGGCTAGGGTGAGGATGAAGGTTAGGGTTAGGGTGAGGGTGAGGGTTAGGGATAGAGTTAGCGTGAGGTTTGGGGTTAGGTTTAGTGTGAGGTTTAGTGTTAGGGTTAGGATTAGTGTTAGGTTTAGGGTAATTGTTAGGGTGAGGGTTAGGGTTTGGGTTATTGTTAGAGTTAGGATTAGGGTTTAGGTTTTAGTGAGGGTGAGGGTGAAGCTTAGTGTTAGGGTTAGGATGAGGTTTAGGTTTAGGGATATGTTTAGAAGTAGGATCAGGTTGATAGTGATGTTTAGGGTTAGAGTTAGGGGTTGTGATAGGGTTAGGGTTAGGGTGGGGTTTATGGTTAGGGTTAGGATTAGGGTTAGGTTGAGGGAGAGGTTTAGGGTTAGATTTAGGGTTTGTGTTAGGTGAGGGTTAGTGTTAGGGTTAGGGTTAGTGTTAGGATTAGGTTAAGAGTTAGGGTGAGGGTTTGGGTTAGGGTGAGGGTGATGGTTAGGGTGAGGGTTAGGATTAGGGTTAGGGTTATTGTTAGGGTTCGGGTTAAAGTTAAGTTTATTGTGAGGGTGAGGATGACGATTAGGGTTAGGGTGAGGTTTAGGGTGAGTGTGAGGTTTAGTGTTAGTGTTAGGGTTAGGGTGAGGGTTAGGTTGAGGGTTAGGGTTAGGGTTAGGGTGATAGTTAGGGGGAGGATTAGGGTTAAGGTTAGGTTACGGTTAGGGTGAGGGTGATGGTGAGTGTGTGTGTTATGGTTAGGTTTAGGGTTAGGCTTAGGGTTAGGCTGAGGGTGAGTTTGAGTGTGAGGGTTAGGGTTAGGGTGAGGGTTAGGTTTAGGGTTAGGGTTAGGGTTAGGGTGAGGGTTAAGTTTAGGATTAGGGTTAGGGTGAATGTGAGGGTAAGGGTTAGGTTTAGGTTGAGGGTTAGGGTTAGATTTAGAGTGAGAGTTAGGGTTCGGGTTAAGTTTAGGTTTAGGTTGAGGGTTATGGTTAGGCTTAGGGTTAGGGTGAGTGTGAGGGTGAGGGTTAGGTTTAGGTAGGGTTAGGTTGAGGGCTAGGGTGAGGGTGAGGGTTAGAGTAAGGGTTAGGCTTAGTGTTAGGTTTAGGCTGAGTGTGAGGTTGAGGGTGAGGGTTAGGGTTAGTGTGATGCTTAGGTTTATGTTTTGGGATAGATGAGGTTTACGTTTAGGGGGATGTTTAGGGTGAGGATGATTGTAAGGGTAAAGGTGAGGTTTAGGCTTAGAGTGAGGGTTAAGATAAGGGTGAGACTTAGCTTTATGTTTATCGTTAGGGTAAGGGTTAGTTTTAGCATTAGGGTGAGTGTTAGATTGAGGATTAGGGTTAGGGTTAGTGTGAGGTTTAGAGTAAGGATGAGGGTTAGGGTGAGGGTTAGGGTTAGGGTGAGGTTAGGTTTAGGGGAAGGGTGTGGGTGAGGTTTAGATTGAGGATTAGATTTAGGGTTAGTTTGAGGTTTAGGGTGAGAATGAGGGTTAGGGTTAGTGTGAGGGCTAGGGTGAGGGTGAGGGTCGGTTTAGGTTTAGGGTGAGGTTTAGGGTTAGGGTGATGGTTAGGGTTAGGGTGAGGGTTAGTGTTAGGGTGAGGGTAAATGTTAGGGTGAGGGTTAGGGTTAGGGTGAGGGTTATGGTTAGGTTGAGGGTTAGGGTTAGATTTAGGATTATTGTTAGTGTTAGTTAGGGTTACGGTTACGGTTATGGTGAGGGTGAGGGTGAGGGTTAGTGTTAGGTTTAGGGTTAGTGTTAGAGTGAGGGTAAATGTTAGGGTGAGGGTTAAGGTTAGGGTGAGGGTTATGGTTAGCTTGAGGGTTAGGTTTAGGTTTAGGATGAGGTTTGGGTTTATGGTTAGGGTTAGAGTTAGGGTCAGGTTGAGAGTGAGGTTTATGGTTAGAGTTAGGGTTAGTGTTAGGGTTAGGGTTAGTGTTAGGGTGAGGGTAAATGTTAGGGTGAGGGTTAAGGTTAGGGTGACGGTTATGGTTAGCTTGAGGGTTAGGTTTAGGTTTAGGATGAGGTTTGGGTTTAGGGTTGGGGTTAGAGTTAGGGTCAGGTTGAGAGTGAGGTTTATGGTTAGAGTTAGGGTTAGTGTTAGGGTTAGGGTGAGAGTGAGTGTTAGGGTTAGGCTTAGGCTTAGGCTTAGGCCAAGCATGAGGGTGAGGGTTAGGGTTAGGGTTAGGTGAGCGTTAGGTTTAGAGTTAGGGTGAGTTTTAGTGTTAGGATTAGGGTTAGGGTGAGGACTAGGGTGAGGGTTAGGGTGAGGGTTAGGTTAGGGAAAGGGTTAGGTTTAGGATTAGGGTTAATGTGAGTGTGAGAGTAAGGGTTAGGGTTGGGGTTAGGCTTAGGTTTAGGCTTAGGGTTAGGGTTAGGGCTTGGTTTAGGGTCAGTGTGAGGCTGAGGATTAGTGTTAGCTTCAGGGTTAGGGTTAGGGTTAGGTTTATGTTTAGGGTTAGGTTTGGGGTTGCAGTGAGGGTTAGGGATAGGTTTAGGGTTAGGCTTAGTGTTAGGCTGAGGGTAAAGGTGGGGGTGTGGATTCGGGTTAGGTTTAGGGTTAGGGTTAGTGTTAAGTTTGCGGTGAGGGTATGGCTGAGGGTGAGGGTTATGGTTAGGGTTAAGATTAGGGTTAGGGATAGGGTTAGTGTTATTGTTATTGTTAGGGTTAGAGATACAGTGAGGTTGAGGGTAAGGGTGAGGTTAAGGGTTAGGGTGAGGTTTACTGTGAGGTTTAGGGTTAGGGTTAGGGTTAGGGTGAGGGTGAGGTTTAGGGTTAGAGTTAGGATTAGGGTGAGGGTAAGGGTGATTTTTCGGGTTAGGGTTAGTGTTATGGTTAGGGTGAGGGTGAGGGTTAGGTAGAGGTTTAGGGATAAGGTTATGTTTAGGATTAGGGTTAGGGTGAGGGTGAGTATGATTGTTAGGGTGAGGGTTAGGCATAGGCTTAGGGTTAGGCTGAGGGTGAGGGTGGTTGTGAGGATTTGGGTTAGGGTGATGGTTCGGTTTAGGGTTAATTTTATTTTTAGGGTTAGGGTTACAGTTACGGTGAGGGTGAGGGAGACGTTTAGGGTTAGATTTAGGGTTAGAGTTAGGGTGAGTGTTAGTGTTAGTGTTAGGGGTAGTGTTAGGGTGAGGGTAAGTCTTAGGGTGAGGGTTTTGGTTAGGATGAGGGTTATGGTTAGGGTGAGGGTTAGGATTAGGGTTAGGGTTATTTTTAGCTTTCAGTTTAAGGTTAAGGTTACGGTGAGTGTGAGGGTTAGGCTTAGGGTTAGGGTGAGTTTTAGGGTGAGGGTGAGATTTAGGGTTAGAGATAGGGTTAGGGTGAGGGATAGGTTGAGGTTTAGGGTTAGTGTTAGTGTTAGGGTTAGGGTTAGGGTGAGAGTTAGGGGGAGGGTTAGGATTAAGGTTAGGGTTAGGATTAGGGTTAGCATGAGGGTGAGGGTTAGGGTTAGGGTTAGGATTAGTATTAGGGTTAGGGTTAGGGTGAGTGTGATGGTTAGGGTTAGGGTTAGGATTAGGATTAGGCTGAGGGTGAGGGTGAGGGTTAGGGTTAGGGTGAGGGCTAGGGTTAGGTTGAGGGTTAGGGTTACGGTTAGGCGGAGGGTTAGGATGAGGGTTAGGTTTAGGATTAGGGTTAGGGTGAGGGCTAGGGTGAGGGTGAGTTTTAGGGTTAGGGTTAGAGTGAGGTTTAGGGTTAGGGTTACTGTTAGGGTTAGGGTGAGGGTGAGTTTTAGGGTTATAGTTAGGGTTAAGGTTTGGCTGAGGTTGAGGGTTAGGGTTAGGATTATGGTTAGGGTGAGGGCTAGGTTGAGGGCGAGGTTTAGGGTTAGGGTCAGGGTGAGGTTTAGTGTTAGAGTTAAGGTTAGGGTGAGGCTGAGGCTGAGGGTTAGGGTTAGGATTAATGTTAGGCTTTGGCTTAAGATTAGGGTTAATTTGAGGGTGAGGGTTAGGATTAGGTTTAGGAGTAGGATTAGGGTTAGGGTGAGGGTGAGTGTTAGGATGAGGATTAGGGTTAGATTTAAGGTGAGTGGGAGGGTTGGGGTTAGGGTGTGGGTTAGGCTTAGTGTTAGGATGAGGGTGAGGTTGAGGGTTAGGGTTAAGTTGAGGGTTAGGGTTAGGGTTAGGATGAGGATTAGGGTTAGAATTAGGGTTAGGGTGAGGGCTAGGGTGAGGGTGACGGTTAGGGTTACTGTTGGGGTGAGGTTTAGGGTTAGGGTTAGGGTGAGGGTGAGGGTTAGGATGATGGTTAGGGTTACAGTGAAGGTGAGGATTAGGTTTAGGGTGATTGTTAGGATTAGGATTAGGGCTAGCGTGTGGGTGATGGTTAGGATTTCTGTTATTGTTAGGTTTAGGCTTAGAGTTATGGTGAGGGTGAGGGTGAGTGTTACGGTTAGGGTGAGGTTTAGGGTCAGGGTTAGGATTAGGGTTAGTGTGAGGGTGAGGTTTATGGTTAGATTTAGGTTTATTTGGAGGGTTAGGTGGAGGGTTAGGGTTACGGTAAGTGTTAGGATTAAGGTTAGGTTGAGGGTTAGCTTGAGGTTTAGGGTTAGGGTTAGCGTTAAGGTGAGGGTGCGTGTGAGGTTTAGGGTTAGGGTTAGGCTTAGGCTTAAGGTTAGGCTGAGGTTGAGGGTGGGGGTGAGGATTAAGGTTAGGGTGATTGTTTTGGTTAGGGTTAGGGTGAGGGTTAGTGTTAGGGTTAGGGTTAGAATTAGGGTTAGGGTGAGGGTGAGGTTTTGGGGTAGAGTTAGGGGTAGGGCGAGGATTAGGGTTAGAGTGAGGGTTAGGGTGGGGGGGGACGGTAAGGGTAAATGTCAGGGTTAGGCTGAGGGTGAGGGTTACAGTTAGGGTGAGGGTTAGGTTAGGGCGAGGGTTAGGGTTCGGGTTAGGGTGAGGGTGAGGGTTAGATTGAGGATTAGTGTTAGGTTTAGTGTGAAGTTTAGGGTGAGGATGAGCTTTAGGGTTTAGGGCGAGGTCTAGGGAGATTTTGAGGTTTAGGGTTAGTGTTAGGGTGAGGTTTATGGTTAGGGTGATGGTTAAGGTTAGTGTGAGGTTTAGTGTTGGGGTTAGGGTTAGTGTTACGGTGAGGGTAAGGGTTAGGGTGAGGGTTAGAGTTAGGGTGAGGGTTATGTTTAGGGTGAAGTTTAGGGTTAGTGTTAGGGTTATTGTTAGTGTTAGGGTTAGGGTTAAGATTATGGTGAGGGGGAGGTTGAGGGTTAGGGTTAGGTCTAGGATGAGGTTTAGGGATAGGGTTAGGGTTAGGGTTTGGGTCAGGGTGAGGTTTAGTGTTAGAGTTAGGGTTAGGGTGAGTCTGATTGTGAGGGTTAGGGTTAGGATTAATGTTAGGTTTAGGCTTAAGGTGAGGGTTAGGTTGAGGATGAGGGTTAGGGTTAGGAATTGGAGTTGGATTAGGGTTAGAGTTAGGCTGAGCCTGAGGGTTAGGGTTAGGGACAGGCTTAGGGTTAAGCTGAGGTTGAGGGTCAGGATTAGGGTTAGAGTGAGGTTTAGGGTTAGGGTTCGTGTGAGTGTGATGGTTAGCATTAGGGTTAGGCTTAGGATTAGGCTGAGGGTTAGGGTGTGGATTAGGGTTAGGGTTAGTGTTAGAATGAGGTTTAGGGTTTGGGTTAGGGTTAGAGTTAGGGTTAGAGTGAGGGTGAGGTTTAGGGTTAGAATTAGGGTTAGGGTGAGGTTTAGGTTGAGGGTTATGGTAAGGGTTAGTTTTAGGGTTAGGGTTAGGGTGAGAGTTTAGGGAAAGGTTAGGGTTAGGGTTAGGGTTACGGATAGGATTAGGGTTAGAGTGAGGGGGAGTTGTGTGTTAAGTTTAGGTTTAGGGATAGGCTTAGGGTTAGGCTGAGGATGAGGTTGATGGTGAGGTTAGGGTTAGGGGGAGGGTTAGGATGAGGGTTAGGGTTAGGATTAGTGTTAGGGTAAGGTCTAGGGTGACTGTGAGGATGAGGTTTAAGGTTATGGTTAGGGTTAGGGTTAGGGTGAGGGTTAGATTTACGGGGAGCGTGAGGTTTAGGGTTTGCTTGAGGGTTAGGTTTAGGTTTAGGGTGAGGGATAAGGTTAGGGTTAGGCTGAGGGTAAGGATGAGGATTAGGTTTAGCATTAGGGTTAGGGTGAGGGCTAGGTTGAGGGTGAGGATTAGGGTTAGTGTTAGGTTAAGGTTTAGGGTTAGGGTTAGGGTTAGGGTGAGCGTTAGGTTGAGGGTTAGGTTGAGGGTTAGGTTGAGGGTTAGGGTTACAGTGAGGGTGAGGATTAGTGTTAGGGTGAGGGTTATGTTTAGGATTAGGGTTAGCAAGAGGGTGAGTGTTAGGATTACAGTTAGGGTTAGGGTTAGGGTTAGGGTTAGGATTAGTGTTATTGTTAGGGTTAGGGTAAGAGTTATGGTTATGGTGAGGGTGAGGGTGAGGGTTAGGGTTAGGGTTAGGGTGAGGTTTAGTGTTAGGATTAGGATTAGGTTTATGGTGAGGGTGAGGTTTAGGGTTAGATTTAGTGTTAGTTGGAGGGTTAAGTCGAGGGTTATGGTTAGGGTTAGTTTTAGGGTTAAGGTTAGAGTGAGGGTTAGGTTGAGGTTTAAGGTTATGGTTAGGGTTAGGGTTAGGATTTGGGTGAGGGTGAGGGTGAGGTTGAGGTCTAGGTTTAGGCTTCGGCTTAGGCTTAGGGTTAGCCTGAGAGTGAGGTTGAGGGTGAGGGTTAAGTTTAGGGTGATGGTTATTTTTACGGTTAGGGAGAGGGTTAGGATCAGGTTTAGCGTTAGAATGAGGGTTAGGGTGATGATGATGGTAAGGGTAAAGATGAGCTTTAGGCTGAGGTTGAGGTTTAAGATAAGGGTGAGGGTTAGGGTTAGGTTTAGGGTTAGGGTAAGGATTAGGGTTAGGTTAGGGTTAGGGTGTTAGATTGAGGATTAGGGTTAGGGTTAGTGTGAGGTTTAGGGTGAGGATGTGGGTTAGGGTTAGGCTTAGGGTGAGGTTTAGGATTAGGTTGAGGGTTAGGGTTAGTGTGAGGGATAGTGTTAGGGTTAGGGTTAGGGTTAGGGTGAGAGTTATGGTTAGGGTGAGGGTAAGGGTTAGGATTAGGTTTAGAGTGAGATTTAGTGTTAGGGTTAGGGTTAGAGTTAGGGTTAGGGAGAGGGGAGGTTTAGCTGCACATTTAGGGTTAGGATGAGGGTTAGGGTTAGGGTGCGGGTTAGCGTGGGAGTGACGGTAAGGCTAAAGGTGAGGGTTAGGTTGAGGGTGAGGGTTAGGATTTGGGTTAGAAGTAGGATTAGGGTTACGGTGATCTTGAGTGTGAGGATGAGGATTAGGGTTAGATTTAGGATGAGTGTGAGGGTTCGGGTCAGGGTGTGGGTTAGGCTTAGGATTAGGATGAGTGTGAGGGTGAGGGTTAGGGTTAAGGTGAGTGTTAGGGTTAGGGTTACCATGAGGGTTAGGTTTAGGGTTAGCGTGAGGTATAGGTTGAGGATTAGGGTTAGAATTAGGGTTAGGGTGAGGGCTAGGGTGAGGGTGACAGTTAGCGTTAGTGTTTGGGTGAGGTTTAGGTTTAGGGTTAGGGTGAGGGTCAGGGTTAGGATGAAGGTTAGGGTTACGGTGAGGGTGAGGATTAGGGTTAGGTTGAGGATTAGGGTTAGGATTAGGGTTAAGGTGAGGTTGAGTGTTAGCATTAGTGTTAGGGTTATGGTTAGGGTTAGGTTGAGGGTTAGGATTATTGTTATTGTTAGGTTTAGGGTTAGAGTTATGGTGAGGGTGAGGTTGAGGGTGAGTGTTACTGTTAGGGAGAGGTTTAGGGTCAGGGTTAGGATTAGGGTTAGTATGAGAGTGAGGTTTATGTTTAGATTTAGGTTTAGTTGGAGGGTTAGGTCGAAGGTTAGGGTTAGGGTAAGTGTTAGGGTTAGGGTTAGCTTGAGGGTTAGGTTGGGGTTTAGGGTTACGGTTAGGGTTAGGTTTAGGATTAGGGTTAGGGTGAGGGTGAGTGTGAGGTTTAGGTTTAGGGTTAGGCTTAGGTTTAGGGTTAGGCTGAGGGTGAGGGTGGGGGTGAGGATTAGGGTTAGGATGATGGTTAGGGTTAGGGTTAGGGTGAGGTTTAGTGTTAGGGTTAGGGTTAGAGGTAGGGTTAGAGTGAGGCTGTGGTTTAGGGTTAGAGTTAGGGTTAAGGTGAGTCTGAGGGTGAGGGTTAGGGTTAGGTTTAGGATTAGGATTAGGGTAAGGGTTAGGGTGAGTGTGAGAGTTAGGGTTAGGGTTAGGGTTAGGGTTAAGGTGGGCTTGAGCTTTAGGGTTACATTGAGGATTAGGGTTAGGGTTAGGGCTAGGGTGAGGGTTAAAGTTAGGTTTAGGGTGAGAGTAAGGATGAGGATTAGGGTTAGGATTAGGGTTAGGGTGAGGGCAAGCATGAGGTTGAGGGTTAGTGTTAGTGTTAGATTAAGGTTTAGGTTTAGGGTTAGGTTTAGGGTGAGGATTAGGTTGAGGATTAGGGTTACAGTGAGGGTGAGGATTAGGGTTAGTTTTAGCTTAAGGTTAGCTTGATGGTGAGTGTTAGCATTAGTGTTAGTGTTAGGGTTACGGTTAGGTTTAGGGTTAGGATTAGTGTTATTGTTAGGGTTAGGGTTAGAGTTATTGTGAGGGTGAGGGTGAGTGTTACGGTTAGGGTGAGGTTTAGGGTCAGGGTTAGGATTAGGGTTAGTGTGAGGGTGAGGTTTATGGTTAGATTTAGGTTTATTTGGAGGGTTAGGTGGAGGGTTAGGGTTACGGTAAGTGTTAGGATTAAGGTTAGGTTGAGGGTTAGCTTGAGGTTTAGGGTTAGGGTTAGCGTTAAGGTGAGGGTGCGTGTGAGGTTTAGGGTTAGGGTTAGGCTTAGGCTTAAGGTTAGGCTGAGGTTGAGGGTGGGGGTGAGGATTAAGGTTAGGGTGATTGTTTTGGTTAGGGTTAGGGTGAGGGTTAGTGTTAGGGTTAGGGTTAGAATTAGGGTTAGGGTGAGGGTGAGGTTTTGGGGTAGAGTTAGGGGTAGGGCGAGGATTAGGGTTAGAGTGAGGGTTAGGGTGGGGGGGGACGGTAAGGGTAAATGTCAGGGTTAGGCTGAGGGTGAGGGTTACAGTTAGGGTGAGGGTTAGGTTAGGGCGAGGGTTAGGGTTCGGGTTAGGGTGAGGGTGAGGGTTAGATTGAGGATTAGTGTTAGGTTTAGTGTGAAGTTTAGGGTGAGGATGAGCTTTAGGGTTTAGGGCGAGGTCTAGGGAGATTTTGAGGTTTAGGGTTAGTGTTAGGGTGAGGTTTATGGTTAGGGTGATGGTTAAGGTTAGTGTGAGGTTTAGTGTTGGGGTTAGGGTTAGTGTTACGGTGAGGGTAAGGGTTAGGGTGAGGGTTAGAGTTAGGGTGAGGGTTATGTTTAGGGTGAAGTTTAGGGTTAGTGTTAGGGTTATTGTTAGTGTTAGGGTTAGGGTTAAGATTATGGTGAGGGGGAGGTTGAGGGTTAGGGTTAGGTCTAGGATGAGGTTTAGGGATAGGGTTAGGGTTAGGGTTTGGGTCAGGGTGAGGTTTAGTGTTAGAGTTAGGGTTAGGGTGAGTCTGATTGTGAGGGTTAGGGTTAGGATTAATGTTAGGTTTAGGCTTAAGGTGAGGGTTAGGTTGAGGATGAGGGTTAGGGTTAGGAATTGGAGTTGGATTAGGGTTAGAGTTAGGCTGAGCCTGAGGGTTAGGGTTAGGGACAGGCTTAGGGTTAAGCTGAGGTTGAGGGTCAGGATTAGGGTTAGAGTGAGGTTTAGGGTTAGGGTTCGTGTGAGTGTGATGGTTAGCATTAGGGTTAGGCTTAGGATTAGGCTGAGGGTTAGGGTGTGGATTAGGGTTAGGGTTAGTGTTAGAATGAGGTTTAGGGTTTGGGTTAGGGTTAGAGTTAGGGTTAGAGTGAGGGTGAGGTTTAGGGTTAGAATTAGGGTTAGGGTGAGGTTTAGGTTGAGGGTTATGGTAAGGGTTAGTTTTAGGGTTAGGGTTAGGGTGAGAGTTTAGGGAAAGGTTAGGGTTAGGGTTAGGGTTACGGATAGGATTAGGGTTAGAGTGAGGGGGAGTTGTGTGTTAAGTTTAGGTTTAGGGATAGGCTTAGGGTTAGGCTGAGGATGAGGTTGATGGTGAGGTTAGGGTTAGGGGGAGGGTTAGGATGAGGGTTAGGGTTAGGATTAGTGTTAGGGTAAGGTCTAGGGTGACTGTGAGGATGAGGTTTAAGGTTATGGTTAGGGTTAGGGTTAGGGTGAGGGTTAGATTTACGGGGAGCGTGAGGTTTAGGGTTTGCTTGAGGGTTAGGTTTAGGTTTAGGGTGAGGGATAAGGTTAGGGTTAGGCTGAGGGTAAGGATGAGGATTAGGTTTAGCATTAGGGTTAGGGTGAGGGCTAGGTTGAGGGTGAGGATTAGGGTTAGTGTTAGGTTAAGGTTTAGGGTTAGGGTTAGGGTTAGGGTGAGCGTTAGGTTGAGGGTTAGGTTGAGGGTTAGGTTGAGGGTTAGGGTTACAGTGAGGGTGAGGATTAGTGTTAGGGTGAGGGTTATGTTTAGGATTAGGGTTAGCAAGAGGGTGAGTGTTAGGATTACAGTTAGGGTTAGGGTTAGGGTTAGGGTTAGGATTAGTGTTATTGTTAGGGTTAGGGTAAGAGTTATGGTTATGGTGAGGGTGAGGGTGAGGGTTAGGGTTAGGGTTAGGGTGAGGTTTAGTGTTAGGATTAGGATTAGGTTTATGGTGAGGGTGAGGTTTAGGGTTAGATTTAGTGTTAGTTGGAGGGTTAAGTCGAGGGTTATGGTTAGGGTTAGTTTTAGGGTTAAGGTTAGAGTGAGGGTTAGGTTGAGGTTTAAGGTTATGGTTAGGGTTAGGGTTAGGATTTGGGTGAGGGTGAGGGTGAGGTTGAGGTCTAGGTTTAGGCTTCGGCTTAGGCTTAGGGTTAGCCTGAGAGTGAGGTTGAGGGTGAGGGTTAAGTTTAGGGTGATGGTTATTTTTACGGTTAGGGAGAGGGTTAGGATCAGGTTTAGCGTTAGAATGAGGGTTAGGGTGATGATGATGGTAAGGGTAAAGATGAGCTTTAGGCTGAGGTTGAGGTTTAAGATAAGGGTGAGGGTTAGGGTTAGGTTTAGGGTTAGGGTAAGGATTAGGGTTAGGTTAGGGTTAGGGTGTTAGATTGAGGATTAGGGTTAGGGTTAGTGTGAGGTTTAGGGTGAGGATGTGGGTTAGGGTTAGGCTTAGGGTGAGGTTTAGGATTAGGTTGAGGGTTAGGGTTAGTGTGAGGGATAGTGTTAGGGTTAGGGTTAGGGTTAGGGTGAGAGTTATGGTTAGGGTGAGGGTAAGGGTTAGGATTAGGTTTAGAGTGAGATTTAGTGTTAGGGTTAGGGTTAGAGTTAGGGTTAGGGAGAGGGGAGGTTTAGCTGCACATTTAGGGTTAGGATGAGGGTTAGGGTTAGGGTGCGGGTTAGCGTGGGAGTGACGGTAAGGCTAAAGGTGAGGGTTAGGTTGAGGGTGAGGGTTAGGATTTGGGTTAGAAGTAGGATTAGGGTTACGGTGATCTTGAGTGTGAGGATGAGGATTAGGGTTAGATTTAGGATGAGTGTGAGGGTTCGGGTCAGGGTGTGGGTTAGGCTTAGGATTAGGATGAGTGTGAGGGTGAGGGTTAGGGTTAAGGTGAGTGTTAGGGTTAGGGTTACCATGAGGGTTAGGTTTAGGGTTAGCGTGAGGTATAGGTTGAGGATTAGGGTTAGAATTAGGGTTAGGGTGAGGGCTAGGGTGAGGGTGACAGTTAGCGTTAGTGTTTGGGTGAGGTTTAGGTTTAGGGTTAGGGTGAGGGTCAGGGTTAGGATGAAGGTTAGGGTTACGGTGAGGGTGAGGATTAGGGTTAGGTTGAGGATTAGGGTTAGGATTAGGGTTAAGGTGAGGTTGAGTGTTAGCATTAGTGTTAGGGTTATGGTTAGGGTTAGGTTGAGGGTTAGGATTATTGTTATTGTTAGGTTTAGGGTTAGAGTTATGGTGAGGGTGAGGTTGAGGGTGAGTGTTACTGTTAGGGAGAGGTTTAGGGTCAGGGTTAGGATTAGGGTTAGTATGAGAGTGAGGTTTATGTTTAGATTTAGGTTTAGTTGGAGGGTTAGGTCGAAGGTTAGGGTTAGGGTAAGTGTTAGGGTTAGGGTTAGCTTGAGGGTTAGGTTGGGGTTTAGGGTTACGGTTAGGGTTAGGTTTAGGATTAGGGTTAGGGTGAGGGTGAGTGTGAGGTTTAGGTTTAGGGTTAGGCTTAGGTTTAGGGTTAGGCTGAGGGTGAGGGTGGGGGTGAGGATTAGGGTTAGGATGATGGTTAGGGTTAGGGTTAGGGTGAGGTTTAGTGTTAGGGTTAGGGTTAGAGGTAGGGTTAGAGTGAGGCTGTGGTTTAGGGTTAGAGTTAGGGTTAAGGTGAGTCTGAGGGTGAGGGTTAGGGTTAGGTTTAGGATTAGGATTAGGGTAAGGGTTAGGGTGAGTGTGAGAGTTAGGGTTAGGGTTAGGGTTAGGGTTAAGGTGGGCTTGAGCTTTAGGGTTACATTGAGGATTAGGGTTAGGGTTAGGGCTAGGGTGAGGGTTAAAGTTAGGTTTAGGGTGAGAGTAAGGATGAGGATTAGGGTTAGGATTAGGGTTAGGGTGAGGGCAAGCATGAGGTTGAGGGTTAGTGTTAGTGTTAGATTAAGGTTTAGGTTTAGGGTTAGGTTTAGGGTGAGGATTAGGTTGAGGATTAGGGTTACAGTGAGGGTGAGGATTAGGGTTAGTTTTAGCTTAAGGTTAGCTTGATGGTGAGTGTTAGCATTAGTGTTAGTGTTAGGGTTACGGTTAGGTTTAGGGTTAGGATTAGTGTTATTGTTAGGGTTAGGGTTAGAGTTATTGTGAGGGTGAGGGTGAGTGTTACGGTTAGGGTGAGGTTTAGGGTCAGGGTTAGGATTAGGGTTAGTGTGAGGGTGAGGTTTATGGTTAGATTTAGGTTTATTTGGAGGGTTAGGTGGAGGGTTAGGGTTACGGTAAGTGTTAGGATTAAGGTTAGGTTGAGGGTTAGCTTGAGGTTTAGGGTTAGGGTTAGCGTTAAGGTGAGGGTGCGTGTGAGGTTTAGGGTTAGGGTTAGGCTTAGGCTTAAGGTTAGGCTGAGGTTGAGGGTGGGGGTGAGGATTAAGGTTAGGGTGATTGTTTTGGTTAGGGTTAGGGTGAGGGTTAGTGTTAGGGTTAGGGTTAGAATTAGGGTTAGGGTGAGGGTGAGGTTTTGGGGTAGAGTTAGGGGTAGGGCGAGGATTAGGGTTAGAGTGAGGGTTAGGGTGGGGGGGGACGGTAAGGGTAAATGTCAGGGTTAGGCTGAGGGTGAGGGTTACAGTTAGGGTGAGGGTTAGGTTAGGGCGAGGGTTAGGGTTCGGGTTAGGGTGAGGGTGAGGGTTAGATTGAGGATTAGTGTTAGGTTTAGTGTGAAGTTTAGGGTGAGGATGAGCTTTAGGGTTTAGGGCGAGGTCTAGGGAGATTTTGAGGTTTAGGGTTAGTGTTAGGGTGAGGTTTATGGTTAGGGTGATGGTTAAGGTTAGTGTGAGGTTTAGTGTTGGGGTTAGGGTTAGTGTTACGGTGAGGGTAAGGGTTAGGGTGAGGGTTAGAGTTAGGGTGAGGGTTATGTTTAGGGTGAAGTTTAGGGTTAGTGTTAGGGTTATTGTTAGTGTTAGGGTTAGGGTTAAGATTATGGTGAGGGGGAGGTTGAGGGTTAGGGTTAGGTCTAGGATGAGGTTTAGGGATAGGGTTAGGGTTAGGGTTTGGGTCAGGGTGAGGTTTAGTGTTAGAGTTAGGGTTAGGGTGAGTCTGATTGTGAGGGTTAGGGTTAGGATTAATGTTAGGTTTAGGCTTAAGGTGAGGGTTAGGTTGAGGATGAGGGTTAGGGTTAGGAATTGGAGTTGGATTAGGGTTAGAGTTAGGCTGAGCCTGAGGGTTAGGGTTAGGGACAGGCTTAGGGTTAAGCTGAGGTTGAGGGTCAGGATTAGGGTTAGAGTGAGGTTTAGGGTTAGGGTTCGTGTGAGTGTGATGGTTAGCATTAGGGTTAGGCTTAGGATTAGGCTGAGGGTTAGGGTGTGGATTAGGGTTAGGGTTAGTGTTAGAATGAGGTTTAGGGTTTGGGTTAGGGTTAGAGTTAGGGTTAGAGTGAGGGTGAGGTTTAGGGTTAGAATTAGGGTTAGGGTGAGGTTTAGGTTGAGGGTTATGGTAAGGGTTAGTTTTAGGGTTAGGGTTAGGGTGAGAGTTTAGGGAAAGGTTAGGGTTAGGGTTAGGGTTACGGATAGGATTAGGGTTAGAGTGAGGGGGAGTTGTGTGTTAAGTTTAGGTTTAGGGATAGGCTTAGGGTTAGGCTGAGGATGAGGTTGATGGTGAGGTTAGGGTTAGGGGGAGGGTTAGGATGAGGGTTAGGGTTAGGATTAGTGTTAGGGTAAGGTCTAGGGTGACTGTGAGGATGAGGTTTAAGGTTATGGTTAGGGTTAGGGTTAGGGTGAGGGTTAGATTTACGGGGAGCGTGAGGTTTAGGGTTTGCTTGAGGGTTAGGTTTAGGTTTAGGGTGAGGGATAAGGTTAGGGTTAGGCTGAGGGTAAGGATGAGGATTAGGTTTAGCATTAGGGTTAGGGTGAGGGCTAGGTTGAGGGTGAGGATTAGGGTTAGTGTTAGGTTAAGGTTTAGGGTTAGGGTTAGGGTTAGGGTGAGCGTTAGGTTGAGGGTTAGGTTGAGGGTTAGGTTGAGGGTTAGGGTTACAGTGAGGGTGAGGATTAGTGTTAGGGTGAGGGTTATGTTTAGGATTAGGGTTAGCAAGAGGGTGAGTGTTAGGATTACAGTTAGGGTTAGGGTTAGGGTTAGGGTTAGGATTAGTGTTATTGTTAGGGTTAGGGTAAGAGTTATGGTTATGGTGAGGGTGAGGGTGAGGGTTAGGGTTAGGGTTAGGGTGAGGTTTAGTGTTAGGATTAGGATTAGGTTTATGGTGAGGGTGAGGTTTAGGGTTAGATTTAGTGTTAGTTGGAGGGTTAAGTCGAGGGTTATGGTTAGGGTTAGTTTTAGGGTTAAGGTTAGAGTGAGGGTTAGGTTGAGGTTTAAGGTTATGGTTAGGGTTAGGGTTAGGATTTGGGTGAGGGTGAGGGTGAGGTTGAGGTCTAGGTTTAGGCTTCGGCTTAGGCTTAGGGTTAGCCTGAGAGTGAGGTTGAGGGTGAGGGTTAAGTTTAGGGTGATGGTTATTTTTACGGTTAGGGAGAGGGTTAGGATCAGGTTTAGCGTTAGAATGAGGGTTAGGGTGATGATGATGGTAAGGGTAAAGATGAGCTTTAGGCTGAGGTTGAGGTTTAAGATAAGGGTGAGGGTTAGGGTTAGGTTTAGGGTTAGGGTAAGGATTAGGGTTAGGTTAGGGTTAGGGTGTTAGATTGAGGATTAGGGTTAGGGTTAGTGTGAGGTTTAGGGTGAGGATGTGGGTTAGGGTTAGGCTTAGGGTGAGGTTTAGGATTAGGTTGAGGGTTAGGGTTAGTGTGAGGGATAGTGTTAGGGTTAGGGTTAGGGTTAGGGTGAGAGTTATGGTTAGGGTGAGGGTAAGGGTTAGGATTAGGTTTAGAGTGAGATTTAGTGTTAGGGTTAGGGTTAGAGTTAGGGTTAGGGAGAGGGGAGGTTTAGCTGCACATTTAGGGTTAGGATGAGGGTTAGGGTTAGGGTGCGGGTTAGCGTGGGAGTGACGGTAAGGCTAAAGGTGAGGGTTAGGTTGAGGGTGAGGGTTAGGATTTGGGTTAGAAGTAGGATTAGGGTTACGGTGATCTTGAGTGTGAGGATGAGGATTAGGGTTAGATTTAGGATGAGTGTGAGGGTTCGGGTCAGGGTGTGGGTTAGGCTTAGGATTAGGATGAGTGTGAGGGTGAGGGTTAGGGTTAAGGTGAGTGTTAGGGTTAGGGTTACCATGAGGGTTAGGTTTAGGGTTAGCGTGAGGTATAGGTTGAGGATTAGGGTTAGAATTAGGGTTAGGGTGAGGGCTAGGGTGAGGGTGACAGTTAGCGTTAGTGTTTGGGTGAGGTTTAGGTTTAGGGTTAGGGTGAGGGTCAGGGTTAGGATGAAGGTTAGGGTTACGGTGAGGGTGAGGATTAGGGTTAGGTTGAGGATTAGGGTTAGGATTAGGGTTAAGGTGAGGTTGAGTGTTAGCATTAGTGTTAGGGTTATGGTTAGGGTTAGGTTGAGGGTTAGGATTATTGTTATTGTTAGGTTTAGGGTTAGAGTTATGGTGAGGGTGAGGTTGAGGGTGAGTGTTACTGTTAGGGAGAGGTTTAGGGTCAGGGTTAGGATTAGGGTTAGTATGAGAGTGAGGTTTATGTTTAGATTTAGGTTTAGTTGGAGGGTTAGGTCGAAGGTTAAGGTTAGGGTAAGTGTTAGGGTTAGGGTTAGCTTGAGGGTTAGGTTGGGGTTTAGGGTTACGGTTAGGGTTAGGTTTAGGATTAGGGTTAGGGTGAGGGTGAGTGTGAGGTTTAGGTTTAGGGTTAGGCTTAGGTTTAGGGTTAGGCTGAGGGTGAGGGTGGGGGTGAGGATTAGGGTTAGGATGATGGTTAGGGTTAGGGTTAGGGTGAGGTTTAGTGTTAGGGTTAGGGTTAGAGGTAGGGTTAGAGTGAGGCTGTGGTTTAGGGTTAGAGTTAGGGTTAAGGTGAGTCTGAGGGTGAGGGTTAGGGTTAGGTTTAGGATTAGGATTAGGGTAAGGGTTAGGGTGAGTGTGAGAGTTAGGGTTAGGGTTAGGGTTAGGGTTAAGGTGGGCTTGAGCTTTAGGGTTACATTGAGGATTAGGGTTAGGGTTAGGGCTAGGGTGAGGGTTAAAGTTAGGTTTAGGGTGAGAGTAAGGATGAGGATTAGGGTTAGGATTAGGGTTAGGGTGAGGGCAAGCATGAGGTTGAGGGTTAGTGTTAGTGTTAGATTAAGGTTTAGGTTTAGGGTTAGGTTTAGGGTGAGGATTAGGTTGAGGATTAGGGTTACAGTGAGGGTGAGGATTAGGGTTAGTTTTAGCTTAAGGTTAGCTTGATGGTGAGTGTTAGCATTAGTGTTAGTGTTAGGGTTACGGTTAGGTTTAGGGTTAGGATTAGTGTTATTGTTAGGGTTAGGGTTAGAGTTATTGTGAGGGTGAGGGTGAGGTTGAGGTTTAGGGTTAGGGTTAAGTTGAGGTTTAGGGTTAGGGATTAGGATTAGGGTGAGGTGGAGGGTGAGGGTTAGGGTTAGGGTGAGGGTTAGGGTTAGGGTGATGGTTAGGTTAAGGGTTAGGGTGAGAATTAGTGTTCGATTATGTTTAGGGATAGGGTGAGGTTTATGGTTAAGGTTACGTTGAGCATGAGGTTTAGGGTTACGTTGAGGATTAGGCTTAGGGTTAGGTTTAGGGTGAGGGTTAAGGTTAGGGTTAGGGTGAGGGTAAGGATGAGGATTAGGGTTAGGATTAGGGTTAGGGTTCGGGCTAGGGTGATGGTGAGGGTTAGGGTTAGAGTTAGATTAAGGTTTAGGGTTAGGGTTACAGTTAGGGTGAGGGTTATGTTGAGGGTTAGAGTTATGGTGAGGGTGAGGATTAGGGTTAGGGTGATGTTGCTACCGCCTCGACCAGCAAGGAAGACGCGACACCGGACTCTTCTCTCTGCAGTTTATTCAGGACCTTTTAGTAATCTTCTGACCCCAACCCCGGGGAGAATTCCCCACAGCCTTAAGTACCCGCTGGGTAGCCAACCCTGATACGCCACGTGGCAACCGCCAATAGGTTCAGGTGCGCGAAAGCAAGCCAGATTCTTTGCCTTAGCCATATAAGGAGTTGTTTACCACAGAGAGCACTCGCCATCGGGAAGGCGGAGGGCGGAAGCTGGCACCATCTTCCAGGTGCGGCCTCTCACAGCTCTCTACAGTTCCCCCTTTTTTGTTTAAAGAACACAGATGAGAACAGAGGTCTGATCCCTGTTGTGCAATTGCAAGGACTGCATACAAGCCTTCTCCCAGAGGGCGCCTTCTCTAGGGATGACTCAGCCTGTCCATTGATTCGTTTTTCACAAGGACGGGAAAAGGCGAATCGAACCCGTGTGCAATCAAACATGCTCTCCTCGAGGGCAAAACTCATCCCTCTCGACTGCAGTACTTTGGCTTTGCAATCTGTGTTCATTGTTTTAGGGTGGCAAGCCACGCTTAGGGGGACTGACCTGCTCCAATGACTGTAAAGGCTTGGATAATCATGGCTGCACTGCGACGCTGAGAACCTCTAATTTGGCAAATGCACCACAGACATACCAAGGAGGCTAACACCAGGAGGCCTGTCAGGGCTCCCAAACCCGCTTGGATAATCATGGCTGCACTGCGACGCTGAGAACCTCTAATTTGGCAAATGCAACACAGATATACCAAGGAGGCTAACACCAGGAGGCCTGTCAGGGCTCCCAAACCCGCCCCCTCCTTGAGGTGAATCATAGCAGCGGAGATCCATGAAGATAACCCCTCCGCCAATCCGGCATCCACTCGGGTCGAGTTCACCATGACAATGGCAACCCTGAGCTGTTCCATCAGGCTGTCGAACTCCCCAGTTCAATTACCTAAAAGATAACTAGACAACTGTTTAGACAAATTTGCAGTGTTTTTTGAATAGGTTTTTTCCTGGGCCTGAACTCTGGGCCTGGGCGCTGTCCCTCAGCTCTTCAGCTCAAGGCCAGCACTCTACCACTTGAGTCACAGCGTCACTTCCGGCTTTTTTCATTTTGCTTATATGGTGCTGAGGAATTGAACCCAGGGCCTCAGGCATGCAACGCAAGCACTCTACCACTGAGCCACCTTCCCAGCCCCTTTTCTTCTGGGTTAATTGCACCACAGCAGCAGCTAATCCAGCATTAATTAGTGGTCCGCCCAGCTCTCTGCAAACTTTCATCCATGCTTCTAGTCCCCTGTTCTTATATGGGGTTATGGCAGCTCTGCATTCCTTAGTGCACTGCTCGTAAACAAGCTGTTTAATTAATGGCATGGCTGCGTCTGGGTCACCAAAAATTCTGCCAGCAGCCTCGACCATATGAGCAACAAAGTCCGAAAACGGCTCCATAGAGCCCTGCAGGATTTTGGTGAGATTGCCACTCACCTCGCCTTTATTTGGTAAGGCCTTCCATGCCTTTATGCCAATTTTATTGATTTGTTCATAAACTTGAACCGGGTAGCCTATCTGCTGATTGGCGAATCTCCCCTGTCCAAGCAGCATATCTCTGTCCCAAGCTGGGTTTCCCCCAGCCTGATTGGCCGCAGCCTCTTCACTAGCAAATTCAATCAAAAAGGCCTTCCAATCTAAATACTGACCTGGGCTCAAACAAGCTCGTGCGAGCCCACTCCAATCACCGGGTGTCATGCAATGTCTGTTTAGGGCCTCCACCTGGGCTACAGTAAAGGAGGCTGTGATTCCATATGTCCGCACAGACTCAGCTAAAGATTTTATAACCTTAAAATCTAAGGGTTCATGATATCGCTGTCCCTGTGGATCCTGAAATATTGGACAGGCTAGATGTAACTCGGTTCTGACCGCTTTCCACACGCCTGGGCTGAAAGAACAGCTGGGGCTGCCACTTCCAGGGTCCTCCGCATAGAGCGGAGGGGCCGAAGGTGTGGCGCGGCACATGGAGGGCGTGCATTCGTCTTTATCTGGGTCCTCTCTCTCCTTCCCTTTCCTCCTCTTTCTTATCTTTGTTTTTTCTATTTGTTCTATGAGTGATTGTAGTTCCTCTGAGTCTGTAGACTCAGAGGTCTCTAGTTCGGCAAAATCAGGGTATGACCCCCCCCTGCTCTCCTCCTTTTCGCTGTCTGCCCTTTCCGATCTTTCTTCCTGCAGCATTTCTAGGGCGGCCTGACCATTCTCTACCGCCTCACTGCAACGCTGGTCCTCGAGACAGCCTCTTATCAGTTTCCATGTTGGTCTCACTCCGCTCTTAAGCGTTCCTTGTTCAGAGGCAAAATCTAGGTCCCTCCCTAGTTTCTCCCAAGAGGCCACCGTGAGGCTTCCAGAGACAGCGAACCATGGGGCAACGGTGTCACATTCATTCAAAAATCTCTCTAAAGTACTCTTTTTTATTTTTAACTTTTTTGAGTGCAGTAGCTCATTGAGAGCCAAAAAAAATTGGGTGCGAAGAAGAAGCGCCCATGTTTTAAACATTTAAAGCTGGTAAACAAACTTTTACTTTCACTTTTGGCTACTCTATTGACTAGCCCCGGGTTCTCACTCTCTCTGTCTACTGAGAAGAGCAAAAATCCCCCCGCTCTTGTGGCGGATTCCCCTTTTACCTGGGAACTTACTCCCCGCTCTTGTGGCGGATTCCCCTTTTACCTGGGGACTTACCCCCGCTTTTGTCGCGGATTCCCCTTTTACCTGGGGACTTACCGGTGCACCACCCTGACCGCAGAGAGTTCTGAGTCCTCGTTGGGGTTATGGCTGAGTTCCCCGTACGGGCCACCACGTGTCGCTACCGCCTCGACCCTCAAGGAAGATGCGACACCGGACTCCTCTCTGCAGTTTATTCAGGACCTTTTAGTAATCTTCTGACCCCAACCCCGGGGAGAATTCCCCACAGCCTTAAGTACCCGCTGGGTAGCCAACCCTGATACGCCACGTGGCAACCGCCAATAGGTTCAGGTGCGCGAAAGCAAGCCAGATTCTTTGCCTTAGCCATATAAGGAGTTGTTTACCACAGAGAGCACTCGCCATCGGGAAGGCGGAGGGCGGAAGCTGGCACCATCTTCCAGGTGCGGCCTCTCACAGCTCTCTACAGGGTGAGGGTTAGGGTTAGGATTAGGGTTAGCATGAGAGTGAGTGTTAGGATTAGGTTTAGGGTTTGGGTTAGGTTTAGGGTTAAGATTAGTGTTATTGTTAGGGTCAGGGTTAGAGTTGTGGTGAGGGTGAGGTTGAGGGTGAGGGTTACGGATAGGGTTAGGGTGAGGTTTAGGATTAGGTTTAGGATTAGGGTTAGGGTGAGGGTGAGGTTTTGGGTTAGATTTAGGGTTAGTTGTAGGGTTAGGTCGAGGGTTAGGTTTAGCGTTAGTTTTAGGGTTAAGGTTAGGGAGAAGGTTAGGTTGAGGTTTAGGGTTATGGTTAAGGTTAGGCTTAGAATTAGGGTGAGGGTGAGGGTGAGTGTGAAGCTTAGGGTTAGGGTTAGTCTTAGGCTTAGGGTTAGGCTGATGTGAGGGTGGGGGTGAAGATTAGGTTTAGGGTGATGTTTAGGATTAGGGCTAGGATGAGTGTTAAGATGAGGGTTAGGATTACAATTATGGTTAGGGGGACGTCTAGGGTTAGGGTGAGGCTTAAGGTAAGGTTTAGGCTTAGGCTTAGGGTTAGGCTGAGCATGAGGTTGAGGGTGAGGGTTAGGCTTAGGGTGATGTTTAGGTTTACAGTTAGGGTGAGGGTTGGGATGAGGTTTAGGATTAGGGTGAGGGTTAGGGTGAGGATGATGGTAAGGGTAAGGGTGATGTTTAGGTTGAGGTTGAGTGTTAAGTTAAGGGTGAGAGTTAGGGTAAAGTTTAGGCTAGGGTTAGGGTTAGGGTGAGGGTTATATTTAGGATTAGGATTAGGGTTAGTGTGTCATTTAGGGTGAGGATGACGGTTAGGGTTAGGGTGAAGGTGATGGTTAGAATTAGGGTTAGGGTGAGGGCTAGGGTCAGGGTGAGGATTAGGGTTAGGGTTAGGGTGAGTTTAGGATTAGGGTGAGGGTTAGGATTAGTGTGAGGGTTAGTGTTAGGGTTAGTGTTAGTGTTAGGGTGAGGGTATTTGTTAGGGTGAGGTTTATGGTGAGGGTGCGGGTTATGGTTCGTGTGAGGGTTAGGGTTAGGGTTAGGGTTATTGTTAGATTTAGTGTTAGGGTTATGGTTATGGTGAGGGTGAGGGTTAGGGTTAGGGTTTGGGTCAGGTTTAGTGTTAGGGTTAGGGTTAGAGTTAGGGTTATGTTGAGGTTGAAGTTTAGGGCTACAGTTAGTGTTAGGGTGAGGGTTAGGTTTAGGGTGTGCGTTAGCGTGGGGGTGACAGTTAGGGTAAAGGTGAGGGTTAGGCTGAGGTTGAGGGTTACGGTAAGGGTGAGTGTAAGGGTTAGGGTGAGCGTTAGTGTTAGCTTTAGGGTGAGGTTGAGGATAAGATTGAGGATTAGTGTTAGGGTTAGTGTGAGGTTTAGGGTGAGGATGAGGGTTAGGGTTAGGGTGAAGTCTAGGTTGAGGGTGAGGTTTGGGGTTAGCGTTAGGCTGATGTTTAGGGTTTGGGTGATGTTTAGGGTCAGTGTGAGGGTTAGGCTTAGGGTGAGGTTTAGGGTTAGGGTTAGGGTTAGGGTTAGGGTTAGGGTGAGGTTGAGGTTTAGGGTTAGATTTAGGGTTAGTTTTAGCTTTAGGGTTAGTGTTACGGTTAGAGTAAGTCTTAGGGTGAGGGTTTGGGTCAGGGTGACGGTTATGGTTATTGTTAGCGTTAGGATTAGGGTTAGGGTTATTGTTAGGGTTCGGTTTAAGGTTACGGTTATGGTGCGAGTGAGGGTGAGGGTTAGGAATAATGTTAGGGTGAGATTTAGGGTGAGGGCGAGGTTTAGGGTTAGAGTTAGGGTTAGGGTGAGGATTGGGGTTAGGGTTACGCTTAGGCTTAGGCTTAGACTTAGGCCGAGCATGAGGATGAGTGTTAGGGTTCATATTTGGGTGAGGGTTAGGGTTAGGTTTAGGGTTAGGGTGAATGTTAGGATGAGGTTTAGGGTTAGGATAAGTGTAAGGGTGAGGGCTAGGATGAGGGTTAGGGTGAGGCTTAGGGTTAGGGATAGCGTGAGGTTTAGGATTAGAGTTAGGGTGAGGGTGGGTGTCATGGTTAGGATTAGGGTTAGGGTTAGGTTTAGAGTTAGGATGAGGGTTAGAGTTTGGGTTAGGGTGAGGGTGAGGCTGAGGATTAGGGTTAGGTTTAGGGTTATGTTTAGGGTTATTGTTAGTGTTAGGGTTAGGGTTAGGGTTACAGTGAGGTTTGGGGTTAGGGTTAGGGTTAGGCTTAGAGTTAGGGTGAGGGTTAGGAGGAGGATTAGGTTTACGATTAAGGTTAGGGTGAGGGCTAGGTTGAAGGTGAGGACTAGGGTTTAGGGTTAGGTTTAGGGTTAGGGTGAAGGATAGGATGAGGCTTAGGGTTATGGTGAGGGTGAGGGTTAGGGTTAGGGTGAGGGTTTTGGTTAGGTTTAGGGTTAGGGTGAGGTTGAGTGTTAGCATTAGGGTTAGGGTTTGGGTTAGGGTTAGGATTACTGTTATTGTTAGGGTTAGGGTTAGAGTTATGTTGAGAGTGAGGGTGAGGGTGAGGATTAAGGTTAGAGTTAGTTTGAGGTTTAGGGTTAGGGTTAGTGTTAGGGTGAGGGTGGGGTTTATTGTTAGATTTAGGTTTAGTTTGAGGGTTAGGTCTAGGGTTAGGATTAGGGTAAGTGTTAGGGTTAAGGTTAAGGTTGAGGTTTAGGGTTAGTTTTAGTGTGAATTTTAGGGTGAGGATGAGGGTTAGGGTTAGGGCCAGTTCTAGGGAGAGGGCGAGGTTTAGGATTAGTGTTAGGGTGAGGTTTATGGTTAGGGTGATGTTTAGGGTAAGTGTGATGTTTAGTGTTAGGGTTAGCGTTAGTGTTAGGGTTAGGGTAAGTATTAGGGTGAGGGTTAGGGTTATGGTGAGGGTTATGGTTAGGGTGAGGTTGAGGGTGAGGGTTAGGTTTATTGTTAGCGTTAGGGTTAGGGTTAAGGTTATGGTGAGGGTGAGGGTGAGGGTTAGGGTTAGGGCTAGGATGAGGTTTAGGGTTAGGGTTAGGGTAAGGTTAGGGTGAGGTTTAGTGTTAAAGTTAGGGTTAGGGTGAGGCTGAGGGTGAGGGTTAGGTTTAGGGTTAGGCTTAGGATTAGGCTGAGGGTGAGGGTGTGGGTTAGGGTTAGGATTAGTTTTAGGGTGAGGTTTAGGTTTTGGGTTAGGTTTAGAATTAGGGTTAGGGTGAGGTGATGTTTAGGGTTGGAGTTGGCGTTTGGGTGAGGTTTAGGTTTAGGGTTAGGGTAAGGGTTAGTTTTATGTTTAGGGTTAGGGTGAGAGTTAGGGGGAGGGTTAGGGTTAGGGTTAGTGTTAGAGATAGGATTTGGGTTAGAGTGAGGGTGAGTGTGTGTGTTAGTTTTAGGTTTAGGGTTAGGCTTGCGGTTAGGCTGAGGGTGAGTTTGAGGTTGACGGTTAGGGTTAGCGGGAGGTTTAGGATGAGGGTTAGGGTTAGGATTAGGGTTAGGGTAAGGGCTAGGGTGAGTGTGAGGGTGAAGTTTAAGGTTAGGGTTAGGGTGAGGTTTAGTGTTAGGGTTATGGTTAGGTTTAGGGTTAGGGTGAGGGTGATGTTTATGGGTACAGTTAGGGTTAGGGTGTGGGTTAGCTTGGGGTTGACGGCAAGGTTAAACTTGAGGGTTAGGCTGAGGGTGATGGTTACGGTAAGGGTTAGGGTTAGGGTGAGGGTGAGGGTTAGTGTTAGCATTAGGATGAGGGTGAGGGTTGGATTGAGAATTAGTGTTATGGTTAGTGTGAGGTTTACGATGAGGATGAGGTTTAGGGTTAGGGTGAGGGCTAGGAAGAGGGTGAGGTTTAAGGTTAGTGTTAGGGTGAGGCTTAGGGTTAGGTTGATCGTTAGGGTTAGTGTGAGGGTTAGTGTTAAGGTTAGAGTTAGTGTTAGGATGAAGGTAAGTGTTACGGTGAGGGTTAGATTTAAGGTGAGGATTATGGTTAGGGTGATGGTTAGAGTTACGGTGAGGGTTATGGTTAGTTTGAGGGTTAGGGTTAGGGTTAGGATTATTGTTAGCATTAGGGTTAGGGTTACATTTATGGTGAGGGTGAGGGTGAGGGTTAGGTTTAGGGCTAGGATGTGGTTTAGTTATAGGGTTAGGGTTAGGGTTAGGGTCAGTGTGAGGTTTAGTGTTAGTTAGGGTTAGGATGAGGCTGAGTGTGAGTGTTAGGTTTAGGATTAATGTTAGGGTTAGTCTTAAGGTGAGGGTTAGGATGAGGGTGAGGGCTAGAGTTAGGGTTAGGAGTAGGATTAGGGTTAGGGTTAGGGTGAGTGTGAGGGTTAGGTTTAGGGTTATGGAGAGGCTTAGGGTTAGGCTGAGGTTGAGGTTGAGGGTGAGAATTAGGGTTAGGGTGATGGTTAGGGTTAGGGTTATGGTGAAGGATAGTGATAGGGTTAGGGTTAGACTTAGGATTAGGGTGAGGATTAGGTTTAGGGTAAAGTTAGGGTTAGGGTGAGGGTTAGCATTAGAGTGAGGTTTAGGGTGGCGTTGTAGGTAAGGATAAAGATGAGGGTTAGGCTGAAGGTGAGGGTAACACTAAGGGTCAGGGTTAGGGTTAGGGTGAGGAATAGGGTGAGGGTTCAGGTGAGGGTGAGGGTTAGATTGAGGATTAGTGTTAGGGTTAGTGTGAAGTTTAGGGTGAGGATGAGGGTCAGGGTTAGGGTGAGGGCTAGGGAGAGGGTCAGGATTAGGGTTAGTGTTAGGGTGACCTTTAGGGTTAGAATGATGGTTAGGGTTAGTGTGAGGGTTAGTGTTAGGGTTAGGGTTAGTGTTAGGGTGAGGGTAAGTGTTAGGGTGAGGGTTGGGTTTAGGGTGAGTTTTATGGTTAGGGTGAGGGTTAGGGTTAGGGTTAGGATTATTGTTATCATTAGGGTTAGGGTTTCGGTTATGGTGAGTATGAGGATTAGACTTAGGGCGAGGATGAGCTTTAGGGATAGGGTTATGGTTAGGGTGAGTGTCTGGTTGAGGTTTATTGTTAAAGTTAGGGTTAGGGTGAGGCTGAGGGTGAGGGTTAGGGTTAGGATTAATGTTAGGGATAGGCTTAAGGTGAGGGTTAAGTTGAGGGTGAGGGTTAGAGTTAGGGTTAGGAGTAGGATTAGGGTTAAGGTTAGGGTGAGTGTGAAGGTTAGGGTTAGGGATAGGCTTAGGGTTAGGCTGAGGTTGAGGGTAAGGTTTAGGATTAGGGTTAGGATGAGTGTGAGGGTTATTGTTAGGATTAGGGTTAGGGTGAGGGTGAGTGTGTGTGTTAGTGTTAGGTTTAGGATTAGGCTTAGGTTCAGGCTGAGTGTGACGTTGAGGGTGAGGGTTAGGGTTAGGAGGAGGGTAAGGGAAACGTTTAGGGGGACAGTTAGGAAGAGGGTTAGGATTAGGATTAGGGTTGGGGTGAGGGTGAGGGTGAGGGTTAGGTTTAGTGTTAGGGTGAGGGTTAGGATGAGGGTTAGGGTTAGCTTTAGGGTGAGAGTTAGGGTTCGGTTATGTTTAGGGTTAGGGTGAGGGATAGGGTTAGGTTTTCATTGAGCTTGAGTTTTAGGGTTAGGTTGTGAGTTAGGGTTAGGTTTTGGGTGAGGGTGAGGGTTAAGGTTAGGGTTAGGGTGAGGGAAAGGATGAGGATTAGGGTTAGGATTAGGGTTAGGGTGAGGGCTAGGGTGAGTGTGAGGGTTAGGGTTAGTGTTAGATTCAGGTTTAGGTTTAGGGTTAGGGTTGGATTAGGGTTAGGTTGAGGGTTAGTGTTACGGTGAGGGTGAGGATTAGGGTTAGGGTTAGGACTAGGGTTAGCATGAGGGTGAGTGTTAGGAATAGGGTTAGGGTTAGGGTTAGGGTTAGGATTAGTATTATTGTTAGGGTTAGGGTTAGAGTTATGGTGAGTGGGAGGTTGAGGGTGAGGACGAGGGTTCAGGTTATGGTTATGGTGAGGTTTAGGGTTAGATTTAGTGTTAGTTGGAGGGTTAGGTCGAGGGTTAGGGTTAGGGTTAGTTTTAGGGTTAAGGATAGGGTGAGGGTTAGGTTGAGGTTTAAGGTTAAGGTTACGCTTAGGGTTAGGATTAGGGTGAGGGAGGGTGAGTTTGAGGGTTAGAGTTAGGGTTAGGCTTAGGCTTAGGGTTAGGCTGAGGGTGAGGGTGGGGGTGAGGATTAGGTTTAGGGTAATGGTTTGGGTTAGGGTTAGGGAGAGGGTTAGGATGAGGGTTAGGGTTATGATTAGTGTTAGGGTGAGGGCTAGGGTGAGGGTGAGGGTTAGGGTAAGGCTTAGGCTTAGGCTTAGGGTTAGGCTGAGCGTGAGGTTGAGGGTGAGGGTTAGGGTTAGTGTGAGGGTTAGTGTTAGGGTTAGTGTTAGGGTGTGGGTTTGTGTTAGGGGGACGGTTAGGGTTATGGTGAGGGTTATGGTTTGGTTGAGGGTTATGGTTAGGATGAGGGTTATGGTTAGGGTGAGGGTTAGGGTTAGGGTGAGGGTTAGGGTTAGGTTTAGGGTAAGGTTTAGGTTTAGGTTGAGGTTGAGTGTGAGGGTTATGGTAATGGTTAGGGTTAGCCGTAAGATTAGGCTGAGGGTTTCGTTGAGGGTTAGGGTTAGTTTGAGGGTTAGGGTTAGGGTGAGGTTTAGTGTTAGGGTTAGGGTTAGAGTTATGGTTAGTGTGAGGGTGAGATTTAGAGGTAGAGTTAGTTTTAGGGTGAGGGTTTGGGTGAGTGTTAGGGTTAGGGTGAGGGTTAGCGTAGGGGTGACGGTAAGGGTAAATGTGAGGGTTAGACTGAGGGTGATTGTTAAGGTAAGGTTGAGGGTTAGGGTTAGGGTGAGGGTTAGGGTTAGGGTTAGGTTTAGGGTGAGAGTTAGGGTTCGGTTTAAGTTTAGGGTTAGGGTGAGGGTTAGAGTAATGGTTATGGTGAGGGTGAGGTTTAAGGTTAGGTTGAGCCTTACAGTTAGGATTAGGGTTCGGATGAGGGTGAGGGTTAGAGTTAGTGTTAGGGTGAGGTTAAGTGTTAAGTTGAGGGTTAGGGTTAGGTTGAGGGTTATGTTTAGGTTGAGGATTCGGGTTAGGGTTAGGGTTTTTGTTAGGGTTAGAGTTAGGGTTACCATTACGGTGAGGGTGAGGGTGAGGGTTAGGTTTAGCATTAGGATGAGGTTTAGGTTTAGAGTTAGGGTTAGAGTTAGTGTTAGCGTGAGAGTGAGGTTTAGGGATAGAGTGACCGTTAGTGTTATGTTTAGGCTTATGGTTAGGGTTAGGGTTAAGGAGAGGTTTTGGGTTAGATTTAGGCTTAGGCTTAGGCTTAGGCCAAGCATGAGGGTGAGGGTTAGGGTTAGGGTTAAGGTGAGGGTTAGGATGAGGTTTAGGTTTAGGATTAATGTTAGGGTGAGGACTAGGGTGAGGGTTAGTGTGATGGTTAGGTTTAGGGATAGGGTTAAGTTTAGAATTAGGGTTCGGTTGAGGGTCAGTGTGAGAGTCAGGGTTACGTTTAGGCTTAGGGTTAGGGTGAAGGTTAGGGTAGGGTTTTGGTTAGGATGAGGGTGAGGCTGAGGATTAGGGTTAGGTTTAGGGTTAGGTTTTGTGTTAGGTTTAGGCTTAGGCTTAGAGTTAGGGTTAGGGTTAGGGTTAGGGTTAGTTGTGGATTAGTCTGAGTGTGAGGGTGGGGTTGAGGATTAGGGTAAGGGTTAGGATTAGGGTTATTGTTAGTGTTATGGTTAGGGTTATGTTTGCACTGAGGGTGAGGCTGAAGTTGAGGCTTATGGTTAGGGTTAGGGTTAGGGTTAGTGTTATTTTTAGGGTTAGGGTTAGAATTACGGTGAGATTGAGTGTTAGGGTGAGGGTTCGGGTTAGGGTGAGGTTTAGGGTTAGGGTTAGGGTGAGGGTGAAGTTTAGGGTTAGAGTTAGTGTTAGGGGGATGGTTAGATTGAGGTTTGGGGTTAGGGTTATTGTTAGGGTTACGGGGAGGGCGAGGGTTAGGTTGAGGTTTAGGGATAGGGTAATTTAGTATTAGCGGTAGGGTGAGGGTGAGTGTGACAGGGTGAGGGTTAGGCATAGGCTTAGGGTTAGGCTGAAGGTGAGGGTGGGGGTGAGGATTAGGGTTAGGGTGTTGGTTTGGGTTAGGGTTAGTGTTATTGTTAGGGTTAGGCTTAGAGTTACGGTGAGGGTGAGGGTGCGGGTGAGGGTTAGGCTTAGGGTTAGGGTGGGGTTTCTGATTAGGGTTAGGGTTAGTGTGAGGGTGAGGTTTAGGGTTAGAATTAGGGCTATGGTTAGGGTTTGGGTGAGGGTTAGGGATAGGGTTAGTGTTAGAGTTAGGGTGAGGTTGAGGTTTAGGGTTATGGTTATGGTTAAGTTTAGTTTGGGGGTTAGTGTTAGGGTTAGGGTTAGTGTTAGGGTGAGGGTAAGTTTTAGGGTGAGGGTTTGGGTTAGGGTGAGGGTTATGGTTAGGGTGAGGGTTAGGATTAGTGTTAGGGTTATTGTTAGGGTTAGGTTTAGGCTTTTGGTTTCAGTGAGGGTGAGAGTGAGGTTTAGGGTTAGAGTTAGGGTGAGGTTTAGGGTTAGTGTGAGTGTTAGGGTTAGGGTTAGGGTGAGAGTTAGGAGTGCAGTTAGGGTTAGGGTTAGGCTTAAGGTTAGAGTTAGGTTAAGGGTTTCGGTTAGGGTGAGGGTGAGTTTCAGTATTAGGGTTAGTGTGAGTGAGAGGTTTAGCGTGAGAATTAGGGTTAGGGTGAGGCTGAACCTGAGGGTGAGGGTTAGGGTTAGGGTTAGGATTAGGATTAGGGTTAGGGTTAGGGTGAGTGTGAAGGTTATAGTTAGGGTTAGTGTTAGCCTTAGGTTTAGGCTGAGGGTTTGCTTGAGGGTGAGGGTTATGGTTAGTTTAAGGGGTAGGGTTAGGGTTAGGATGAGGTTTAGTGTTAGGGTTATGGTTGGAGTTATGTTTAGGGTGAGGGTGAGGTTTAGGGGTAGAGTTAGTTTTAGGTTGAGGTTTATCGTGAGTGTGAGGGTTATGGTGAGGTTTAGGGTAGGGGTGAAGGTAAGGGTAAACGTGAGGGTTAGGCTGAGTGTGAGGGTTACGGTAAGGTTGAGCGTTACGGTTAGCGTGACCGTTAGGGTTAGGGTTAGTGTGTGAGTTAGGGTACAGGTTAAGTGTAGGGTTAGGGTGAAGGTTAGGGTAAGGGTTACGGTGAGGGTGAGGGTTAGGTTTAGGTTGAGGGTTAGGTTGAGGCTGAGGATTAGGGTTAGGTTTAGGGTTAGGTTTTGTGTTAGGTTTAGGCTTAGGCTTAGAGTTAGGGTTAGGGTTAGGGTTAGTCTTAGGATAAGGCTGAGTGTGAGGGTGGGTTTGAGGATTAGGGTAAGGGTTAGGATTAGGGTTATTTTTAGTGTTATGGTTAGGGTTATGTTTGCACTGAGGGTGAGGCTTAAGTTGAGGTTTATGGTTAGGGTTAAGGTTAGGGTTAGTGTTATTTTTAGGGTTAGGGTTAGAATTACGGTGAGATTGAGGGTTAGGGTGAGGGTTCGGGTTAGGGTGAGGTTTAGGGTGAGGTTTAGGGTTAGGGTGAGGGTGAGGGTGAGGTTTAGGGTTAGAGTTAGTTTTAGGGGGATGGTTAGGTTGAGGTTTGGGGTTAGGGTTATTGTTAGGGTTACGGGGAGGGTGAGGGTTAGGTTGAGGTTTAGAGATAGGGTAGATTTAGTATTAGGGGTAGGGTGAGGGTGAGTGTGACAGTTAGGGTGAGGGCTAGGCATAGGCTTAGGGTTAGGCTGAAGGTGAGGGTGGGGGTGAGGATTAGGGTTAGGGTGATGGTTTGGGTTAGGGTTAGTGTTATTGTTAGGGTTAGGCTTAGAGTTAGTGTGCGAGTTAGGTTACAGGTTAAGTGTAGGGTTAGGATGAGGGTTAGGGTAAGGGTTTCGGTGAGGGTGAGGGGTAGGTTTAGGTTGAGGGCTAGGTTGAGGCTGAGGGTTAGGGTTAGGGTTAGGGTGAGCGCTAGGGTGAGGGTTAGGGTAAGGGATAGGGTTAGGTTTAGGATTAGTGTTAGGTTTAGGGTGAGTGTGAGGGTTAGGGTTAGGGTTAGGATTAGGTTTAGAGTTAGGGTGAGGATTAGGGGTAGGGTTTGGGTTAGGTTGAGGCTGAGGATGAGGATTAGGGTTAGGTTTAGGGTTAGGTTTACGCTTAGAGTTAGGCTGGTGGTGAGTGTGGTGGTTAGGCTTAGAATTAGGGTTAGGTTAGGCTTAGGTTTAGGGTTATTGTTAGTGTTATGGTTCGGGTTAAGTTTGCAGTGAGGGTGAGGCTGAGGGTGTGGGTTATGGTTAGAGTTAGGGTTGGGGTTAGGGTTAGTGTTATTGTTAGGTTTAGGGTTAGAGCTACGGTGAGGGTGAGCTTGAGGGTGAGGGTTAGGGTTAGGGTTAGGTTGAGGTTTAGGGTTAGGGTTAAGATTAGGGTTAGGGTGAGTGTGAAGTTTAGGGTTAGATTTAGACTTAGTTGGAGGGTTAGGTCGAGCATTAGTGTTAGGGTTAAGGTTAGGGTGAGGGTTAGGTTGAGGTTTAGGGTTAAGGTTAGGGTTAGGATTAGGGTTAGGTTGAGGTGAGTGTGAAGGTTAGGGTTAGGGTTAGACTTAGGCTGAGGGTTAGGCTGAGGGTGATTGAGTGGGTGAGGATTAGGGTTAGCGTGATGGTTAGGGTTCGGGTTAAGTTTAGGGTCAGGATGAGGGTTAGGGGTAGGCTTAGGGTTAGGGTGAGGGCTAGGGTGATGGTGAGGGTTAGGGTAAGTGTTAGGCTTAGGCTTAGGGTTAGGCTGAGCATGAGGTTGAGGGTGAGGGTTACGGTTAAGGATAGGGTGAGATTTAGTGTTAGGGTTAGTGTTAGAGTTAGGGTTAGGAAGAGAGTGAGGTTTAGGGGTAGGGTTAGGGTCAGCGTGAGGGTTAGCGTTCGGGTGAAGGTTAGGGTGGGGTTGAGGGTTATGGTAAGGGTGAGGGTTAGGTTTAGGATGAGGATTAGTGTTAGGGTTAGGGTGAGGGTCAAGTTTAGATTGAGGATTAGTGTTAGGGTTACTGTGAGGTTTAGGGTGAGGATGAGGATCAGGGTTAGGGTGAGGGTGAGGGTTAGGGTTAAGTTTAGGGTTTGGGTGAGGTTTAGGATTAGGGTGAGGGTTAGGGTTAGTGTGAGGGTTATGGTTAGTGTTAGGATTAGGATTAGGATTAGGCATAGGGTGAGTGTGAGGGTTAGTGTTAGGGTTAGGCTTAGGCTTAGTGTTAGGCTAAATGTGAGGGTGAAGTTGAGGGTTACGTTGAGGGTGAGTGTTAGGTTTAGGGTTAGGGTGAGAGTTAGGGTTAGGGTTAGGTTGATGTTCAGGTTTAGGGTTAGGTTCAGGGTGAAGGTGAGGGTGAGTGTGAGGGTTAGTGTTAGGGTGAGGTTTAGGATGAGGGTTAGGGTTAGGATTACGGTTAGGGTGAGGGCTAAGGTGAGGGTGAGGTTTTGTGTTAGTTTTAGGGTGAGGTTTAGGGTTAGCTTTAGAGTTAGGGTTAGGGTGAGGGTCAGGTTTAGGGTTAGAGTTAATGTTAGAGTGAGGCTGAGGGTGAGGGTTAGGGTTAGGGTTAGTGTTAGAGTTAGCGTCATTGTGAGGGTGAGGGTGAGGGTGAGGTTTAGGCTTAGTGATAAGATTAGGTTTAGGGTACAGGTTAGGATGAGTGTGAGGGTTAGGGTTAGGGTTAGGGTTAGCCTTATGATTAGGCTGAGGGTGAGGTTGAGCGTGAGGGATAGGGTTAGGGTGAGAGTTAGGGGTAGGATTAGGGTGAGTGTTAGGGTTCAGGTTAAGTTTAGATTTAGGGTGAGGGTTAGGGTTATGGTGAGCGTGAAGGTTAGGGTTAGGGTGAGAGTTAGGGTTCGAGTTAGGGTGAGAGTTAGGGTTCGTGTTACGTTTAGGGTTACAGTGAGGGTTAGGGTTAGGGTTACAGTGAGCATGAGGGTTAGGGTTAGGTTGAGGGTTAGGGTTATGCTTAGGATTAGGGGGAAGTTTAGGCTTATGGTGAGGGTTAGGATGAAGATTAGGGTTAGGATTAGGGTTAGGGTGAGGTCTAGGGTGAGGGTGAGGGTTAGGGTTAGTGTTTGGGTGAGATTTAGGGTTAGGATTAGGGTTAGGGTGAGGGTTAGGATGAGGGTTAGGGTTACAGTGAGGGTGAGGTTTAGGGTTAGGTTGAGGGTTAGGGGTAGGAATAGGAGTAGTGTGATGGTGAGTTTTAGGGTTAGATTTAGGATTAGGGGGAGGGTTAAGTCGAGGGTTAAGTTTGGGATTAGTATTAGGGTTAAGGTTAGTGTGAGGGTTAGGTTGATATTTAGGGTTTGGGTTAGCGTTAGGTTTAGGATTAGGGTTAGTGTTAGGGTATGTGACTGTTAGGGTTAGGGTTAGGCTTAGGGTTAGGGTAATGCTGAGGTTGAGGGTGGGGGTGAGGATTAGGGTTAGGGTGATGGTTAGGGTTAGGGTGAGGCTTAGGATTAGGGATAGGTTAAGGATTAGTGTTGGGTGGGGGCTAGGGTGAGGGTGAGGGTTAGAGTAATGGTTAGGCTTAGGCTTAGGATTAGGTTGAGGGTGAGGGTTAGGGTTAGGGTGATGGTTAGGTTTAAGTTTAGATTGAGGGTTAGGATGAGGTTTAGGGTTAGGGTGAGGGTTAGGTTGAGGATGATGGTAAGGGTAAAGGTGAGGTTTAGGCTGAGGTTGAGGGTTAAGATAAGGGTGAGTTTTAGGATTAATGTTAGGGTTGGGCTTAAGGTAAGGGTTAGGGTGAGGGTGAGGTTTAGGGTCAGTGTTAGGATTAGGATTATTGTTAGCTTTAGGGTGAGTGTGAGGGTTAAGGTTAGGGATAGGGTTAGGCTTAGTGTTAGGCTGAAGGTGAGGGTGAGGGTGAGGGTTAGGGTGAGGGTGAGGGTAAGGTTTAGGGTTATAGTGATGGTGAAGTTTAGGGTTAGGTTGAGGGTTAGGGTTAAGATTATGGTTAGGTTGAGGGTGAGTGTTAGGATTAGGGTTAGGGTTAGGGTTAGGTTTAGGGTTAGGATTAGTGTTATTTTTAGGGTTAGGGTTAGAGTTATGGTGAGGGTATGGCTGAGGGTGAGGGTGAGGGTTAGGGTTAGGGTGAGGTTTAGGGTTTGGGTTAGGATTAGGGTTAGGGTGAGGGTGAGGTTCAGGGTTAGATTTAGTGTTAGTTGGAGGGTTAGGTTTAGGGTGAGGGTTAGGGTTAGTTTTAGGGTTAAGGGTAGGGTGAGTGTTAAGTTGAGCTTTAGGGTTACTGTTAGGGTTAGGGTTAGGTTTAGTGTGAGGGTGTGGGTGAGTGTGAGGGTTAGGGTTAGGGTTAGGCTTAGGCTTAGGATTAGGCTGAGGGTGAGGTTGGGGGTGAGGATTAGGTTCAGGGTGATAGTTAGGGTTAGGGTTAGGGTGAGGGTTAGCATGAGGGTTAGGATTAGGATTAGGATAGGGTGAGGGCTAGGGTGAGGGTGAGGGTTATGGTAAGGGTTAGGCTTAGGCTTAGTCTTAGGCTGAGCGTTAAGTTGAGGTTGAGGGTTAGGGTTAGGGTGATGGTTAGGTTTACAGTTAGGGAGAGGGTTAGGATGAGGTTTAGGGTTAGGGTGAGGGTTTGGGTATGGTTTAGTGTTAGGGTTAGGGTTAGACTTAGGGTATGGTGAGGGTGAGGTTTAGGGGTACAGTTAGGGTGAGAGTTAGGGTTAGGGTTAGGGTGAGTGTCAGGTTTAGGTTAGAGTTAAGGTTAGTGTGAGTCTGAGGGTGAGGGTTAGGTTTAGGGTTAGTGTTAGAGTTAGGGTTACAGTGAGGGTTAGGGTGATGGTGAGGTTTAGGCTTAGTGTTAGGATTTGGATTAGGATACAGGTTAGGGTGAGTGTGAGGGTTAGGGTTAGGGTTAGTCTTATGGTTAGGCTGAGGGTGAGGGTGAGGGAGAGGGATATGATTAGGGTGAGAGTTAGGGGTAGAGTTAGGGTGAGAGTTAGGGTTCGGGTTAAGTTTAGGGTTAGGGTGGGGGTGACGGTAAGGGTAAAGGTGAGGGTTAGGCTGAGGGTGAGGATTATGGTAAGGGTGAAGGTTAGGTTTAGGATGAGCATTAGGGTTAGGGTTATGGTGAGCGTGAGGGTTAGGGTTAGGGTGAGGTTTAGGGTTAGGCTTAGGATTGGGTGAGGTTTAGTGTTAGGAGTAGGGTGAAGGTTAGGATGAGGATTAGGGTTAGGATTAGGGTTAAGATTAGGGTTAGGGTGAGGGCTAGGGTGAGAGTGAGGGTTAGGTTTAGTGTTTGGGTGAGGTTTAGGGTTAGGGTTAGGGTTAGGATGAGGGTTAGGTTGAGGATGAGTGTTACAATGAGGGTGAGTGTTAGGGTTAGGTTGAGGGTTAGTGTTAGGATTTCAGTTAGGGTGAGGGTGAGTTTTAGGGTTAGATTTAGGGTTAGGGGGAGGGTTAGGTCGAGGGTTAGGGTTAGGGTCAGTCTTAGGGTTAAGGTTAGGGTGAGGGTTAGGTTGAGGTTTAGTGTTAAGGTTAGGGTTAGGGTTTGGATTAGGGTGAGGGTATGTGAGGGTTAGGGTTAGGGTTAGGCTTAGGGTTAGGGTTATGCTGAGGGTGAGGGTGGGGTTGAGGATTAGGGTTAGGGTGATTGTTAGGGTTAGGGTTAGGGTCAGGGTTAGGATGAGGAATAGGTTTAGGATTAGGGTTAGTGTGGCTTCTAGGGAGAGGGTGAGGTTTAGAGTAAGGGTTAGGCTTAGACTTAGGGTTAGGCTGAGCATGAGGTTGAGTGTGAGGTTTAGGTTTATGGTGATGGTTAGGTTTAAGGTTAGGTTGAGGTTTAGGATGAGGTTTAGGGTTAGGGTGAGGATGATGGTAAAGGTAAAGGTGAGGTTTAGGCTGAGGGTGAGGGATAAGATAAGGGTGAGGATTAGGGTTAGGTTTAGCGTTAGTGTTAGTGTTATGGTGAGCTTTAGATTGAGGATTAGGGTTAGGGTTAGGGTTAGTGTGAGGTTTATGGTGAGGATGAGGGTTAGGGTTAGGGTGAGGGTGAGGTTTAGATTTAGGGCTAGGGTGAGGGCTAGGGTGATGGTGAGGGTTAGAATTAGGGTTAGGGTGAGGTTTAGGATTAGGTTGACGGTTAGGGTTATTGTGAGGGTTAGTGTTAGGGTTAGGTTTAGTGTTAGGGTGAGGTTAAGTGTTAGGGTAAGGGTTAATGTTAGGTTGAAGATTATGGTTAAGGTGAGGTTTCAGGTTAGGTTTAGGGGGATGTTTAGTTGTTAGGGTTAGGGTTAGAGTTAGGATTAGCGTGAGAATGAGGTTTAGGGTTAGAGTTAGGGTAAGGTTTAGGCTGAGGTTGAGATTTAGGTTTAGGGTTAGTGTTAGAATTAGGGTTAGGGTGAGGTTTAGGGTGAGGGTTAGGCTTAGGATTGGGATTAGGATTAGTGTAAGTGTTCGGGTGAGAGTGAGGGTTAGGGTTAGGGTTAGGCTGAGAGTGAGGGTTAGGGTTAGGGTGAGGGTTAGAGTTAGGTTTAGGGTGAGAGTTAGGGTTCTGGTTAAGTTTAGGGTTAGGTTGAGGGTTAGGGTAATGGTTACAGTGAGGGTGAGTGTTAGGGTTAGGTTGATGATTAGGGTTAGGTTTAGGCTTAGGATGAGCGTGAGGGTGAGGGTTAGGGTGAGTGTTAGGGTGAGGGTTAGGATGAGGGTGAGTTTTAGGATTAGGGATAATGTGAGGGCTAGGGTATGGGTGAGGTTTATTGTTTGGGTTAGGCTGAGGTTTAGGGTTAGGTTTAGGCTTAGGGTTAGCGTGAGGGTCAGGTTTAGTGTTAGAGTTAGGGTTTGGGTGAGGCTGAGGGTGAGGGTTAGGGTTAGGCTTAGTGTTAGATTTAGGGTTATGGTGAGGGTTAGTGTGAGGGGGAGGGTTGGGGTTAGGGTAAGGATTCAGTTAAGGGTTAGGGTGAGTGTGAGAGTTAGGGTTAGTGATTGGCTTAGGCTTAGTGTTAGGCTGAGCGAGAGGTTGAGGGTGAGGTTTAGGATTAGGGTGATGGTTAGGATTACGGTTAGGGTGAGGGTTAGGATGAGGTTTAGGGTTAGGGTGAGGGTGAGGTTGAGGATGTTAGTAAGGGCTAAGTTGAGGTTTAGGCTGAGGGTGTGGGTTAAGATCAGGGTGAGGGTTAGGGTTAGGTTTAAGTTTAGGGTTAGGGTTAGGGTGAGGGTTAGATTGAGGATTAGGGTTAGGGTTAGTGTGAGGTTTAGGGTGAGGATGAGGGTTAGGGTTAGGGTGAGGGTGAGGTTTAGAATTAGGGTTAGGGTGAGGGCTAGGGTGAGTGTGAGGGTTAGAGTTAGGGTTAGGGTTAGGGTGAGGTTTAGGATTAATTTGAAGGTTAGGGTGAATGTGAGGGTTAGTGTTAGGATTAGGGTTAGAGTGAGGGTAAGTGTTAGGGTGAGGGTTAATGTTATGGTGAGGGTTAGGGTTAGGGTTATTGTTAGGCTTAGGGTTAGGTTTACGCTTATGATGAGGGTGAGTGTTAGGGTAAGGGTTAGGTTGAGGTTCAGTGTTAATGTTATTGTTAGAGTTAGGGTTAGGGTGAGGGTGAGGTTTAGGGTTAGATTTAGGGTAAGGGTGAGGCTAAGGTTGAGGGTTAGGTGTAGGGTTAGTGTTAGAGTTAGGGTTAGGTTGAGGGTTTGATTGAGGGTGAGGGTGAGGGTGGGGGTTAGGCTAGGGTTAGGATTAGGAATAGGGTAAGGGTTAGGGTGAGTGTGAGGGTTAGGGTTAGGGTTAGGCTTATGCTTAGGGTTAGGCTGAGAGTGAGGGTGAGGTTGAGGGTTAGGGTTAGGGTGAGACTTAGGGTTCGGTTAATTTTAGGGTTAGGGTGAGGGTTAGGGTAAGGGTTACAGTGAGGGTGAGGAATAGGTTTAGGTTGAGCGTTAGGTTTAGGGTTAGGGTGAGGGTGAGGTTTAGGGTTAGTTTTAGTGTGAGGCTTAAGATGAGGGTTAGGGTTAGGATTAGGGTGAGGGTGAGGGTGAGGTTTAGGTTTAGGGTTAGGGTGTGGTTTACGGTTAGGTTTAGTGTTAGGGTTAGGGTGAGGGTGAGGTTTAAGTTTAGAGTTAAGGTTAGGGTGAGGCAGAGGGTGAGGGTTAGTGTTAGGGTCAGTGTTAGAGTTAGAGTTACCTTGAGGGTTAGTGTGAGGTTTAGGGTGAGGATGAGGTTTAGGGTTAGGGTTAGGTTTAGGATTAATGTTAGGGTTAGGCTTAAGGTGAGGGTTAGGGTGGGGGTGAGGCTTAGGGTTAGTGTTAGAATTAGGATTAGGATTAGTGTTAGGGTTAGGTTTACTGTGAGGGTTAGGTTGAGGGTTAGGGTTAGTGTTAGGTTTAGGGTTAAGTTTAGGGTGAGGGTTAGGTTGAGGGTGAGGGTTAGGGTTAGGGTTATGGGAAGGGTTAGGATGAGGGTTAAGGTTAGGATTAGGTTTAGGGTGAGGGCTCGGTTGAGGATGAGGTTTAAGGTTAGGGTTAGGGTGAAGTTTAGGTTTAGGGTTCGGGTTAGCTGAGGTTGAAGTTTAGGTTTAGAGTTAGGGTTAGGGTGAGGCTGAGGTTGAGGGTTAGGGTTATGGTTAGTGTTAGATTTAGAGCTAGGGTGAAAGTTAGGGTTAGGGTGAGGCTGAGGTTGAGGGTTAGGGTTATGGTTAGTGTTAGATTTAGGGCTAGGGTGAAAGTTAGGGTTAGGGTGAGGGTGAGGGTGAGGGTTAGGCTTAGGCTTAGGGTTAGGATTTGGATTAGGGTAAATTTAGGGTGAGTGTGATGGTTGGGGTTACGGTTAGGCTTAGGCTTAGGGTTAGGCTGAGAGTGAGGGTGAGGGTGAGCATTAGGGTTAGGGTGAGGGTTAGGGTTAGGATTAGGGTTAGGGTGAGGGATAGGGTGAGTGTGAGTGTTAGGGTTAGTGTTAGGGTAAGGTTTAGGGTTAGGGTTAGAGTTTGGGTTAGGGTTATGATGTGGGTTAGGGTTACAGTGAGGGTGAGGCTTAGGTTACGTTGAGGATTAGGGTTAAGATTATGGTTAGGGTGAAGGTGAGTTTTAGGATCAGGGTTAGGGTTAGGGTTAGGTTTATGGTTAGGATTAGTGTTATTGTTAGGGTTAGGGTTAGAGATAAGGTGAGGGTGAGAGTGAGGGTGAGGGTGAGGGTTAGGTTTAACGTGAGGTTTAGTGTTAGGGTTAGGATTAGGGATAGGATGCGGGGGAGGTTTAGGGTTAGATTTAGGGTTAGTTTTAGGGTTAGGTCGTGCGTTAATATTAGGGTTAGTGTTATTGTTAGGGTTAGGTTTAAAGTTACGGTGAGGGTGAAGATGAGGGTTAGGATTAGGGTGAGGTTTAGGGTTATGGTTAGGGTTAGTGTGAGGGTGAGGGTGAGGTTTAGGGTTAGAGTCAGTGTTAGGTGAGGGTTAGGGTAAGGGTTACTGTAAGTGTTAGGGTGAGGGTAAGGCTGATGGTTACGTTTAGGGTTTGTGTGAGGTTTAGGGTTCGGGTTACAGAGAGGGTTAGGTTTAGGGTTAGGTTGAGGGTTATGGTTACGATTAGGGTTAGGGTGAGGGTTAGGGTTAGGGTTAGGATTATGGTGAGGTTGAGGGTTAAGTTTAGGGTGAGGGTTAGGGATAGGATGAGGGTTAGGGTGAGGTTGAGGGTTAGGATTAGGGTTAGGGTTAGGATTATTGTTAGTGTTATGGTTATGGTTACATTTGCAGTGAGGTTGAGGATGAGGGTGAGGGTGAGGGGTAGGGTGATGTTTAGGGTGAGGTTTAGGGTTAGGGTTAGGATTAGCGTTAGGGTGAGTTTGAGGTATAGGGTTAGAGTTAGGTTTAGGTGGAGGGTTATGGTGAGGGTTAAGGTTATGGTTAGTGTTAGGGTTAGGGTGAGAGTGAGGTTTAGGTTGAGGTTTAGGTTAAGGGTTAGGTTAGATGTTATTGTTAGGGTTAGAGTTAGAGTTACGGTGAGGGTGAGAGTGAAGGTAATGGTGAAGGTTAGGGATAGGATGAGGGTTAGTGTTAGGGTGAGTGATAGGATGAGAGTTAGGGTTAGGGATAGTGTTAGGCTTATGGTTAGGCTGAGGGTGAGGGTTAGGCTGAGGGTGAGGGTGAGGGTTAGGGTAAGTGTTAGGGCTAGGTTTAGGATGAGGTTTATTTTTAGGATTAGGGTTAGGGTGAGGGCTAGGGTGAGGGTGAGGTTTAGGGTTTGTGTTAGGATGAGGTTTAGGGTTAGGTTTTGGGGTAGGGTTATGGTGAGGGTGAGGTTTAGGGTTAGAGTTAGGGTTAGGGTGAGGCTGAAGGTGAGGTTTAGGGTTAGGGTTAGTGTTAGAGTTAGGGTTACTGTGAGGGTTAGGGTGAGGGTGAGTGTTAGGCTTAGTGTTAGGATTAGGTTTCGGGTAAGGGTTAGGGTGAGGGTGAGGGTAAGTTTGAGGGTTAGGGTTAAGTTTAGGGGGAGGTTTAGGGTTAGTGTTAGGATTAGGGTTAGGGTGAGTGTGAGGTATAGGGTTAGAGTTTCGGTTAGTGGGAGGGTTATGGTGAGGGTTAGAGTTAGAGTTAGGGTTAGGGTTAGGGTGAGGGTAAGGTTTAGGGTTAGGTTTAGTGTTATTGTTAGGGTTAGTGTTAGCGTTATGGTGAGGGTGAGGATGAGGGTAAGGTTGAGGTTTAGGGATAGGATGAGGGTTAGTGTTAGGGTGAGGGATAGGATGAGAGTTAGGGTTACGGATAGGGTTAGGATTAGGGTTAGGCTGAGGGTGAGGGTTAGGCTGAAAGTGAGGGTTAGGGTGAGAGTTAGGGTGAGGGTTAAGTTTAGGTTTAGGCTGAGGGTTAGGGTAAGGGTTACTGTGAGGGTGAGGGATAGGGTTAGGTTGAGGGTTAGGGCTAGGGTTAGGGTGAGGTTTAGGGTTAGGTTTAGGGTTAGGGTTAGGGTGAGGGTGAGGTTTAGGGTTAGAATTAGGCTTAGGGTGAGGCTGAGGGTGACGGTTAGGGTAGGGTGAGTGTTAGAGTTAGGGTTACAGTGAGGGTTAGGGTGAGGTTGAGGGTTAGGATTAATGTTAGGATTAAGATTAGGGTGTTAGGGTAAGTGTGATGGTTATGGTAAGGGTTAGGTTTAGGGTTAGGGTTAGTGTTTGGGTTCGGGTTAAGTTTAGGATTACGGTGAAGTTTAGGGTTAGGGTTACGGTGAGAGTGTGGGTTAGGGTTAGGTTGAGGGTTAGGGTTAGGGTTAGGGTGAGGGTTAGATTGAGAATTAGGGTTAGGGCTAGGGTTAGTTTGAGGGTTAGGGTAAGGATGAGGGTTAGGGTTAGGGTGAGGGTTAGGGTTAGAATTTCGATTAGGGTGAGGGCTAGCTTGAGGGTGAGGTTTAGAGTTAGGGTTAGGGTTAGGGTGAGGTTTAGGAATAGGTGAGTCTTAGGGTTAGTGTGAGGGTCAGTGTTAGGGTTAGGGTTAGTGTTAAAGTGAGGGTAAGTGTTAAGGTGAGGGTTAATGTTAGGGTGACGGTTATGGTTAGGGTGGGGGTTAGGGTTAGGGTTAGGGTTATTGTAAAGATTAGGGTTAGGGTTACAGTTAAGGTGAGGGTGAGGGTTAGGGTTAGGATTAGGGTGAGGTTCAGTGTTAGGGTTAGGGTTAGAGTTAGGGTTAGGCTGAGGGTGAGGATTAGGGTTAGATTTAGGGTAAGGGTGAGGCTGAGGTTGAGGGTTAGGTGAAGGGTTAGTGGTAGAGTTAGGGTTAGGTTGAGGGTTTGGGTGAGGGTGAGGGTGAGGTTGAGCGTTAGGCTTAGGGTGATGATTAGGATTAGGGTAAGGGTTAGGGTGAGTGTGAAGGTTACGGTTAGGCTTAGGCTTAGGCTTCAGGTTAGGCTGAGAGTGAGGGTGAGTTTGAGGATTAGGGTTAGGGTTAGGGTGAGAGTTAGGGTTCGGTTAAGTTTAGGGTTAGGGTGAGGGTGAAGGTAAGGGTTACTGTGAGGTTGAGGGATAGGGTTAGGTTGAGGGTTAGGGCTAGGGTTTGGGTTAGGGTGAGGTTGAGGGTGAGGGTTAGGGTTAGTGTTAGGGTGAGGCTTATGATGAGGTTTAGGGTTGGGATTAGGGTTAGGGTGAGGGCTAGGGTGAGGGTGAGGTTTAGGGTTAGACTTAGGATGAGGTTTAGGGCTAGGGTTAGGGTGAGGGTGAGGTTTAGGGTTAGAGTTAGGGTTAGGGTGAGGCTGAGGGTGAGGGTTAGCTTATGGTTAGTGTTAGAGTTAGGGTTACATTGAGGTTTAGTGTGAGGGTGAGGGTTAGGCTTAGTGTTCGGATTAGGATTAGGGTGTTAGGGTGAGTGGGAGGGATAGTGTTAGGGTTAGGGTTAGGGTTAGGGTTAGGTTTAGGCTTAGGGTAAGGGGGAGGGTTATGGTTAGGGTGCTAGTTAGGGGTAGGGTTAGGGTGAGAGTTATGGTTCGGGGTAAGTTTAGGGTTAGGGTGAGGGTTAGGGTTAGGGTTACAATGAGGGTGAGGGTTATTGTTAGGTTGAGGTTTAGGGTTAGGCTTAGGATTAGGGTGAGGGTTAGGTTTAGGGTGAGGGTTAGGATGAGGATTAGGGTGAGGACTAGGGTTTGGGTGAGGGCTAGGGTGATCGTGAGGGTTAGGATTAGTGTTTGGGTGAGGTTTAGGGTTAGGGTTAGGGTGAGGGTTAGGATATGTGTTAGGGTCACAGGGAGGGTGAGGGTTAGTGTTAGGGTGAGGGTTAGGGTTAGGAAATGGGTTAGGGTAAGGTTGAGTTTTAAGATTAAATTTAGGGTTGGGGGATGGTTAGGGTTAGGATTAGGGTTAGGGTTAGGGTATGTGAGGGTTAGGGTTAGGGTTAAGATTAGGCTTAGGGTTAGGCTGAGGGTGAGAGTTGGGGTGAGAATTAGGGTTATGGTTATAGTTAGGGTTAGGGTTATGGTGAGGGTTAGGATCAGGGATATGGTTAGGATTAGGGTTAGGGTGAGGGCTAGGGTGAGGGTAAGGGTTAGAGTAAGGGTTAGGCTGTGGCTTAGCTTTAGGCTGAGCATGAGGTTGAGGGTGAGGGTTAGGGTTAGGATGATGGTTAGCTTTATGGTTAGGATGAAGGTTAAGATGAGGATTACGGTTAGGGTGAGGATGATGGTAAGGGTAAAGGTGAGGTTTAGGCTGAGGGTGAGGGTTACGATAAGGGTGAGGGTTAGGGTTAGGTTTAGGGTTAGGGTTAGCATTAGGGTGAGGGTTCGATTGAGGATTAGGGTTCGCATTAGGGTTAGCGTTAGGTTTAGGGTGAGGATGAGTGTTAGGGTTAGGGTGAGGATGAGGGTTAGAATTAGGGTTAGGGTGAGGGCTAGGGTGAGGGTGAGGGTTAGAGTTCGGGTTAGGGTTAAGATGAGGTTAAGGATTAGGGTGAGGGCTAGGGTTAGTGTGAGGGTTAGTGTTAGTTTTAGGGTTAGTGTTAGGATGAGGGTAAGTGTTAGGGTTACGATTAATGTTATGGTGAGGGTTCTGGTTAGGGTGAGGATTAGGGTTAGGGTTAGGGTTATTGTTGGTGTCAGGCTTAGGGTGAGGGTTATTTTGAGGGTTAGTTTTAGGGTTAGTGTGAGGTTTAGGGTGAGGATGATGATTAAGGTTAAGGTGAGGGCTAGGGTGAGGGTGAGGTATAGGGTTAGTTTTATGGTGAGTTTTAGGTTTAGGGTGATGGTTAGAGTTAGTGTGAGCATTAGTGTCAGCGTTAGGGTTTGTCTTAGGGTGAGGATAAATGTTAGGGTGAAGATGAGGGTTAGGGTGAGGGTTATGGTTAGGGTGAGGGTTAGGGTTAGGGTTAGGGTTACTGTTAGGGTTAGGGTTAGGGTTAATGTTACGGTGAGGGTGAGGGTTAGGGTTAGGTTTAGGATTAGAATGAGGTTTAGGTTTAGGGTTAAGGTTAGAGTTAGGGTTAGGGTGAGGGTGAGGTTTAGGGTTAGAGTTAGGGATAGTGTTAGGGTTAGGGATAGGGTTAGGCTTAGGCTTAGGCTTAGGCTTAAGCTTAGGCCGAGCATGAGGGTGAGGGTTAGGGTTAGGGTTAGGGTGAGGGTTAGGGTTAGGGTTAGGGAGAGGTTTAGGATGAGGTTTAGGGTTAGGATTAGGTTTAGGGTGAAGACTAGGGTGAGGGTTAGGTTGAGGTTTAGGGATAGGTTTAGGTTTAGGATTTGGGTTAAGGTGAGGGTGAGTGTGAGGGTTAGGTTGAGGCTTAGGGTTAGGGTGAGGGTTAGTGTTAGGGTTTGTGTTAGGGTGAGGGTGAGGCTGAGGATTAGGGTTAGGTTTAGGGTTGGGTTTAGGTTTAATGTTAGTGTTAGGGTTAGGGTTACCTTGAGGGTTAGGGTTAGGGTTAGGGTTAGGCTGAGGGTGAGGGTGGGTGTGAGGATTAGGGTTATGGTTAGGTTTAGGGTTATTGTTAGTGTTGTGGTTAGGGTTGAGTTTGCAGTGATGGTGAGGATGAGGCTGAGGGTTATGGTTAGGGTTAGTGTTATTGTTAGGGTTAGGGTTAGAGTTACAGTGAGGTTGAGATTGAGGATGAGGGTAATGTTTAGGGTGAGGTTTAGGGTTAGGGTTAGGGTTAGGGTTAGGGTGAGGGTGAGGTTTAGTGTTAGAGTTAGTGTTAGGGTGAGGGTTAGGGTGAGGTTTAGGGTTAGGGTTAGTGTTAGGGTTAGGGTGAGGTTGAGGGTTAGGTTGAGGTTTAGGGATAGGGTTAGGTTTAGGATTAGGGTTCGGGTGACCGTGAGTATGAGGGTCAGGCTGAGGCTTAGGTTTAGGCTTAGGGTTAGGCTGAGGGTGAGGGAGGGGGTGAGGATTAGGGTTAGGGTAATGTTTAGGGTTAGGGTTAGTGTTATTGTTAGGCTTAGGTTTCGAGTTATGGTGAAGTTGAAGGTGCAGGAGAGGTTTAGGTTTAGGATTAGGGTGGGGTTTAGGGTTAGGGTTAGGGTGAGTTTGAGGTTTAGGGTTAGATATACGTTAGGGCGAAGGTTAGGGTTAGGGTTAGTGTTAGGGTTAGGGTGAGGGTGAGGTTTAGGGTTAGATATAGGATTAGGGGGAGGGTTAGGGTTAGGGTTATGGTTATGGTTATGGTTATGGTTATGGTTAGGTTGAGGTTTAGAGTTAGGGATAGGGTTAGAGTTAGAGTTATTGTGAGGGTGGGTGTTAGGGTTACAGTTAGAGTTAGGGTTAGAGTGAAGTTTAGGGTTAGTGATAGAGTTAGGGTTATGGTGAGGGTTAGGGTGAGGGTGAGGTTAAGGCTTAGTGTTAGAATTAGGATTAGTGTAAGGGTTAGGTTGAGTTTGAGGGTTAGGGTTAGGGTTAGGCTTAGGGTTAGGCTGAGCATGAGGTTGAGAGTGAGGTTTAGGGTTAGGTATAGGGTGAGTTTTAGTGTTAGGGTTAGGGTTAGAGTTCAGGTTAGGTTGAGGGTGAGGTTTAAGGGTATGGTTAGGGTCAGGGTGAGGATTAGGGTTAGGGTGAGGTTTAGGTTGGGGGTGACAGTTAGGGTAAACGTGAGGTTTAGGCTGAAGGTGAGGGTTATGGTAAGGGTGAGGGTTAGGTTTAGGGTGAGGGTTAGATTTACGGTTAGCATGAGGGTGAGGGTGAGATTGAGGATTAGTATTATGGTTAGGGTGAGGTTTAGGGTGAGGATGAGGGTTAGGGTTAGGCTGAGGGCTAGGGTGAGATTGAGGGTGATGGTTAGATTGAGGATTAGTTTTAGGGTTAGTGTGAGTTTTAAGTTGAGGATGAGTTTTAGGGTTAGGTTTAGGGTTATGATTAATATTAGGGTTAGGCTTAAGGTGAGGGTTAGGGTGAGGGTGAGGTTCAGGGTTAGTGTTTGGATTAGGATTATGTTTAGGGTTAGGGTGAGTGTGAGGGTTAGCGTTAGGTTTAGGTTTAGGCTTAGTGTTTGGCTGAGGGTGAGGGTTAGGATTAGGGTGAGTGTTAGGGTTAGGGTTAAGGTGAGAGTTGGGGTTCGGGTTAAGTTTAAGGTTAGGTTGAGGGTTAGGGTAAGGGTTACAGTGAGGGTGAGGGTTAGGGTTAGGTTGAGGGTTAGGGTTAGTGTTAGTGTTAGGGTTAGGGTTAGGATGAGGGTTAGGGTTTGGATTAGGGTTAGGGTGAGGGCTAGGGTGAGGGTGAGGTTTAGGGTTAGGGTTAGGGTGAGGTTTAGGTTTAGGTTTAGGGTTAAGATTAGTGTTAGAGTGAGGGTTCGATTGAGCATTAGGGTTCAGGTTAGGGTTAGTGTTAGGTTTAGAGTGAGCATCAGGGTTAGGGTTAGGGTGAGGTTGAGGTTTAGAATTAGGTTTATGGTGAGTGCTAGGGTGAGGGTTAAGATGAGGGTGAGGGTGGGGGTGAGGATTAGGGTTAGGGTTATTGTGAGGGTAAGGGTGAGTTTTAGGGTTATAATTAGGTTGTGGAGGAGGGTTTGGGTGAGGTTTAAGGTTAGGGTTAGTGTTAGGTTTAGGGTGAGAGTGAGGGTTAGGTTGAGGTTTAGGGATAGGGTTAGGTTTAGGATTAGTGTAAGGTGAGCATGAGTATGAGGGTTGGGGTTAGGGTTAGGGTTAGGGTTAGGGTTAGGCTGAGGGTGAGGGTGAGCTTGCGGGTGAGTGTGAGGTATAGTGTTAAGTTTATGGTTAGGCTTAGGTTTATGCTTAGGATTAGGCTGAGAATGAGGGTGAGTGTGAGGTTTAGGGTTAGGGTGAGGATTAGGGTTAGAGTTATGGGGAGGGTTAGGATGAAGGTTAGGGTTAGGATTAGTGTTATTGTGAGGGCTAGGGTGAGGGTTATGTTTATGGTTAGGGTTAGGGTGAGGTTTAGGTTTATGCTTAGGGTTAGGGTTAGGGTTTGGTTGAGGTTTAGAGTTAGAGTTAGTGTTAGGGTGAGGGTGAGGTTTAGGGTTAGAGTTAGGTTTAGGGTGAGGGTTAGGCTGAGGGTTAGGTTTAGGGTTAGTGTTAGGGTTAGGTTTAGAGTTAGTGTTGGGGAGAGGGTTTGTGTTAGGGTTAGGGTTAGGGATAGGATTATTGTTAAGGTAATGGTGAGTGTGTTTTTTAGGGTTAGGTTTAGGGTTCGGCTTAGGGGTAGGGTGAGTGTGAGGTTGAGGGTAAGGGTTAAGTTTAGGTTGAGGTTTCTGCTTCCGGTTAAGTGGAGGGTTAGGATGAGGGTTAGGGTTAGGATTAGGGTTAAGTTAAGGACTAGGGTGAGGGTGAGGTTTAGGGTGAGTTTTAGCTTTAGGGTTAGGGTTCAGGATAGGGTGAGGTTGAGGTTTAGGGTTAGAGTTAGGGTCAGCGTGAGGATGTTTGAGGGTTAGGTTTAGGGTTAGTGTTAGGATTAGAGTTAGGGTTAGGGTGAGAGTTAGGATGGGGGTGGGGTTAGGGTTAGGGTTAGGTTTAGGGTGAGGTTTAGGGTTAGGGTTAGGGTTAAGGTGAGGTTGAGTGTTATGGTTAGGGTGATCGTTAGGGTTTTAGGGTTGGGGTGAGGGTTAAGGAGAGGTTTAGGTTTAGGTTTGGGATTAGGGCTAGGGTGAGTGCTAGGGTGAGCCTGAGGGTTAGGTTTAGCATTAGGGTGAGGTTTATGGTTAGGGTTAATTTTAGAGTTAGGGTGAGTGTTAGGGTTAGGGTTATGGTGAGGGTGAGAGGTAGGGTTAGAGTGAATGTTAGCGTTAGGGTTAGGGTGAGTTTTAGTGTTAGGTTTAGGGTTAGAATTAGATTTAGGGTGAGGGTGAGGTTTAGGGTTAGAGTTATGGTTTGGGTGAGGTTTAGGGTGAGGGTTAGGGTTAGGGTTAGTGTTAGGGTGAGGGTTTGGTAAGGGTTAGGGTTACGGTGAGGGTGAGGTTTAGGGATAGGATTAGGGTAAGTTTTAGTGTTATTGTTAGGGTTAGTGTTAGAGTTACAGTGAGGGGGAGGGGGAGGGGGAGGTTTAAGGATAGAGTGAGGTTTAGGGTTATGTTTAGGGTTAGAGTTAGGGTTAGGGTGAGGGTTATGGTGAGGGTTAAGGTTAGGGTTTGTGTAAGGGTTAAGGTGAGGGATAGGATGAGGGTTAATTAAAGGTTTGGGTGAGATTTAGGGTTCGGGTTACAGTGAGGGTGAGGGTTAGGGTTAGTTTGAGTGTTAGGGATAGGATTAGGTTTAGGGTGAGGGTTAGGGTTAGGGTTAGGATGAGTGTTAGGTTTAGGATTAGGGTTAGGATTAGGGTTAGGGTGAGTGCCAGGGAGAGGGTGAGGATTAGGGTTAGTGTTCAGTTGAGGTTTAGGGTTAGGTTTAGGGTGAGGGTGAGGGTTAGCCTGAGGGTTAGGGTTATGGTGAGGGTGTAGGTTAAGGTTAGGGTGAGGGTTAGGGATAGGATGAGGGTTAGGGTGAGGGTGAAGTTTAGAATTAGGGTTAGAGTTAGGATTATTGTTAGTGTTATGGTTATGGTTATGTTTGCAGTGAGGGTGAGGCTGAGGGTGAGGGTTAGGGATAGGATTAGTGTTAGGGTTAGGTTTAGGGTTAGGATTAGTGTTATTGTTAGGTTTAGGGTTAGAGTTACCGTGAGGGTGAGAGTGAGGGTAAGGGTGAGGTTTAGGGTTAGGGTTAGGGTGAGGTTTAGGGTTAGGGTTAGGATTAGGGTTAGGGTGAGTGTGAGGTTTAGGGTTAGAGTTAGGGTTAGGGGGAGGTTTAGGGTGAGGGTTAGTGTTAGGGTTAGTGTTTGGGTTAGGGTTAGGGTGAGGTTTAAGTTGAGGTGTAGGGTTAGGGTTACAGTTAGGGTTAGGATGAGGTTTAGGGTGAGCCTGAGTGTGAGGGTTCCTGTTAGGGTTAGTCTTAGGCTTAGGGTGAGGTTTGGGGTGACGATTAGGTTTTGGGTGATGGTTAGGGTTACGGTTAGGTTGAGGGTTAGGATGAGGTTTAGGGTTAGAATTAGTGTTAGAGTGAGGGCTTGGGTGAGGTTTAGGCTTAGGTTTAGATATAGGCTTAGGCTTAGAGTTAGTCTGAAGGTGAGGTTGAGTGTGAGGGTTAGGGTTTGGGTGATGGTTAGGTTTAAGTTTAGGGTGAGGGTTCGAGTGAGGGTTAGGTTTAAGGTGAGGGTGATGGTAAGCATAAAGGTGAGGGTTAGGCTGAGGGTGAGGGTTAAGATAAGGGTAAGGGTTAGGGTTAGCGTGAGCTTTAGGTTAAGGGTTACGGTTAGGGTAGGGTGAGGGTGAGGGTTAGATTGAGTATTAGGGTTAGGGTTAGTGTGAGGTTTAGTGTGAGGATGAGGGTTAGGTTTAGGGTGAGGGTTAGGCTTAGAATTAGGGTTAGGGTGAGGTCTAGGGTGAGCTTGAAGTTTAGGGTTAGGGTTAGGGTTAGGGTGAGGTTTAGGTTTAGGTTGAGGGTTAAGATTAGTGTGAGGGTTAGTGTTATGGTTACGGTTAGTGTAAGGGTGAGGGTAAGTGTTAGGGTGAGGGTTAGGGTTAGAGTTAGGGTTCTTTTTAGGGTTTGGGTTAGGGTTACCCTTACAGTGAGGGTGAGGGTTAGGGTTAGGTTTAGGGTGAGGTTTAGGGTTAGGGTTAAGGTTAGAGTTTGGGTTAGGGTTTGGATTAGGGTTAGGGTGAAGGCTAGGTTGATGGTGAGGGTTAGGATTAGGGTTAGGGTTAGGATTAGGGTGAGGGTGAGGGTGAATGTGTGGCTTAGGGTTAGGTTTAGGGTTAGGCTTAGGTTTAGGCTAAGGGTGAGGTTGAGTGTGAGTGTTAGGGTTAGGTGAGGGTTAGGTTTAAGGTTAGGGTGAGGTTTAGGATGAGGTTTAGGGTTAGGATGAAGGTTAGGGTTAGTATTAGGGTTTGGATGAGGGCTAGGTTCAGGTTGAGGGTTATGGTGAGGGTTATGGTGAGGTTTAGGTTTCAGGTTAGGTTTAGGGTTAGGGTTAGAGTTACGGTGAGGGTCAGGTGTAGGGTTAGGTTGAGGGATAGAATTAGGTTTAGGGTTAGGGTAAGGGTTAAGTTTAGGGTTAGGGTGAGGGTTAGTATGAGGGTTAGGGATACAATTATGGTTAAAGTGATGGCTAGGGTGAGTGTGAGGGTAAGTGTTAGGGTTAGGGTGAGGTTTAGGGTTAGGGGTAGGGCTAGGTTTAGGGTGACAGTTAGGGTTCAGGTTAGGGTTAGGCTTAGGGTGAAGGCTAGGGTGAGGGTTATGTTTAAGGTTAGGGTTAGGGTGAGGGTGAGTTTTAGGTTTAGAGTTAGGGTTAGGGTGAGGGATAGCGTGAGGTTTAGGTTTACGGTTAGTGTTAGGGTTACGGTTACGGTGAGGGTTAGTGTTAGGGTGAAGGTTAGGTTTAGGGTTAGGATTAGGATTAGGGTTAGGGTGAGTGTGAGTGTGAGGGTTAGGGTTAGGGTTAGTGTTAGGCTTAGAGTAAGGCTGAGCATGAATTTGAGGGTGAGGGTTAGGGTGAGACTGAGGTTTATGGTTAGAGTTAGTGTTAAAGTGAGGGTTAATGTGATTGTTAATGTTAGGGTTAGGGTTGGGGTAGGGTTAGAGTGAGGGTTAGGGTGAGGGTTAGTGTTAGGGATAGGGTTAGGTTTAGGATTAGGGTTTTGTTGAGGGTGAGGATGAGGGTGAGGGTTAGGGTTAGGGTTCGGTTTACGGTTAGCGTTTGGGTGAGAGTTAGGGTTCGGATTAAGTTTAGGGTTAGGGTTTGGGTTAGGGTTCGGGTTATTGTGAGGGTGAGGGTTAGAGTTAGGGTGAGGGTAATGGTTAGGATTAGGGATAGGGTGAGGATTAGGGTTAGGGTTAGAGTAAGAGTTAGGATAAGGATTAGGTTTAGGATTATGGTTAGGGTGAGGTCTAGGGTGAGGGTGAGGGTTAGGGTTAGTGTTAGGTGAGGTTTAGCGTTTGTGTGAGGGTTAGGGTGAGGGTTAGGATGAGGGTTAGGGTTACGGTGAGGGTTAGGTTTAGGGTTAAGGTGAGGGTTAGAGTTAGGATTAGTGTTAGGGTGAGGGTGAGGTTTAGGATTAGGGTTAGGGTTAGGATTATTGTTATTGTTATGATTATTGTGATCTTTGCTGAGAGGGGTAGGCTGAGGGTGAGATGTTAGGGATGGGATTAGGGTTAAGGTTAGGTTTAGGGTTAGGATTAGTGTTATTGTTAGGGTTAAGGTTAGAGTTACATTGAGAGTGACGGTGAGGGTAAGGGTAAGGGTTAGGGTTAGGATTAGGGTTAGGTTTAGGTTGAGGGTGAGTGTGAGGGTTAGAGTTAGTGTTAGGGTTAGGCTTAGGGTTAGGGTGAGTGTTAGGATTAGGGTTTGGTTTAGGGTGATGGTGAGGTTTAGGGTTAGGGTGAGGGTGAGGGTGAGGGTTAGGGTTAGGGTTATTGTGAGTGTTAGGGTTACAGTGAGGGTTATGTTTAGGGTGAGTGGTTCGGTTAGGGTTAGGGTTAGGGTGAGGTCTCGGTGAGGGTCAGGGTTAGGGTTAGTGTGAGGGCTAGGGTGAGGTTGAGTGTTAGGGTTAACATTACGTTGAGGTTAATGTTTGGTTTAGGCTTAGGGTTAGGGTGAGTGTTAGGGTGAGGGTTACATTGAGGGTGAGGCTTAGGGTTAGGGTGAGTGTTAGGGTTAGGGTTAGGATGAGGGTGATGGACAGATTAAGGTTAGGGTTAGGGTTATTGTTATGGTTATGGTTAGGATTAAGTTTACAGTGAGGGCTAGGTTGAGGTTGAGGTTAGGGTTAGGGTTAGGGTGAGGTTTAGTTTAGGGTTAGGGTTAAGGTGAGGGTGAGCGTGAGGTATAGGCTTAGGCTTAGTGTTAGTCTGAGTGTGAGGTTGAGGGTGAGGGTTAGGGTTCTGGTTAAGTTTACGTTTAGGGTGAGGGTTAGAATGAGGGTTAGGGTTAGGGTGAGTGTGATGGTAAGTGTAAAGGTGAGGGTTAGGCTGATCATGAGGGTTAAGATAAGGGTAAGCGTTAGGGTTAGTGTGAGGTTTAGGGTGAGGATGAGGGTTAGGTTTAGGTTGAGGGTTAGGTTTAGAATTACGGTTAGGGTGAGGGCTAGGGTGAGCGTGAGGATTAGGTTTGGGTTTAGGGTGAGGTTGAGGTTTAGGTTAAGGTTGAGGGTTAAGATTAGTCTGAGGGTTAGTATTATGGTTAGGGTTAGTGTAAGGGTGAGGGTAAGTGTTAGAGTGATGGTTGGATTTAGGGTTAGGGTCATTTTTATGGTTAGGTTTATGGTTACACTTACAGTGAGGGTGAGGGTTAGGGTTAGTTTTAGGGTTAGGGTTACTGTTAGACTTTGGGTTAGGGCTAGGATTAGGCTTAGGGTGAAGGCTAGAGTGACGGTGAGTGTTTGGGTTAGTGTTAGGGTTAGGATTTGGTTGAGAGTGAGGGTGAGTGTGTGGGGTAGGATTAGGTTTAGGGTTAGGCTTAGGGTTAGGCTAAGGGTTAGGTTGAGGGGGAGGGTTATGTTTAGGGTGAGGGTTAGGTTTAGGGTTAGGGTGAGGACTAGCGTGAGGGTGAGGCTTAGGGTTCGGGTTAGGGTGAGGTTTATTGTTAGGTTTAGGTTTAGGGATAGGTTGAGGTTTAGGGTTAGTGTTATGGTGAGGGTGAGGTTTAGGGTTAGCTTGAGGGTTGGATTAGGGCTGGTTTAGGTTGAGTGTTAGGGTTAGGGATTTGTTAAGAGTTATCATGAGGGATAGGGTTAGGATTAGCGTTAGGATGAGGGCTAGGGAGAGAGTGAGGGTTAGGGTTAGGGTAATGGTTAGGTTTAGGTTTTGGGTTAGGTGTAGGGTTAGGGTTAGGGTTACGGTGAGGCTCAGGGTTAGGGTTTGGTTGAGGGTTGGAATTAGGTTTAGGGTTAGGGTGAGGGTTAGGTATAGGGTTATGGTGAGGGTTAGGATGAGGGTTAGGGATACAATTAGGGTTAAGATGAGGGCAGGTTGGAGGATGAGGGTGTTAGGGTTAGGGTAAAGTTTATGGTTAGGTGTAGGTTTAGGTTGAAGGTGAGGTTAAGGGTTAGGGTTAGGGTTAGGTTTAGGCTTAGGGAAAGGCTGAGTGTGAGGTTAAGCGTGAGGGTTTGGGTGAGGGTGAGGTTTAGGTTTAGAGTTAGGGTTAGGGTTAGAGTGAGCATTAGGGTTAGGTTTAGGGTTAGGGATAGGGTTAGGTTTAGGATTAGGGTTTGGGTGAGGGTGAGTGTGAGGGTTATGTTTAGGGTTAGGGTTATTCTTAGGAATAGGCTTTGGGTGAGGGTGAGAGTTAGGGTTACAGTGAGGGTTAGGGTGAATGTTAGGATATGGGTGAGGTTTAGGATTAGGGTTAGGGTTAGGGTAGGGTTTACGGTGAGAGTTAGGGTTAGGTTTAGGGTGAGGTTTAGGGTTAGGGTTAGGTTTAGGGATAGGGTGAGGGTTAGGGTTAGGGTTATGGTGAGGGTGAGGTTTAGGGTTAGGTTGAGGGATAGGATTAGGGCTAGGTTTAGGGTGAGGGTTAGGGTTAGGGTTAGGGTGAGGGTTAGCATGAGGGCTAGGGTAAGGGTTAGATTTAGGGTGAGGGTTTGGTTTATGGTGAGGGTGTGGGTTAGGTTTGGATTGAGGGTTATTGTGAGGACTAAGTTGAGGGTTAGGGTTAGGTTTAGGGTGAGGGTTAGTTTGAGGTTTAGGTTTAGGTTTAGGGTTAGGGTTAGGATTAGGGTTAGTGTGAGGGTGAGTGTAAGAGTTTAGGGTTAGGGTTATCCTTAGGCTTAGGGTTAGGCTGAGGGTGAGGTTGGGGATGAGGCTTAGGTTTAGAGTGATGGTTCCGGTTATGGTTAGGTTGAGTGTTATGATGAGGGTTGGGGTTAGGATTAGGGTTAGGGTGAGGGCTAGGTTGAGTGTGAGGTTTAGGGTTAGGTTTAGGTTTAGGCTTAGGGTTAGGCTGAGGCTTAAGGTGAGGGTGAGGGTTAGGGTTAGAGTGATGGTTAGTGTTACAGTATGGGTGAGGGTTAGGATGAGGGTTAGAATTAGGTGAAGGTTAGGCTGAGGGTGAGGGGTATGGTAAGGGTGAGGGTGAGGGTTAGAGTTAGGGTGAGTGTGAGGGTTAGATTGAGGATTAGTGGTAGGGTTAGTGTGAGGTTTAGGGTGAGGATGAGGGTTAGGGTTAGGGTGAGGGATAGGTTGAAGTTGAGGGTTAGGGTTAGGGTTAGGGTGAGGTTTACGTTTAGGGTGATGGTTAGCGTTAGTGTGAGGGTTAGTGTTAGCGTTAGTGTTAGTGTTAGGGTTAGCGTAAGTGTTAGGGTAAAGTATTGGTTTAGGGTGAGGTTTAGGATTAGGGTTAGGGTTTTGGTTATGGTGAAGGTGAGGTTTAGGGTTAGAGTTAAGCTTATGGTGAGAGTTAGGGTTACGGTTAGGGTTACGTTACTGTTAGGGTTAGGGTTAAGGTGAGGTTTATTGTGGGGGTGAGGGTTAGTGTTAGGTTTAGGATTAGGATTAGGGTTAAGGTGAGGGTGAGTGTGAGTGTTAGGGTTAGGGTTAGGATTAGGATTACAGTTAAGGTGAGGGTGAGGGTTACGGTTACGGTGAGTGTTGGGGTTAGGGTTACTGTGAGGGTTAGGGTGAGGGTTAATCTTAGACTTAGGGTTTGAGTGTGGTCTAGGGTGAGGGTGAGTTTTAGGGTTAGGGTTGTGGTGAGTGTTAGGGTGAGGGTTAGGTTAGTGTTAGGTTTAGGGTTGGGATTAGGGTTAGGCGAAATTTTAGGCTGACGGTGAGGTTGAGGGTGAGGGTTAAGGTTAGGGTTAGGGTGAGGTTTAGTGTTAGGGATAGGGTTAGTGTTAGTCTTGCGGTTAAGTTGAGAGTTAGGGGGAGGTTTAGGTTTAGGGTGAGACTTAGGGTTAGCATAGGGTTAGGGTGAAGGTGAGGTTTAGGGATAAATTAGGGTTTGGGTGAAGCTGAGGGTGAGAGTTAATGTTAGGGTTAGTGTTAGGGTTAGGGTTAGGGTGAGGGTGAGGATTAGGGTTAGGGTTAGGATTAGGATTAGGATTAGCGTTAGGGTTAGTGTGAGGGTTAGTGTTAGGTTTAGCCTTAGGTTTAGGCTGAATGTGAGGGTGAGCGTTAGGGTTAGGTTTAGGTTGAGGGTTGGGTTTAGGGTTAGGGTGAGGTTTAGTGTTAGGGTTAGGGTTAGAATTAGGGTTAGGGTGAGGGTGAAATTTAACGGTACATTTAGGGATCGGGTGAGGGATACGGTGAGGGTTAGATTTAGGGTGAGGGTTAGGGTGGGGGTGATGGTAAGGGTAAACATGTGGGTTAGGCTGAAGGTGAGAGTTACTCTAAGGGTGAGGGTTAGGGTTAGGGTTAGGGTTAATGTTATGTTTATGGTTAGGGTTAAGGTTATGGTGAGTGTGAGTGTGAAGTTTAGGGTTAGGGCTATGGTTAGGCTTAACGTGAGGGTGAGGTTTAGGGTTAGGGTTATGGGGAGGGTTAGGATGAGGGTTAGGGTTAGGATTAGTGTTAGGGTGAGCGCTAGAGTGAGGGTGAGGTATAGGGTTAGGTTTATGGTGAGGTTTAGGGTTAGGGTTAGGGTTAGTGTTAGGGTGAGGTTGAGATTTTGGGGTTAGAGTTAGGGTTAGTTTGAGCCTGAGGGTGAGGGTTAGGGTTAGGGTTAGTGTTAGGGTGAGGGTTAGTTTGAGGGTTAGTGTGAGGGTGAGGGTTAGGGTTAGGTTTAGGTTTAGGATTAGGATTAGGGTTAGCGTTACGGTTAGTGTCAGGGTTAGGGTTAGGATTAGGGTTAGGGTGAGTGTGAGTGTTACGATTGGGATTAGGTTTAGGGTTAGGGTTAGGTTTAGGTTTAGGATTAGTGTTATTGTTAGGGTTAGGGTTAGAGTTACATTGAAGTTGAGGGTGAGGGTGAGGGTTAGAGTTTGGGTTAGGTTGAGGTTTAGTGTTAGGGTTAGGATTAGGGTTAGGGTGAGGGTGAGGTTTAGGGTTAGATTTAGGGTTAGAGGGAGGGTTATTTCCTGGGTTAGGGTTAGGATTAGTGTTAGGGTTAAGTTTAGGGTGAGGGTTAGGTTGAGGTTAAGGGTTAGGGTTAGGGTTAGGATTAGGGTTAGGGTGAAGGTGAGTGTGAGGGTTAGGCTTAGGGTTAGGTTTACGATTAGGATTAGGTTGAGGATGAGGGTGGGGGTGAGGATTAGGGTTGTGATGATGGTTAGGGTTAGGGTTAGGTTGAGGGTTAGGATGATGTTTAGGGTTAGGATTAGGTGTAGTTTTAGAACTAGGGTGAGGCTGAGGGTTAGGGTAAGTGTTAGGCTTAGGCTTAGGGTGAGGCTGAGCGTGAGGTTGAGGTTGAGGGTTAGGGTTAGGGTGATGTTTAGGTTTACGGTTAGGGTGAGGGTTAGGGTGAGGTTTAGAGTTAGGCGTAGGGTTATGGTGAGCATGATGGTAATGATAAAGGTGTGGTTTAGGCTGAGGGTGAGGGTTAAAATAAGTGTGAGTGTTAGCGTTAGGTTCAGGATTAGGGTAAAGGTTAGGGTTAGGGTTCGGGTGAGGGTTAAATTGAGGATTAGGGTTAGGGTTAGTGTGAGGTTTAGGGTGATGATGAGTGTTAGGGTTAGTGTGAGGCTGAGGGTTAGAATTAGGGTTAGGGTGAGGGCTAGGATGAGGGTGAGGGTTAGGGTTAGTTTTAGGGTTAGGGGTGAGATTTAGGATTAGGGTGAGTGTTAGGGTTAGTGTGAGGGTGAGTGTTAGGTTTAGGTTTAGTGTTAGGGTGAGGGTAAGTGTTATGTTGGAGGTTAGGGTGAGGGTGAGGTTCATGGTTTGGGTTAGGGTTAGGGTTTGGTTTAGGTTGAGTGTGGGAGTGAGGTTTAGTGTTAGATATAGTGTTAGGGGGAAGGTTAGGGGGAGGGTTAGTGTTAGGGTTAGTGTTAGGTTTAGCGTGAGGGTTAGGTTTAGGTTGATGTTTAGATTTAGGGTTAGGGTTAGTGTGAGGGTTAGTGTTAGGGTTAGGGTTAGTGTTAGGGTGAGGGTAAGTGTTAGGGTGAGGGTTTGGGTTAGGGTGAGTGTTATGGTTAGGTTGAGGTTAGGATTTGTTTTAGGGTTTTTGTTAGTGTTAGCTATAGGGTTATAGTTACGGTGAGCTTGAGGGTGAGGGTGAGGGTTAGGGTTAGGTTGAGGGTTGGGTTGAGGTTAAGATTTAGGGTTATGGTTGGGGTTAGGATTAGGTTTAGGGTGAGGGTAAGTGTGAGGGTTAGGGTTAGCCTTAGGCTTTGGGATAGGCTGAGGGTGAGAGTGGGGGTGAGGTTTAGGGTTAGAGTAATGGTTAGGGATAGGGTTAGGGTGAGGGTTTGGGTTAGGAGTAGGGTTAGGGTAAGGGCTAGGGTGAGGGTGAGTTTTAGGGTAAGGGTTAGGCTTAGTCTTAGCGTTAGGCTGAGCGTGAAGTTGTGGGTGAGGGTTACGGTTAGGGTTAGGGTGAGGGTTAGCGTTTGGGTTAGTTTTAGAATTTGGTTTAGTGTGAGGGTGAGGTTTAGGGTTAGAGTTAGGGTTAGGGTGAGGTTTAGGTTGAAGGTTAGGGTTAGGGTTAGTGTTAGGGTTGGGGTAGTGTGAGAGTTAGGGGGAGGGTTAGGGTTAGGGATAGGTTTAGGATTAGGGTTAGGGTGAGGGTGAATATGTGTGCTAGGGTTAGGTTTAGGTTTAGGCTTAGGGTTATGCTGAGGATGAGGTTGAGGGTTAGGTTTAGGGTGAGGGTGAGTGTATGTGTTAGGGTTAGGTTTAGGGTTAGTCTTAGGGTTAGGCTGAGGATGAGGTTGAGGGTGAGGGTTAGGGTTAGGGTGAGGGTTAGGGTTAGGTTTAGGGAGACGGTTAGGATGATGGTAAGGGTTAGGATTAGGGTAGGGTGAGGGCTGGGGTGAAGTTGAGGTGCAGGTTTAGGGTTAAGGTGAGGTTTAGGTTTAGGGTTCGGGTTAGGTTTTGGGTGAAGTTTAGCTTTAGAATTAGGATAACCGTGAGGCAGAGAGTGAGGGTTAGGCTTATTGTTAAGGTTAGGATTAGGGTTAGGGTTAGGGCGAGTTTGAGGGTTAGGGTTAGGTTTAGGCTTAGGCTTAGGCTGAGGGTGAGGGTTTGGGTGAGGGTTAGGGTTAGGGTGAGGGTTAGGTTTAGGGATAGGGTGAGATTTAGGCTTCGGGTTAATTTTAGGGTTAGGGTGAGGGTTAGGGTAAGGGTTAGAGTGAGGGTGAGGGTGAGGGTTAGGTTGAGCGATAGGGTTAGGGTTAGAGTTAGGGTGATGTTGAGGGTGAGAGTAAGGGTTAGTGTTAGGGTTAGGGTGAGGATGAGTGTTAGGGTTAGGATTAGGGTTAGGGTGAGGGCAAGGGTGAGGGTGAGGTTTAGGGTTAGGTTTGGGGTGAGGTTTATGGTTAGGGTTAGGGTGAGGGTGAGGTTTAGCGTTAGAGTTAGTGTTAGGGTGAGGCTGATTGTGAGTGTTAGGGTTAATGTTAGTGTTAGAGTTAGGTTTAGGGTGTGTGTTAGTGTGAGGGTGTGGGTTAGGGTTAGTGTAGCGTTAGGCTTAGGGTTAGGCTAAGGGTGAGGGTGAGGGTGAGGTTTAGTGTTAGGGTGAGGGTTAGGGTTAGGGTTAGGGTGAGAGTTTGGGTTCGGGTTCAGTTTATGGTTAGGGTGACGGTTACGGTTAGGGTTACGGTGAGCGTGAGGGTTAGGGTTAGGTTGAGGGTTACGGTTAGATTTATGGAGAGGGTTAGGAGGAGAATTAGGGTTTGGATTCGGGTTAGGGTGACGGCCAGGATGAGGGTTAGGTTTAGTGTTAGGGTGAGGTTTAGGGTTAGGGTTAGGTTGAGTGTGAGGGTTTGGATGAGGGTTAAGTTTACTGTGAGCCTGAAGGTTAGGGTTAGGGTGAGGGTTAGGGTTAGGATTAGGGTTAGGGTGAGAGTGAGTGTTAGGATTAGGGTTAGGTTTAGGGTTAGGGTTAGGTTTAGGGTTAGGATTAATGTTATTGTTATGGTTTGGGTTAGCGTTAAGGTGAGGGAGAGGGTGAGGGTGAGGGTTAGTGTTAGGTTTAGGGTTAGCAGTAGGATTAGGGTTAGGGTGAGGGTAAGGTTTAGGGTTAGATTTGGGTTAGGGTGAGGGTTAGTTCGTAGTTTATGGTTAGGGTTATTGTTAGGTTTAAGGTTAGGGTGAGCGTTAGGTTTAGGTAATGGGTTAGGGTTAGGGTTAGGGTTGGGATTAGGGTTAGGGTGAGGGTGAATGTGAGGGTTAGGGTTAAGGTTAGGCTTAGGGTTAGACTGAAGCTGAGGGTGGGGTTGAGTGTTAGGGTTATGGTGATGATTAGGGTTAGGGTTAGGTTGAGGTTTAGGATGAGGGTTAGGTTTAGGATTAGGGTTAGGGTGAGGGCTAGGGTGAGGCTGAGTGTTAGGTTTAGGGTTTTGGTTAGGTTTACAGTTAGGGTGACAGTTAGGATGAGATTTAGGTTTAGGGGGAGGGTTAGGGTGAGGATGATGGTAAGGGTAAAGTGGAGGTTTAGGTTGAGGGTGAGGGTTAAAATAAGGTTGAGGGTTAGGGATAGGTTTAGGGTTCGGGTTAGGGTTAGGGTGAGGGTGAGGGTTAAATAAAGGATTACGGTTCGGGTTAATTTGAGCTTTAGGGTGAGGAATTGGGATAGGGTTAGGTTGAGGGTGAGGGTTAGAATTAGGCTTAGGGTGAGGGCTAGGGTGAGGGTGAGGGTTAGGTTTAGAGTTAGGGTTAGGGTGAGGTTTAGGAGTAGGGTGAGGTTTAGGGTTAGCGTAAAGGTTAGTATTAGGGTTAGGGTTAATGTTAGGGTGAGAGTAAGTGTTAGGGTGAGGGTTAAGTTTAGGGTGAACGTAATGGTTAGGGTGAGGGTTAGGGTTAGGGTTATTGTTAGGGTTAGGGTTAGGGTTACGTTTATAGTGAGGGTTAGTGTGAGGGTTAGGGTTAGGGTTAGCAATACGCTTAGGTTTAGGGTAAGGTTTCGAGTTAGGGTTTAGGTTAGTGTGAGTGTGAGGCTGAGGATTAGTGTTAGGTTTAGGGTTAGTTTTAGGGTTTGCTTTAGGGTTAGGCTTAGGGTTAGAGTGCGGGTTACGATGAGGGTTAGGGATAGGGTTAGGGTTAGGCTTAGGTTTAGGCTGAGGGTGAGTGTGAGGGTTAGTTTAAGGGTTTGGGTTAGGGTGATGGAGGCTGAGGCTGAGTATTACCGTTAAGTTTATGGTTAGGCCTATGGTTAGGTTTAGGGTTAGGGCTAGGGTTAGGGTTAATGTGAGGGTTAGGGTTAGGGTTAGGGTTAGGGTTAGGATTAGGATTAGGGTGAGGATGAGGTTTAGGGTTAGAGTTAGGGTTAGGTTCAGGGTTAGGGTGAGGTTTAGGGTTAGGGTTAGTATTAGGGTGAGGGTGAGGGTGAGGGTTAGTTTGAGGTTTAGAAATAGGGTTAGGTTTAGTACTAGGGATTGGGTGAGGTTGAGGGTGGGGGTGAGGATTAGGGTTAGTGTTAGGGTTAGGTAAGGTTTAGGCTGAGGGTGAGGGTGGGGGTGAGCATTAGGTTTAGGGTGATGGTTCGGGTTAGGGTTAGTGTTATTGTTGGGGTTAGGGTTAGAGTTACAGTGAGGGTGAAAATGCAGGTGAGGGTTAGTGTTAGGGTTAGGGTGGGGTTTAGTGTTAGGGTAAGGGTTAGGGTGAGGGTGACGTTTAAGGTTTGATATAGGTTTAGGGTGAGGGTTAAGGTGACTGTTAGGGATAGGGTTAGTGTTAGGGTTAGGGTGAGGGTGAGAGTTAGGTTGAGGTTTAGGGTTACGGTTAGTGTTAGTGTTAGCATTAGGTTGAGAGTTAGGGGGAGGTTTAGGGTTATGGTTAGGTTTAGGGTTAGCGTTAGCGTTAAGATGTGGGTGAGGTTTAGTATTAGAATTAGGTTTCAGGTAAGGCTGAGGGTGAGGGTTAGGTTTAGGGTTAGTGTTAGGGTAAGTGTTAGGGTGAGGGTTAAGGTGAGGGTGTGGGTTAGGTTTGGGGTTAGGATTAGGATTAGAGTTAGGGTGAGTGTGAGGGTTAGGGTTAGGCTTAGGCTTAGCCTTAGGTTTAGGCTGACTGTGAGTGTGAGCTTTAGGGGTAGAGTTAGGGTTAGGGTGAGGGTTAGGTTGAGGATTAGGGTTAGGGTGAGGGTTAGGGTTAGGGTGAGGGTGAGGGTTAGTTTGAGGTTTAGGGATAGGGTTAGGATTAGGACTAGGGATAGGGTGAGGTTGAGGGTGAGGGTTAGGCTTAGACTTAGGTTTAGGCTGAGGGTGAGGGTGGGGGTGAGGATTGGGGTTAGTGTTAGGGATAGGGTTAGGGTTAGGCTGAGGGTGAGGGTGGTGGTGAGAATTAGGTTTAGGGTGATGGTTCGGGTTAGGGTTAGTGTTATTGTTAGGGTTAGGGTTAGAGTTACAGTGAGGGTAAGAATGTGGTTGAGGTTTAGGTTTATGGTTAGGGTGGGGTTTAGGGTTAGGGTAAGGGTTAGGGTGAGGGTGAGGTTTAAGTTTAGATATAGGGTTAGGGAGAGGGTTAGGGTGAGGTTTAGGGATAGGGTTAGTGTTAGGTTTAGGGTTACGGTTACTGTGCGTTTGAGTGTGAGGGTTAGGTTAGGGTCAGGGTGAGGTTTAGGGTTTGGATTTGGGTTAGAGTAAGGGTTAGTGTGGGAGCGAGTTTTAGGGATAGAGTTAGGGTTAGGGTGAGTGTTAGGTTGAGGTTTAGGGTTAGGGTTTTTGTTAGTGTTAGGGTTAGGTTGAGAGTTAGGGGGAGGGTTAGGGTTAGGGTTAGTGTTAGGTTAAGATGTGGGTGAGGTTTAGTGTTAGAATTAGGGTTAGTGTGAGGCTATGGTTGAGGATTAGGGTTAGGGTTAGGATTAGGGTTACGGTGAGGGTGAGGGTTAGTTTTAGGGTTAGGATTAGCCTTATGTTTTGGCTGAGGGTGAGGGTTAGGTTTAGGGTGAGGGTTAGGTTTAGGGTGAGGGTGAGGTTTAGTGTTAGGTTTAGGGTTAGAGTTAGGGTTAGGGTGAGGGTGAGGTTTAGGGGCAGAATTAGGGTTAGCGTGAGGGTTAGGGTTAGGGGAAGTGTGTGGGTGAGGGTTAGATTGAGGTTTAGCTTTAATGTGAGGGCTAGGGTGAGGGTGAGTGTTAAGGTTTAGGTTAAGGTGAGGTTTAGTGTTAGGGTTAGGGTTAGTGTTAGGGTGAGGGTAAGTGTTAGGGTGAGGGTTAGGTTTAGGGTTAGGCTGAGGGTGAGGGTGGGGGTGAGGATTAGGGTTAGGGTGATGTTTCATTTTAGGGTTAGTGTTATTGTTAGGGTTAGGGATAGAGTTACAGTGAGGGTGAGGGTGCGGGTGAGGGTTAGGTTTATGGTTAGGGTGGGGTTTAGGGTTAGGGTTAGGGTTAGGGTTATGGTGAGGATTCGGTTTAGGGTTAGATCTAGGGTTAGGGAGAGGGTTAAGGTGAGGGTTAGGGATAGGGTTAGTGTTATGGTTAGGGTGAGGTTGAGGGTTAGGTTGAGGTTTAGGTTTAGGGATAGGGTTAGGTTTAGTGTGAGGGTTAGTGTTAGGGTTAGGGTTTGTGTTAGGGTGAGGGTTATGTTTCGGGTGAGGGATAGGATTATGGTTTGGGTTATTGTTAGGTTGAGGTTTTGGGTTATGGTTACTGTGAGGGTGACGGTGTTAGGGTTAGGGTGAGGTTTAGGTGTTGGATTAGGGATAGAGTGAGGGTTAGGGTGAGGGTGAGGTTTAGGGATAGAGTTAGGGTTAGGGTGAGGTTTAGGTTGAGGTTTAGGTTTAGGGATATTGTTAGTGTTAGGGTTTGGTTTAGAGTCAGGGGGAGGGTTAGGTTTAGCGTTAGGGTTAGCATTAGGGTTAGGATGTGGGTGACGTTTAGTGTTAGAATTAGGGTTAGGGTGAGAGTGAGTGTTAGGTTTAGGGTTAGTGTTAGGGTTAGGGTGAGGGTGAGGGTTAGGGTGAGTGTGAGGGTTAGGTTTAGGTTTAGGATTAGGATTAGGGTTAGGGTGAGGGGTAGTGTTAAACTTAGGTTTAGGCTGAGAGTGAAGGTGAGGGTGAGGGTTAGGTTTAGGGTGAGGGTAAGTGTTAGGGTTAGTTTGAGGTTTAGTGTTAGGGTTTGGGTTAGAGTTAGGGTTAGGTTGAGGGTAAGGTTTAGGGATAGAGTTAGGGTTAGGGTGAGGGTTAGGTTGAGTGTTAGAGTTAGGGTGAGGGTTATGTTGGGGGTGACGGTAAGGGTTAACCTGAGGGTTAGGCTGAGGGTGAGTTTTACGGTAAGGGTGAGGGTTAGGGTTAGGGTGAGTGTTAGGGTTAGGGGAAGGTTGTGGGTGAGGGTTTGAATGAGGATTAGGGTTAGGGTGAGGGCTAGGGTGAGGGTGAGGGTTAGGGTTAGAGTTAGGGTGAGTTTTAGGGTTAGGGTGATGGTTTGGGTTAGTGTGATGGTTAGTGATAGTGTTAGGGTTAGTGTTAGGGTGAGTGTAAGTGTTAGGGTGAGGGTTAGGATTAGGTTGAGGTTTATGATTAGGGTTACGGTGAACATGAGTGTTAGGGTTAGGTTGATGGTTAGGGTTAGGGTTAGGGTGAGGATTAGGTTTAGGTATAGGCTGAGGGTTATGAGGAGAATTAGGGTTTGGATTAGGGTTAGGGTGAGTGCTAGGGTGAGGTTAGGGTTAGGGTTAGTGTTAGAGTGAGGTTTAGGCTTAGGGTTATGGTTAGGGTGAGGGTTTGGATGCGGGTTAAGGTTATGCTGATGGTGAGGTTTAGGGTTTGGGTGAGAGTTAGGATTAGGGTTAGGGTTAGGTTTAGGTTAGTTTTAGAATTAGTGTTATTGTTAGGGTTTGTGTTAGAGTTAAGATGAGCGTGAGGGTGAGGGTTAGGGTTAGGGTTATCGTGAGGTTTAGAGTTAGGGTAGGATTAGGGTTAGGGTGAGGGTGACTTTTAGGGTTAGATTTGGGTTAGGGGGAGGGTTAGTTCGTGGGTTAGAATTAGTGTTCGTGTTAGGGTTAAGGTTAGTTTTAGGGTGAGGGTAAGTGTTAGGTTGAGGGTAAGTGTTAGGGTGAGGGTTAGCGTTAGGGTGAGGGTTATGTTTAGTGTGAGGGTTAGGGTTTGGGTTTAGGTTAGTGTGAGGGTTAGTGTTAGTGATAGGGTTACTCTTAGGGTTAGGTTTAGGGTTACGGTTACTGTGAGGGTGAGGGTGAGGGTTAAGTTTAGGGTGATGTTTAGGGTTTGGGTTAGGGTTAGAGTGAGGGTTAGGGTGAGGGTGAGGTTTAAGGTTTCGGTTGGGGTTAGAGTTAAGTTTAGGCTGAAGGAGAAGTTTAGGGTTATAGTTAGTGTTAGGGTGAGTGTTAGGTTGAGGTTTACGGTTAGGATTAGTGTTAGTGTTAGGGTTAGGTTGAGAGTTGGGGGGAGGGTTAGGGTTAGGGTTAGGTTTAGAGTTAGGGTTAGGAAGTGGGTGAGGTTTAGTGATAGATTTAGGGTTAGGTTGAGGCTGAGTGTGAGGATTACGTTTAGGGTTAGTGTTAGAGTTAGGGTTAGGTTGAGGGTTAGCCTGAGGGTGAGGTTTATGGTTAGGTTTAGGATTAGGATTAGGGTTAGGGTTAGAGTGAGTATGAGTGTTAGGGTTAGGATTAGTGTTAGCCTTATGTTTAGGCTGAGGGTGAGGGTGAGAATGAGGGTTAGCTTTAGGTTGAGGGTTAGGGTTGGGCTTAGGGTGAGGTTTAGTGTTAGGGTTAGGGTTAGAGATAGGGCTATGTTGAGGGTGAGGTTTAGGGGTAGAGTTAAGGTTAGGGTGAGGGTCAGGTTGAGGGTTAATGTTAGGTTGAGGGTTAGGTTGGGGGTGACGGTAAGGGTAAACCTGAGGGTTAGGCTGAGGTCGAGGTTTATGGTAAGGGTGAGCGTTAGGGTTAGGGTGAGGGTTAGGGTTAGGGGATTGGTGGGGATGAGGGTTAGATTGAGGATTAGGGTTAGGGTGAGGGCTAGGGTGAGGGTGAGGGTTCAGGTTAGGGTTAGTGTGAGGGTTAGTGTTAGGGTTAGGGTTAGTGTTAGGGTGAGGTTAAGTGTTATGGTGAGGGTTAGGTTTAGGGTGAGTGTTATGGTTAGGGTTGTGGTGAGCTTGAGGGTTAGGGTTAGTTTGATGTTTAGGGTTAGGGTTAGGGTGAGGGTTAGGTTTAGGATTAGGCTGAGGCTTAGGAGGAAAATTAGGGTTAGGATTAAGGTTAGGGTGAGGGCTAGGTTGAGGGTTAGTGTTAGGGTGAGGTTTAGGGTTAGCGTTAGGGTTAGGGAGAGGGTTAGGATGAAGGTTAAGGTTATGGTAAAGGTGAGGCTTATGGTTTGGGTGAGGGTTAGGGTGAGGATTAGGGTTAGGCTGAGGGTGAGTGTGAGGATTAGGGTTATGGTTAGGGTTAGGGTTAGGTTTAGGGTTAAAAATAGTGTTATTGTTAGGGTTAGGGTTCTAGTTAAGATGAGGGTGTGGGTGAGGTTGAGGGTGAGGGTTAAGATTATAATTAGTGTGAGGTTTAGGGTTACAGGTAGGATGAGGGTTAGGGTGAGGGTGAGGTTTAGCGTTAGATTTCGGTTAGGGGGAGGGTTAGTTCGTGGGTTCGGTTTAGGGTTCGTGTTTGGGTTAAGGTTAGTGTTAGGTTGAGGGTAAGTTTTATTGTGAGGATTAGGGTTAGGATGAGGGTTTTGGTTAGGTTGAGGGTTAGGGTTAGGGTTCGTGTTAGTGTTAAGTTTAGTGTTAGCTTGGGGGTTAGGGTTAGGGTTAGAGTTAGGGTTAGGGTGAGGGTGAGGATTAAGGATAGAGTTATCGTTAGAGTAATTGTTAGGGTTGGGGTGATGTTAAGGGTTAACGTGAGGGTTAGGGTGAGGGTGACGGTGACGGTGGGGTGAGGGTTAGGGTTAGTGTGAGGGTTAGGGTTAGGGGAAGGTTGTGGGTGAGGTTTAGATTGAGGATTAATTTTAGGGTTAGTGTGAGGTTTAGGGTGAGGATGAGGGTTAGGGTTAGGGCTAGGGTGAGGGTGAGGGTTAGCTTTAGGTTTAGGGTGAGGTTTAGAGTTAGGGTGATGGTTAGGGTTAGTGTGAGTGTTAGTGTTAGGGATAGGGTTAGTGTTAGGGTAATGGTAAGTGTTAGGTTGAGGGTTAGGGTTAGGGTTAGTGTTAGGGTGAGGGTAAGTAGTAGGGTGAGGGTTAGGGTTAGTTTTAGGCTTAGGCTTAGGCTTAGGTAGAGCATGAGGGTGAGGGTGAGGGTTAGGATCAGGGTGAGGGTTAGGTTGAGGGTTAGGATGAGGTTTAGGGTTAGGATTAGGGTAAGGATGAGGGCTAGGTTGAGGGTTAGTGTGAGGGTTAGGGTTAGGTTTAGGATTAGGGTTAGGGTGAGGTTAAGGGTTAGGGTTAGGGTTAGAGTTAAGGTTAGAGAATGGGTGAGGGTTAGGGTTAGGGTTTGGGTGAGGATGAGGATTAGGATTAGGTTTAGGGTTAGGGTTAGGGTTACATTGAGGGTTAGGGTTAGGGTTAGGCTTAGGCTTCGGGTTAGGCTGAGGGTGAGGTTGGGGGTGAGGATTAGAGTTAGGGTTAGGGTTAGGCTTAGTTTTAGGGTTATTGTTAGTGTTAAGGTTAGGGTTAAGTTTTTGGTGAGGCTGAGGCTGAGGGTGTGGGTTTTTGTTAGGGTTAGGGTTAGGGTTAGTTTTAGGGTTAGGGTTAGTATTATTTTTAGGGTTAGGCTTAGAGTTACGGTGAGGTTGAGGGTGAGGGTGAGGGTTAGGGTTAGGGTGAGGTTTAGGGTTAGGGTTAGGGTTAAGGTTAGAATCAGGGTTAGGGTGAGGGTAAGTCTGAGGGTTAGGGTGAGGGTTAGGCTTAGGCTTATGGTTAGTCTGAGGGTGAGGGTGGGGTGAGGATTAGGGTTAGGTTGATGGTTTGGGTTAGGGTTAGTGTTTTGTTAGGATTAGGGTTAGAGTTACAGTGTGGGAGAGGGTGCGGGTGAGGGTTAGGTTTAGGGTTAGGGTTAGGATAAGGGCTAGGATGAGGGTGAGGTTTCCGGTTAGGTTCAGGGTGAGCTTTAGGGTTAGGGTTAGGGTGAGGTTGAGGGTGAGGTTTAGGGTTAGAGTTAGGGTTAGGGTGAGGCTGACGGTGAGGGTGAGGGTTTGGTTTAGAGTTAAGATTAGGATTAGGGTTAGGGTTAGGCTGGGGGTGATGGTGAGGGTGAGGGTCATGTTGATGATGAGGGTTAGGGTTAGGCTGAAGACTAGGGAGAGGGTGAGGTTTAGGGATAGGTTTAGGGAGAGTTTTTGGGTTAGGGTGTTGGTTAGGGTTAGTGTGAGGATTAGTGTTAGGGTTAGGGTTAGTGCTAGGGAAAATGTTAGGGTGAGGGTTAGGGTTAGGGTGAGGGTTATGTTTAGGGTTATGGTTATGGTTAGGCTTAGCATTATTGTTAGGGTTATGGTTAGGGTTAAGCTTACTGTGAGGGTGAAGGTGCGGGTTAGGGTTAAGGTGAGGGTGAGTGTTAGAATTAGGGTTAGAGTGAGGGCTAGGGTGAGGGTGAGTGTTAGGTTTAGGGTTAGGGTTAGGGTGAGGTTGAGGATTAGGCTGAGGGTTAGGGTTAATGTGAGGGTTAGTGTTAGGGTTAGGGTTAGTGTTAGGGTTAGGGTGAGGGCTATGGTTTGGGTGAGGGCTATGTTTTGGGTGAGGTTTAGGGTTAGGGTTAGGGTTATTTTTAGGCTTCGGGTTAGGGTTATGGTTATGGTGAGGGTGAGGATGAGGGTTAGGGTTAGGGTTAGGGTGAGGTTTAGTGTTAGGGTTAGGGTTAGGGTTAGGCTTTTGGTGAGGGTGAGGTTTAGGTGTAGAGTTAGGGTTAGAGTGAGGGTTAGGGAGAGGGTTACGGTTACATTGCGTGTTAGGGTGGGGGAGACGGTAAGGGTAAAGGTGATGGTTAGGCTGAGGGTGCGGGTTACGGTAAGGGTGAGGGTTAGAGTTAGGGTGAGGTATAGTGTTACGGTGAGGGTTAGGGTGAGGGTTAGATTGAGGATTAGTGTTAGGGTTAGTGTGAGGTTTAGGGTTAGGATGAGGGTTAGATTTAGAGTTAGGGTGAGATTTAGGGTTAGGGTGATGGGTAGTGTTAGTGTGAGTGTTAATGTTAGCTTTAGGGTGAGTGTTAGGGTGAGGGTAAGTTTTAGGGTGAGGGTTAGGGTTAGGGTGAGGGTCCTGGTTAGGGTAAGGGTTAGGGTTAGGGTTAATGTTAGGGTTAGGGTTAGAGTTAGGGTTCGGGTGAGAGATAGGGTTGGGGTTAAGTTTAGGGATAGGGTGAGGGTTAATGTTAGGATTACCTTGAAGGTGAGGGTTAGGGTTAGGTTGAGGGTTAGGGTTAGTATTAGGGTGAGGGTGAGGGTGAGATTTAGGGTTAGTGTTAGAGTGAGGGTTAGGATGTGGATTAGGATTAGGGTTAGGGTGAGGTCTAGGGTGAGGTTGAGGTTTAAGGTAAGGGTTAGGATGAGGTTTAGGGTTAGGGTTAGGATTAGGGTTAGGGTGTGGGTGAGATTTAGGGTTAGAGTTAGTTTTAGTGTTCTGCTTAGTTTTGGGTGAGGGTTATGGTTAGGTTTAGGCTTAGGCTGAGGCATAGGATTAGGCCAAGCATGAGGGTTCGGGTTAGGGTTCGGGTTTGGGTGAGGGTTAGGGTTAGGGTTAGGGTGAGTGTTAGGATGTGGTTCAGGATTAGAATTAGGATTAGGGTGAGGGCTAGGCTGAGGGTTAGGGTGAGGGTTAGGGTTAGGGTTAGGGTTAGGGTTAGGGTAAGAGTGAGGGTGAGTGTGAGGATTAGGGTTAGGTTTAGGGTTAGGCTTAATGTTAGGGTGAGGGTTAGGGTTAGGGCAAGGCTGAGGATTAGCGTAAGGTTTAGGGTTAGGTTTAGGGTTAAGGTTTGGGTTAGTTTTAGTGTTACTGTGAGGTTTACAATTAGGGTTAGGTTTAGGCTTAGGGTTATGCTAAGGATGAGGGTGGGGGTGAGGTTTAGAGTTAGGGTTAGGCTTCAGCTTAGGGTTAGGGTTATTGTTAGGTTTAGGGTTAGATTTAGCGTGAGTGTGAGGGTTTGGGTGAGGGTTAGGGTGTGGGCTAGAGTGAGGGTGAGTTTTAGGGTTAGGGTTCGGGTGAGATTTAGGCTTAGGGTAAGGGTGAGGGTTAGGGTGAGGGTGAGGATTAGGCTTAGGGTTGGGATTAGGATTAGGGTAAGGATTAGGATGTGTGTGAGGGTTAGGGTTATGGTTAGGGTTATGTAGGCTTAGGGTTAGGGTTAGGCTGAGCGTGAGGTTGAGGGTGAGGTTTAGGTTTAGGGTTAGGTTGAGGTTTAGTGTTAGGGTTAGGGTTAGAGTTAGGGTTAGGGTGAGGTTGAGGTTTAAGGGTGGAGTTTGTGTTACGGTGATGTTTAGGGTTAGGGTCAGGGTTAAGGTGGGGGGGACGGTAAGGGTAAAGTTAAGGGTTAGTTTGAGGGTGAGGGTTACGTTAAGGGTGAGGGTTAGGGTTAGGGTAAGGGTTAGGTTTAGGTTTAGGGTGAGGGTGAGGGTTAGATTGAGGATTAGTGTTAGGTTTAGTGTGAGGTTTAGGGTGAGGTTGAGGGTTAGGGTTAGGGTGAGGGCTAGGGTGAGGGTGAGGGTTAGGGTCAATGTTAGAGTGAGGTTTAGGGTTAGGGTGATTGTTAGGGTTAGGGTGATTGTGTGATGGTTAAGTGTTAGGGTTAGGGTTAGTGTTAGCCTGAGGGTAAGTGTTAGGGTGAGAGTTAGGTTTAGGGTGAGGGTAATGGTTAGGGTGAGTTAGAGGGTTAGGTTTAGTGTTCGGTTGAGGTTGAGGCATAGGGCTAAGTTTAGGTTTAGGGTCAGGGTGAGGTTTAGTGTTAGACTTAGGGTTAGGGTGAGACTGAGGATGAGGGTTAGAGTTAGGATTAATGTTAGGGTTAGGCTTAAGGAGAGGGGTAGATTGATTGTGAGGGTTAGGATTAGGGTTAGGAGTAGGATTAGGGTTTGGGTTAGGGTGAGTGTGAAGTTTAGGGTGAGGGTTAGGTTTAGGCTTAGGTAGAGGGTAAAGATTAGGGTTAGGGTTAGGGTGAGGGTGAGTGTGAGGGTTATTGTTAGGATTAGGGTGAGGGTGAGGTCAGGGTTAGGGTTTGGTTAGGGTGAGGGTGAGGCTGAGGATTAGGGTGAGGTTTACAGTAAGGTTTAGGCTTAGGCTTCAGGTTTGGCTGAGCGTGAGGTTGAGGGTGAGGGTTAGGGTTAGGGTGATGTTTAGGTTTACGGTTAGGGTGATGGTTAGGATGAAGTTTAGTGTTAGGGTGAGGATGATGGTAAGGGTAAAGTGACCTATAGACTGAGGGTGAGGGTTATGTTTAGGTTTAGCGTTAGGGTTATTGTTAGGGTGAGGGTTAGATTGAGGATTAGGTTTGGGGTTAGGTTTAGTGTTAGGGTTAGGGTTAGGGTGAGGGTTAGGGTTAGGGCTAGGCTTAGGCTTAGGCAGAACATGATGATGCGGGTTATGATTATGGTTAGGGTGAGGGTTATGATTTGTTTTAGGATGAAGGTTAGGATGAGGTTTAGGGTTAGGGTTAGGGTTAGGGTGAGGGCTAGGGTGAGGCTTAGGTTGAGGGTTAGGGTTAGGGATAGGGTTACATTTAGGATTAGGGTTAGGGTGAGGGTGAGTGTGAGGGTTAGGTTAGGTTTAGGGTTAGGCTTAGGGTTAGGGTGAGGGTAAGGGTTAGGTTTTGGGTTAGGGTGAGGGTGAGTTGAGCCTGAGGATTAGGGTTAGGTTTAGGGTCAGGGTTAGGGCTAATGTAAGGGTGAGTGTGAGGGTTAGGTTTAGCATTAGGGTTAGATTTAGGATTATGGTGAAGATTAGGGTTAATGTTACGGTTAGGCTTTGGCTTAGGGACAGGCTGAGGTTGAGGGTGGGGGTGAGGATTAGGGTTAGGGTTATTGTTAGGGTTATGTTTGCGGTGAGGGTGAGGCTGAGGGTGAGGGTTATGGTTATGGTTAGTTTAAGGGTTAGGGTTAAGGTTAGGTTTAGGGTTAGAGTTACTTTCAGGTTGAGGGTGAGGGTGAGGGTTAGGGTTAAGTTGAGGTTTAGGTTGAAGTTTAGGTTTAGGGTTAGGGTTAGTGTGAGGTTAGGGTTATAGTTAGTGTTAGGGTGAGGGTTAGGGTGAGGGTTATTGATAGGGTTAGTGTTAGAGTTAGGGTTAGTGTGAGGGTTAGGGTGAGGCTGAGGGTTATGCTTAGGGTTAGGATTAGGATTAGGGTTAATGTTAGGGTGAGTGTGAGGGTTAGGGTTAGGATTAGGTTTAGGTTCTGGGTTAGGGTTAGATTTAGGGTTAGTGTGAGAGTGAGGTTTAGAGTTAGAATTAATGTTAGTGTTAGGGTTAGTTTTACGGTTAGTGTTAGGTTTAGGCTTAGGCTTAGGACTATCATGAGGGTGAGGTTTAGGGTTAGGGTTAGGGTGAGTGTTAGGATGAGGTTTAGAGTTAGGATTAGGGTTAGGTTGAGGGCTAGGGTGAGGCTTAGTGTGAGGGTTAGGGTTAGGGGTAGGGTTAGGTTTAGGATTAGGGTTAGAGTGAGGGTGAGTGTGAGGGTTTGGTTTAGGGTTAGGGTTAGGGTTTGGGTCAGCGTTAGGGTTTGGTTAGGGTTAGGATGAGGCTGAGGATTAGGTTTAGGTTTAGGGTTAGGGTTAGGGTTAGGGTTATGTTGAGGGTTAGGGTTAGGTTTAGGGTTAGGCTGAGGGTGAGGTTGGGGGTGAGGATTAGGGATAGGGTTATTGTTAGTGTTATGGTTAGGGTTAGAGTTACGGTGAGGTTGAGGCTGAGGGTGAGGGTTATGTTAGGTTAGGGTTAGGGTTAGGGTTAGGGTTAGTGTTATTGTTAGGGTTAGGGTTAGAGTTATTGTGAGTTTGAGGGTGAGGGTGAGGGTTACGGATAGGGTGAGGTTTAGGTTAAGGTTTAGCTTTAGGTGTAGGGTTAGGGTTAGGGTGAGGGTAAGGTTTAGGATTAGGGTTAGGGTGAGGTTTATGCTTAGGGTGAGGATTAGGGTTAGAGTGAGGGTGAGGTTTAGGGTTAGAGTTAGGGTTAGAGGGAGGGTTGGGGTGAGGTTTAGGGTTAGGATTAGTGTTAGGGTTAGGGTGAGGGTGAGGGTTAGGTTGAGGTTTAGGGATAGGGTTAGGTTTAGGTTTAGGTTAGGGTGAGGGTGAGGTTTAGGGTTAGGTTTAGGTTTAGGGGGAGGTTTAGTTCAATGGTTAGGGTTAATGTTAATGTTAGGGTTAAGGTTAGCTTGAGGGTTAGGTTGAGGTTTAGGGTTAGGGTTAGGGTTAGGGTTAGGATTAGGGTTAGGGTGAGGGTGAGTGTGAGGTTTAGGTTTAGGCTTAGGCTTAGGCTTTGCCTTAGGCTGAGGGTGAGGCTGGGGGTGAGGATTAGGGTTAAGTTGATGGTTATTCTTAGGGTTAGTGTAATTTTAGGGTTAGGGTTAGAGTAATGGTGAGGGTGAGGTTGAGGTTGAGGGTTAGGGTTAGGGTTAGGGTGGGGTTTAGGGTTAGGGTTAGGGTTAGGGGTAGGGTGATGGTGAGGTTTAGGGTTAGATATAGGGTTGGGGGAGGGTTAGTTTTAAGGTTAGGGTTAGTGTTAGGGTGAGGGTAAGTGTTAAGGTGAGGATTTGGGTTAAGTTGAGGGTTATGGATAGGGTGACGGTTTGGGTAAGGGTTAGAGTTATTGTTTGGGTTAGAGTTAGGGTTACTGTTAAGGTGAGGGTGAGAGTGAGGCTTAGGTTTGGGGTAAGGATGAGGTTTCTTTTTATGGTTAGGGTTAGAGTTAGGGTCAGGGTGAGAGTGAGGTTTAGGCTTAGAATTAGTGTTAGTGGTATGGTTAGGGTTAGGGTGAGGTTTAGGGTTAGGGTTAGGGTGAGGTTGAGGGTTAGATTGAGGATTCGTGTTAGGGTTAGTGTGAGGTTTAGGGTGAGGATTAGAGTTAGGGTTAGGGTGAGGGTTAGTGTTAGGGTTAGGGGTAGTGTTAGGTTGAGGGTTAGGTTTACCGTGAGTATTACGGTTATGGTTAGGGTGAGTGTTAGGGTTAGGGTTAGGGTTATTGTTACTGTAAGGGCTAGGGTTATGTTTACGGTGAGGGTAAGGGTGTGGGTTAGGTTTGGGGTTAGAATAAGGTTTAGGTTTAGGATTAGGGTTAGAGTTAGGGTTAGGTTGAGGGTGAGGTTTAGGGTTAGAGTTAGGGTTAGTGTTAGGTTTAGGGTTAGGGTGAGGTTTGGGCTTAGGGTTAGGCTTAGGCTTAAGCTTAGGCTTAGGCAGAGCATGAGGGTGAGGGTTAGGGTTAGGGTGAGGGTTAGGTTTAGGATTAGGATGAGTTTTAGTTTTAGGATTAGGGTTAGGGTGAGGGCTAGGGTGTGGCTTAGGGTGAGGGTTAGGGTTTGGGATAAGGTTAGGTTTAGGATTAGGTTTAGGGTGAGGGTGAGTGTGAGCATTAGGTTTAGGGTTAGTGTTAGGTTTAGGGTTACGGTTTGGGATAGAGTGAGGCTGAGGCTGAGGATTAGGGTTAGGTTTAGGGTTAGGTTTAGGTTTAGGGTTAGGGTTAGGTTTAGGGTTACAATGAGGGTTAGGGTTAGGACTAGGGTTAGGATTAGGGTTAGGATGAGGGTGAGGGTGGCGGTGAGCATTAGGGTTAGGGTTAGGGTTAAAATTAGGGTTATTGTTAGTGTTATATTTTGGGTTAAGTTTGCGGTGAGGGTGAGTCTGAGGGTGAGGGTTAGGGTTAGGGTTTGGCTTAGGCTTAAGTTTAGGCTGAGGGTGAGGTTGGGTTGAAGAATAGGTTTTGGGTGATGGTTAGGGGTCGGGTTAGGGTTCGGGTTAGGATGATGGTTAGAGTTAGGGTGAGTGTTAGGGTGAGCGTGACAGTAAGAGTAAAGGTGAGGTTTACGGTGAGGGTGAGTGTTCCCCTAAGGGTGAGGGTTAGGATTAGGGTGATTGTTAGGGTAAGGGTTAGGGTGAGGGTTACGGTGAGGGTGAGGGATAGATTGAGGATTAGGGCTAGGGTTAGTGTGAGGTTTAGGGTGAGGATGAGGGTTAGGGTTAGGTTGAGGGTTAGGGTTAGAATTAAATTTAGGGTGGGGGCTAGGGTGAGGCTGAGGGTTAGGGTTAGGGTTAGGTTTAGGTTTAGGGTGATAGTTTGGGTTACTGTGAGGGTTAGTGTGAGAGTCAGGTTTAGTGTTAGGGTGAGGGTAAGTGTTAGGGTGAGGGTTAGGGTTAGGTTTAGGCTTAGGCTTAGAGTGAGGGTTAGGTTTAGGGTTTGTGTTAGCTTGGGGGTGAGGCTGAGGATTAGGGTTAGGTTTAAGGTTAGGTTTAGGGTTAGGCTTAGGTTTAGGGTTAAGGTTAGGATTATGGTGAGGGTTAGGATTAGTGTTAGGCTTAGGCTGAGGGTTAGGCTGAAGGTGAGGGTGAGTGTGGGGTTGCGGATTAGGTTTAGGGTTAGGGTTAGGGTTAGGTTTATTGTTAGTGTTATGGTTAGGGTTAAGTTTGGGGTGAGGGTGAGGCTGAGGGTGAGGCTTATGGTTAGGTTTAAGGTCAGGGTTAGGGTTAGGGTTAGTGTTAGGGTTAGGGGTGGGGGGAGGGTTAGGTTGAGGTTTAGGGATATGGTTAGGTTTAGGATTAGGGTTAGGGTGAGGGTGAGTATGAGGGTTAGGGTGAGGGTTAGGCTGAGGGTGAGGGTGGGGGTGAGGATTATGTTTAAGGTGATGGTTCGGGTTTGGGTTAGTGTTATTGTTAGTGTTAGGGTTGGGGTTATGGTGAGATGAGGGTGTGGGTGAGGGTTAGGGTTAAGGTTAGGGCGAGGGTTAGGATGAGGATTAGGGTTAGTGTTAGGGTTAGGGTGAGTGCTAGGGTTTGGGTGAGGGTTAGGGTTGATGTTAGGGTGAGGTTTAGGGTTAGGATTATGGTTAGGGTGAGGGTGAGTGTTAGGATTAGGGTTGGGCTTAGGGTTAGGGTTAGGTTTAGGATTAGGATTAGTGTTGTTGTTAGGGTTAGGGTTAGAGTTATGGTGAGGGTGAGGGTGAGGGTTTGGGTTAGGATTATGGTGGGGTTTAGGGTTAGGGTTAGGTTTAGCGTTAAGTTGAGGGTGAGGTTTAGGTTTACATATAGTTTGATGGGGAGGATTAGGGTGAGGGTTAAGTTTAGGGTTAGTGTTAGGTTAGTGTGAGAGTGAGGGTTAGTTTGAAGTTTAGGGTTAGGGTTAGGGTTAGTGTGAGGGTTAGTGTTAGGGTTAGGGTTAGTGTTAGGGTGAGGGTATTTGTTAGGGTGAGGGTTTGGGTTAGGGTGAGGGTTATGGTTAGGGTGAGGGTTAGGGTTAGGATTAGCGTTATTGTTAGAGTTGGGTTAGAGTTACAGTTAAAGTGAGGGTGAGAGTGAGGGTTTTGGTTAGGGTTAGGATGAAGTTTAGGTTTAGGGTTAGGGTTAGAGTTAGGGTTAGGGTGAGAGTGAGGTTTAGGGTTAGAGTTAGCCTTAGGGTTATTAGAGTTACAGTTAAAGTGAGGGTGAGAGTGAGGGTTAGGGTGAGAGCTAGTGTGAGGGTGAGGTTTAGGGTTAGGGTTAGAGTGAGGTTGAGATTTAGGGTGAGGGTGAGGTTTAGGGTTAGAGTTAGGGTTAGGGTTAGGTTTAGGGTTAGGTAAGGGTTACGGTGAGGGTGAGGGTTAGGGTTAGGTTGAGGGTTTGTGTTAGGATTACGGTTAGGGTCAGGGTGAAGTTTAGGGTTAGTGTTAGGGTGAGGGTTAGGATGAGGGTTAGGTTTAGATTTAGGGTTAGGGTAAGGGCTAGTTTGAGGTTGAGGTTTAGGGTTAGCGTTAGGGTGAGGTTTAGGCTTTGGGTTAGGGTTAGACTGAGGGTTAGGTTGAGGTTGTGGGTTAGGTTTAGTGTTAGGGTGAGGGTTAGGGTGAAAGTTAGGGGGAGGGTTAGGGTTAGGGTTAGGGTCAGGGTTAGCCTTTGGATTAGGGTGAGGTTGAGGTTAAGGGTTAGAATTAGGGTTAGGTTGAGGTTGAGGGAGAGGGTGAGGGTTAGGATTAGGGTTAGGATTAGGATTAGGGTTAGGGTTAGGGTGAGTGTGAGAGTTAGGGTTAGCCTTAGGTTTAGGCTGAGGGTGAGGGTGAGGGTAAGTGTTAAGGTTAGGGTTAGGGTTAGTGTTAGAGTTAAGGTTAGGGTGAGGGTGAGGTTTATGGGTAGAGTTAGGGTTAGGTTGAGGGTTAGGTTGAGTGTTAGGGTTAGGGTGAGTGTTAGGGTGGGGGTGATGGTAACGGTAAACGTGAGGATTAGGCTAAGGGTGATGGTTACTGTAAGGGTGAGGGTTAAGGTGAGGGTTAGGGTTAGGGTTAGGGTGAGAGTTAGGGTTCAGGTTAAGTTTAGGGTTAGGGTGAGGGTTAGGGTAAAGGTTACGGTGAAGGTGACAGTTAGGGTTAGGTTGAGGGTTAGGGTTAGGATTAGGGTTAGGGTGAGGGTGAGGGTTAGGGTTAGTGTTAGGGTGAGGGTTAGGATGTGGGATAGGGTTGGGATTAGGGTTAGGGTGAGGGCTAGGATGAGGGTGAGGTTTAGGATTAGGGTTAGGGTGAGGTTTAGAGTTAGGGTGAGGGTTAGGGTTAGGGTGAGGTTGAGGTTTAGGGTTAGATTTAGGGTTAGGTTGAGACTGAGTTTGAGGCTTATGGTTAGGGTTAGTGTTAGTTAGGGTTAGGGTGAAGGTTAGGTTGAGGGTGAGGGTTAGGCTTAGGGTTAGGATTAGGATTAGGGTAAGGGTTAGGGTGAGTGTGAGGGGTTGGGGTTAGGTTTAGGCTTAGGTTTAGGCTGAGGGTGAGGGTGAGGTTGAGGGTTAGGATAAGTGTGAGTGTTAGGTTAGAGTTTTGGTGAGAGTTAGGGTTCGGTTTAGTTTAGGGTTAGGGTGAGGGTGAGGTTTAGGGTTAGGTTTAGGTTTATTGTTAGGGTTAGGCTTAGAGTTAGGGTTAAAATTACAGTGAGGGTGAGGGTTAGGGTTAGGGTTAGGATGACGGTTAGGTTAAGGGCTAGGTTTAGACTTAGGTTTAGGATGAGGGTGAGATTTATGGTTAGAGTTTGGGTTAGTGTTAGGGGTAGGCTTCGGGTTAGAGTGAGTGTCTGTGTTAGTGTTAGGTCGAGGTTTAGGATGAGGTTTAGGGTTAGGATTAGGTTAAGGGTGAGGGCTAGGTTGAGTGTTAGGGTTAGGGCTAGCGTTAGGGATAGGGTTAGGTTTAGGATTAGGGTTAGGGTGAGAGTGAGTGTGAGAGTTAGTGTTAGGGTTAGTGTTAGGCTTAGAGTTAGGGTGAGGGTTAGGGTTAGGGTTTGGGTTAGGGTGAGGGTGAGGCTGTGGATTAGGGTTAGGTTTAAGGTTAGGGTTAGTGTTATGTTTAGGGTTACGGTTAGGGTTACGGTGAGGGTTAGGTTTAGGTTTAGGGTTAGTTTTAGGGTTAGGCTTAGAGTTAGGGTTATTGTTAGGGTTATGTTTAGGTTTAAGTTTGCGGTGAGGGTGAGGCTGAGAGTGACCATTAACCTCATGGTTAGGGTTAAGGTTAGTGTTATTGTTACCGTTAGGGTTAGAGTTACGGTGAAGTTGAGGGTGAGTTTGAGGGTTAGGCTTATGGTGAGGTTTAGGATAAGGGTTAGGGTTAGGGTGAGGGTGAGGTTTAGGGTTAGAGTTAGGTTTAGGGGGAGGGTTACGGAGAGGTTTAGGATTAAGGTTACTGATTTGGTTAGTGTGAGGGTGAAGGTTAGGTTGAGGTTGAGGGATAGGTTTACCTTTAGGATTAGGTTTAGGTTGAGGGTGAGTGTGAGGGTTAGGGTGAGGGTTAGGTTTACGGTTAGGGTGAGGGTTAGAATGAGGTTTAGTGTTAGGGTGAGGTTAGTGTGAGGATGATGGTAATTGTAAAGGTGAGGCTTACGCTTAGGGTGAGGGGGGAGGGTTAGGGTGAGTGTTAGGACTAGGGTTACTGTTAGGGTTAGTTTGAGGGTGAGGTTTAGGTTGAGGTTTAGGGTAGGGTTAAGTTTACGGTTAGTGTGAGGGTTAGTGTTAGGTTTAGGTTTAGTGTTAGGATGAGGGTGTTAGGTTTAGGATATGGGTTAGGGTGAGTGTTACGGTAAGGGTGAAGGTTAGGATTAGGGTTAGGGTTATTGTTAGGGTTAGGTTAAGGGTTACGGTTACTGTGAGGGTGAGGGATAGGGTTAGGGTTAGGTTGAGGTTTAGGTTGGGGTTAGGGTTACAGTTAGGTTTTGGGTGAGGGTGAGGTTTAGGGTTATAGTTAGGCTTAGGGTGAAGTTTAGGGTTAGGGTTATGGCGATAGTTAAGGGGAGGGTTACAGTTAGGGTTAGGGATAGGATTAGGATTAGGTTGAGGGTGAGTGTGTGTGTTAGGGTTAGGTCTAGTGTTAGGCTTAGGTTTAGGCTGAGGGTGAGGGTGAGGTTGAGGGTTAGGGTGAGGGTTATGGTTAGCGTTAGGGGGAGGGTTAGTATGAGTATTAGGGTTAGGATTAGGGTTAGGGTAAGGTCTAGGGTGAGGGTGAGGTTTATGGTTAGGTTTAGGTTTAGGGTTAGGGTGACAGTGAGGTTTAGGATTAGCGTTAGGTTTAGGTGAGGCTGAGGGTGAGGTTTAGGGTTAGGGTTAGTGTTAGTTTTGTGGTTAGGGTTAGGGTGAGGTTGAGGGTCAGGGATAGGTTTAGGACTAGGATTAGGGTTAGGGTTAGGCTTAGGGTGAGGGTGAGTGTGAGGGTTAGGGTGAGGATATGGGTTAGTGTTAGGGTGAGGGCTAGGGTGAGGGTGAGGGTTAGGGATAGGGTTAGAGTGAGGGTTAGGGTTAGGGTGATGGTTAGGGTTAGTGTTAGAGTTAAGGTTAGTGTTAGTGTGAGGGTAAGTGTTAAGGTGAGGGTTAGGTTTAGGATGAGGTTTATTGTTAGAGTTAGGGTTAGGGTTACGGTTATGGTGAGGGTGAGGTTGAGAGTTAGGGTTAGGGTTAGGATGAGGTTTAGGTTAAGCTTTAGGTTTAGGGTTAAGTTTAGGGTTAGGTTGAGGTTTAGGGTTTGGATTAGGGTTAGAGTTAGGTTTAGGGTGAGCAGGAGGTTTAGGTTTAGAGTTAGGGTTAGGGTGACGGTTAGGTTGAGAGTTAGGGTTAGTGTTAGCATTAGGGTTATGGTGAGAGTTAGGTGGAGTTTTAGGGTTAGGGTTAGGGTTAGGTTTAGGATTAGGTTTAGGGTGAGGGTGAGTGTGTGTGTTAAGTTTATGTTTAGGGTTCGGCTTAGGGTTCGGCTGATGGTGAGGCTGAGGGTGAGAGTTAGGGTTAGGGTGAGGTTTAGGGTTTGGGTTAAGTTTAGGGTTAAGGGGAGGGTTAGGGTAAGGGTTATGTTGAGGATGAGGGTTAGGGTTAGGTTGAGGGTTTGGGTTCGGATTAGGATTAGGGTGAGGATGAGGTTTAGGGTTAGAATTAGGGTTAGGGTGAGGCTGAGGGTGAGGATTAGGGTTAGGGTTAGTTTTAGATTTTGGGTTAGGTTGAGGGTTAGGGTGAGGTTTAGGGTTAGGGTTAGGCTTTTGGTTAGAGTTAGTGTTAGGTTGAGGGTGAGGATGAGTATTAGGATTAGGCTTAGGTATATGGTTTTTGTTATGGTTAGGGTTAGCGTTAGGGTGAGGGAGAGGGTTAGGTTTAGGTTTAGCGTTAGGATTATTGTTAGGTTTAGGGTTTAGGTTTAGGGTTAGGGTGAGGGTGAGGGTTAGGTTTAGTGTGAGAGTTAGGTTTCGGGTTAGGTTTAGGGTGAGGGTAAGTGTTAGGGTGAGGTTTAGGGTAAGGTTGAGCTTTAGGGTTAGAATTATGGTTAGGGTGAGGGTGAGGGTGAGGGTGAGGGTTAGGTTTAGGGTGATCTTTAGGGTTAGGGCAAGGATTAGGATTAGGTTTAGTTTTAGGATGAGGATTAGGCTGAGGGTTGGGGTTAGGATTAGGATTAGGGTGAGGTTTAGGGTTAGGGTTAGGCTTAGGGTTAGAGTTAGTGTTAGGGTGAGGGTGAGGATGAGTGTTAGGATTAGGCTTTGGAATATGGTTTTTGTTATGGTTAGGGTTAGGGTTAGGGTGAGGGTGAGGGTTAGGTTTCGGGTATAAGATAGGTTTAGGGTTAGGTTTAGGGTGAGGGTAAATGTTAGGGTGAGGGTTAGGGTAAGTTTGAGCTTTAGGGTTAGCATTAGGGTTAGGGTTAAGGTTAGTGTGAGTGTTAGGGTTAGGTTTAGGGTTAGGGTGAGGGCTAAGTTTAGGGTGAGGGTTAAGTTTAGGGTGAGGGTTATGGTTAGGTTTAGTGTTAGGGTGAGGGTGAGGGTTAGTGTGAGGGTGAGGTTGAGGGTGAGGGTTAGGTTTAGGTTAAGGGAGAGGGTGAAGATGAGGTTTAGGGTTAGGATTAGGGTTAGGGTTAGGATGAAGTTGAGGGTTAGGTTAACGTTTAGGTTGAGGTTTAGGGTTAGTTTGAGGGTTGGGTGAGCGTGAGGGTAAGGATTAGGTTGAGGGTTAGGGTGAGGGTGAGACTTAAGGGTTAGTGTTAGGGTGAGGGTCAGTATGAGGGTAAGGGTTAGGTTTTGGTTTAGGGTTAGTGTGAGGATTGGGATTAAGGTTAGGGGGAGGGGGAGGGTTAGGTTTAGTGTGAGGAGTAAGGTGACGGTGAGTGTAAGGGTTAGGGTGAGGGTTAGGGTTAGGTTTTGTGTTATAGTGGGGGTTAAGGTGATGGTTGGGGTTAGGGTTAGGGTTATGTTTAGCTTTAGGGTTAGAGTGAGGGTTAGGGTTAGGATTAGTGTTAGAATGAGGGCTAGGGTGAAGGTGAGGTTTAGGGTTAGGGTTAGGATGAGGGTGAGGGTTAGGGTTAGGGTGAGGATTTGGATGAGGGGTAGGTTTAGGGTTAGGTTTAGGGTGAGGGTAAGCGTTCGGGTGAGGTTTCAGATGAGGGTGAGGTTTAGGGAGAGGGTTGGTGTTAAGGTGAGTTTTAGGGTGTGGGATAGCGTTAGGATTAGGGTGAGGGTATGTGTTAGAGTGAGGGTTAGGGTTAGGGTTAGGATGAGGGTTAGGGATAGGCTTAGGTTTATGGTTCGGGTGACGATGGGGGTGAGGGTTAGTTTTAGGGTTAGGTTCAGGGTGAGGGTGAGGTTCAGGGTTAGGATTAGGGTTGGGGTTATGGTTAGGCTAAGGGTCAGGGTAAGGCTGAGTGTTAGGGTTAGGGTGAGTGTGAGGGTTAGGGTTAGGTTTTGGATGAGGGTTAGGGTTAGTGTGAGGATTAGCGTTCGGGTTAGGGTGTGAGTAAGGGTTATGGTGAGGTTTAGGTTTAAGGTTAGCGTTAGGGTTAGCATGAGGGTGAGGGAGAGGTTTAGGTTTAGAATTAGGGTTAGGTTTACAGTTAGGCTTAGGGTGAGTGTCATGGTGAAGGTGAGGCTTAGGGTGAGGGTTAGGGTTAGGGTTAGGGTGAGGGTTAGGGTTAGAGTGATACTTATGGTGAGGGTGTGGATTATGGTGAGGGTGACTGTTAGGTTGAGTGTGAGGGTTAGTGTGTGAGTTAGGGTTAGGGTGACAGTGAGGTTTAGGGTGAGGGTGAGGGTTCGGGTGAGGGTTATGATTAGGGCTATGTTTAGTGTTAGGGATAGTGTGAGGATTAGGGTTAGGGTTAGGGTGAGTGTGAGGGTAAGGGTTAGGGTTAGGGTTAAGGTAAGGTTTAGTGTTAGGGTTAGGGTGAGAGTGTGGGTTAGGTTTAGTGTGAGTGTTAGGGTGAGGGTTAGGGTGAGGGTTAGGTTTAGTGTTAGGGTTAGGGTGAGGGTGAGGGTTAGGGTTAGGGTGAGGGTGAGGGTTAGGGATAGGTATAATATAAGGGTTAGGGTTATTGTTAGGGTTATGGTTAGGTTTAGGGTTAGGGTGAGGGTGAGGGTTAGGTTTAGGTATAGCATTAGGGTAAGCATGAGGGTGAAGGAGAGAGTTAAGTTTAGGATTAGGGTTAGGTTTACAGTTAGGGTTAGGGTTAGGGTGATGGTTAGGGTGAGGCTTCAGGTCAGGATTAGGGTTAGGGATAGGGTGAGGGTTATTGTTAGGGTGATATTTAGGGAAAGGTGAGGGTTAAGGTGAGGGTGAGGTTTAGGGTGATTGTGAGGGTTAGGGTTTGGGTGAGGGTTAGGGTGATGGTGAGGGTTAGGGTGAAGGTGAGGGATAGGGTTAGCATTAGGGTGAGGGTTAAGGTTAGGTTTATGTTGAGGGTGAGTTTTAGGGTTAGGCTTATGTTGAGGATGAGTGTTAGGGTGAGGGTTAGGGTTAGGGTTAGCATTAGGGTTAGCGTGAGGGTGAGGGAGAGGGTTAGGTTTAGGATTAGGATAAGGTTTGGGGTTAGGCTTAGGGTGAGAGTGATGGTGAGGGTGAGGCTTAGGGTGAGTGTGAGGGTTAGGGTTTTGTTGAGGGTTAGGGTGACGGTGAGGGATAGGGTGAGGGTGAGGTTTAGGGTTAGGGTGAACATTAGGGTGAGGGTTAGGGTTCAGATTATGTTGAGGGTGAGAGTTAGGGTTCGGGTTCGGGTTCGGGTTAGGGTTAGTGTTACTGTGAGGATTAGGGTTAAGGTTAGGGTTATGGTTAGGGTGAGGGTTAGGTTTAGGATGAGGTTTAGGTTGAGAGTGAGGTTTAAGGAGAGTGGTAGGGTTGAAGTGAGGGCTAGGGTGAGGGTTAGGATTAGGGTTAGGGTGAGGGTATATGTTAGGGTGAGGGTTAGGGTGAGGATTAAAGTTAGGGTGAGGGTTAGGGATAGGGTTAGGTTTAGGGTTACGATGAGGGTGAGTGTTAGGGTTATGTTTAGGTTTAGGTTGAGGGTGAGGTTCATGGTTAGAATTAGGTTTAGGGTTAGGGTTAGGCTAGGGTGAGGGTGAGGGTGAGGGTTAGGGTGATCTTTAGGGTTAGGGCGAGGTTTAGGATTAGGTTTATGTTTAGGATGAGGATTAGGCTGAGGGTTGGGGTTAGGATTAGGATTAGGGTGAGGTTTAGGGTTAGGGTTATTGTTAGGGTTAGGCTTAGGGTTAGAGTTAGTGTTAGGGTGAGGGTGAGGATGAGTGTTAGGATTAGGCTTAGGAATGTGGTTTTTGTTATGGTTAGGGTTAGCGTTAGGGTGAGTGTGAGGCTTAGGTTTAGGCTTAGCGTTAGGATTATTGTTAGGTTTAGGGTTAGGGTGAGGGTGAGGGTTAGGTTTAGTGTGAGAGTTAGGTTTAGGGTTAGGTTTAGGGTGAGGGTAAATGTTAGGGTGAGGTTTAGGGTAAGGTTGAGCTTTAGGGTTAGCATTAGGGTTAGGATTAGGGTTAGGGTGAGGGTTAGGGTTAGGTTTAGGGTTAGGGTGAGGGTGAGGGTGAGGGTTAGGTTTAGGGTGATCTTTAGGGTTAGGGCAAGGTTTAGGATTAGGTTTAGGTTTAGGATGAGGATTAGGCTGAGGGTTGGGGTTAGGATTAGGATTAGGGTGAGGTTTAGGGTTAGGGTTATTGTTAGGGTTAGGCTTAGGGTTAGAGTTAGTGTTAGGGTAAGGGTGAGGATGAGTGTTAGGATTAGGCTTTGGAATATGGTTTTTGTTATGGTTAGGGTAAGGGTTAGGGTGAGGGTGAGGGTTAGGTTTCGGGTATAAGATAGGTTTAGGGTTAGGATTAGGGTGAGGGTAAATGTTAGGGTGAGGGTTAGGGTTTGGTTGAGATTTAGGGTTAGCCTTAGGGTTAGGGTTAGGGTTAGGGTTAGGGTGAGTGTTACGGTTAGGTTTAGGGTTAGGGTGAGGGTGAGGGTGAGGGTTAGGGCTAAGTCTAGGGTGAGGGTTAAGTTTAGGGTGAGGGTTAGGGTTAGGTTTAGTGTTAGGGTGAGGGTGAGGGTGAGGGTTAGTGTGAGGGTGAGGTTGAGGGTGAGGGTTAGGTTTAGGTTAAGGGAGAGGGTGAAGATGAGGTTTAGGGTTAGGATTAGGGTTAGGGTTAGGATGAGGTTGAGGGTTAGGTTAACGTTTAGGTTGAGGTTTAGGGTTAGTTTGAGGGTTGGGTGAGCGTGAGGGTAAGGGTTAGGTTGAGGGTTAGAGTGAGGGTGAGACTTAAGTTTAGGGTTAGTGTTAGGGTGAGGGTCAGTATGAGGGTAAGGGTTAGGGTTTGGTTTAGGGTTAGTATGAGGATTGGGATTAGGGTTGGGGGAGGGGGAGGGTTAGGTTTAGTGTGAGGAGTAGGGTGACTGTGAGCGTAAGGGTTAGGGTGAGGGTTAGGGTTAGGTTTTGTGTTATAGTGGGGATTAAGGTGATGGTTGGGGTTAGGGTAAGGGTTATGTTTAGCATGAGGATAGGGTGAGGGTGAGGGTTAGGGTTAGGGTGAGGTTTAGGGTTAGAATTCGCGTTAGGATGAGGGCTAGGGTGAGGGTGAGGGTTAGGGTTAGGGTTAGGGTTAGGTTAAGGGTTAGGGTTAGGGTGAGGGTTCGGTTGAGGTGTACTTTCAGGGTTAGGTTTAGGGTGAGGGTAAAGGTTAGAATGAGTTTTAGGGTGAGGATGAGGTTTAGGGATAGGGTTAGGGTTAGGATGAGGGTTGGGGTTTGGATTATGGTGAGAGTATGTGTTAGGGTGAGGGTTAGGGTGAGGTTTAGGGTGAGGGTGAGGGTTAGGGATACGGTTAGGGTAATGGTTAGGGTAACGGTGAGGTTGAGGGTTAGTTTTAATTTTCGGTTCAGGGTGAGGGTGAGGTTCCGCTTTAGGATTAGGGTTAGGGTTAGGGTTAGGGTGAGGGTGAGGTTCAGGGTTAGGATTAGGGTTAGGGTTACGGTTAGGCTAAGGGTGAGGGTAAGGCTGAGTGTTAGGGTTAGGGTGAGGGTGAGGGTTAGGGTTAGTTTTAGGGTGAGGGTTAGGGTTAGTGTGAGGATTAGGGTTCGGGTTAGGGTGAGAGTAAGGGTTATGTTGAGGTTTAGGTTTAAGGTTAGCGTTAGGGTTAGCATGAGGGTGAGGGAGAGGTTTAGGTTTAGAATTAGGGTTAGGTTTACGGTTAGGCTTAGCGTGAGTGTCATGGTGAGGGTGAGGCTTAGGGTGAGGGTTAGGTTTAAGGTTAGGGTGAGGGTTAGGGTTAGGGTGATACTTAGGGTGAGGTTTTGGGTTATGGTGAGGGTTACGGTTAGGGTGAGTGTGAGGTTTAGGGTGTGGGTTAAGGTTAGTGTGACGGTAAGTGTTAGGGTGAGGGTGGGGGTGAGGGTGAGGGTTATCATTAGGGTGAGGGTTAGGGTTATGGTGAGGTTGAGGGTTAGGATTAGGGTTAGGGTTATGGTGAGTTTTAGGGTGAGGGGTAGGTTTAGAGTTAGGGTTAGGGTGAGGGTAAGGGTTCGGGTGAGGTTTAGTGTGAGGGTGAGGTTTAGGGAAAGTATTAGGGTTAAGGTGAGTGTTAGGGTGAGGAATAGTGTTAGGATTAGCGTGCGGGTATGTGTTAGAGTGAGGGTTAAGGTTAGCGTTAGAATGAGGGTTAGGGATAAGTTTAGGGTTAGGGTTGGGGTGATGATGAGGGTGAGGGTTAGTTTTAGGGTTAGGTTCAGGGTGAGGGTGAGGTTCTGGGTTAGGATTATGGTTAGGCTTAGCGTTAGGCTAAGGCTTGAGGATTAGGGTTAGGTTGGGGGTGAGGGTTAGGTTTAGGTTTAGGGTGAGGGTTAGGGTCAGGGTTAGTGTGAGGATTAGTGTTAGGGTTAGGGTGAGAGTAAGGGTTATAGTGAGGTTTAGGGTTTAGATTAGCTTTAGGGTTAGCATGAGGGTGAGGGAGAGATTTAGGTTTAGGATTAGGGTTAGGTTTACAGTTAGGCTTAGGGTGAAGGTCATGGTGAGAGTGATGCCTAGGGTCAGGGTTAGGGTTAGGTTTAGGGTGAGGGTTAGGGTTAGGGTGATACTTAGGGTGAGGGTGTGGGTTATGGTGAGGGTGACGGTTAGAGTGAGTGTGAGGGTTAGGGTTTGGGTTGGGTTTAGGGTGATGGTGAGGGTTAGGATGAGGGTGAGGGTGAGGGTGAGTGTTAGCATTAGGGTGAGAGTTAAGGTTAGGGTTAGAGTGAGGGTGAGGGTTATGATGAGGGTTAGGGTTAGGGTTAGGGTTAGTGTGAGGATTAGAGTTAGGGTGAGGGTAAGGTTTAGGGTTAGGTTTAGGGTAAGGTTTAGTGTGAGAGTTAGGGTGAGAGTGTGGGTTAGGTTTAGTGTGAGTGTTAGGGTGAGGGTTAGGTTTAGTGTTAGGGTTAGGGTGAGGGTGAAGGTTAGGGTTAGGGTGAGGTTGAGAGTAAGGGATAGGTTTAGGGTTAGGGTTAGGGGTATTGTTAGGGTTAGGTTTAGGGTTAGGGTGAGGGTGGGGGTTAGGGTTAGGGATAGCATTAGGGTTAGCATGAGGGTGAAGGAGAGAGTTAGGTTTAAGATTAGGGTTAGGTTTACGGTTAGGCTTAGAGTTAGGGTAATGGTTAAGGTGAGGTTTCAGGTCAGGTTAGGGTTAGGGTTAGGGTGAGGGTTAGTGTTAGGGTGATATTTAGGGAAAGGGTGAGGGTTAAGGAAAGGGTGAGGGTTAGGGTGATTGTGAGGGATAGGGTTTGGGTGAGGGTTAGGGTGACGTTGAGGGTTAGTGTGAGGTTGAGTGTTAGGGTTAGCATTAGGGTGAGCGTTTGGGTTAGGGTTATGTTGAGGGTGAGTTTTAGGGTTAGGGTTATGTTGAGGGTGAGGGATAGGGTGAGGGTTAGGGTTAGGGTTAACATTAGGGTTAGCGTGAGGGTGAGGGAGAGGGTTAGGTTTAGGATTAGGGTTAGGTTTGGGGTTAGGCTTAGGGTGAGGGTGATGGTGAGGGTGAGGCTAAGGGTCAGGGTTAGGGTTTGTGTTAGGGAGAGGGTTAGTGTAAGGGTGATATTTAGGGAAAGGGTGAGGGTTAGGGTGACGGTGAGGGTTAGGGTGAGGGTGAGGTTTAGGGTAAGGGTTAACATTAGGGTGAGGGTTAGTGTTAGGGTTAGTGTTAGTGTGAGGATGAAGGTTAGGGTTAGGGTTATGGTTAGTGTGGGGGTAAGGTTTAGGGTGAGGTTTAGGTTGAGAGTGAGGTTGAAGGAGAGGGTTAGGTTTAAGGTGAGGGTTAGTTTTAGGGTTAGGGTTAGGATTAGGGTGAGGCTATGTGTTAGGGTGAGTGTTAAAGTGAGGGTGAGGGTTAGGGATACGGGTAAGGTTAGGGTTAGGGTGATGGTGAGGGTGAGTGTTAGTTTTAAAGTTAGTTTCAGGGTGAGGGTGAGGTTCATGGTTAGAATTAGGGTTAGGGTTAGGGTTACACTAGGGTGAGGGTGAGGGTGAGGGTTAGGGTTGGGGTGATCTGTAGAGTTAGGCCGAGGTTTAGGATTAGGTTTAGGTTTAGGATGAGGAGTAGGCTGAGGGTTGGGGTTAGTATTAGGGTTAGTGTGAGGGGTAGGGTTAGGGTTAGGGTTATTGTTAGGGTTAGGCTTAGGGTTAGAGTTAGGGTTAGGGTGAGAGTGAGGATGAGTGTTAGGATTAGGCATAGGAATAGGGTTTTTGTTATGGTTAGGGTTAGCGTTAGGGTGAGGGTGAGGGTTAGGTTTAGGGTTAGCGTTAAGATTATTGTTATGGTGAGAGTTAGGGTGAGGGTGAGGGTTAAGTTTAGTGTGAGGTTTAGGTTTAGGGTTAGGTTTAGGGTGAGGGTAAGGGTTAGGTTCAGGGTTAGGGTGAGGGTTAGGGTTAAGTTCAGGGTGAGGGTTAAGTTTAGGGTGAAGGTTAGGGTTAGGGTTAGTGTTAGGTTGAGGGTGAGTGTGAGGGTTAGGGTGAGACTGAGGTTGAGGGTGTGGGTTAGGTTTAGGGTAAGGGAGAGGGTGAAGATGAGGTTTAGGGTTATGATTAGGTTTAGGGTTAGGGTGAGGTTGAGGGTTAGGTTAATGGTTAGGTTGAGGTTTAGGGTTACTGTGAGGGTTGGGTGTGCATGAGGGTAAGGGTTAGGGTGATGGTTAGGGTGAGGGTGAGACTTAATGTTAGGGTTAGTGTTAGAGTAAGGTTTAGTGTGAGGGTAAGGGTTAGGGTTTGGTTTAGGGTTAGTGTGAGGATGAGGGTTAAGGTTAGGGTTAGGGGGAGGGTTAGAGTTAGTGTGAGGGGTAGGGTGAAGGTGAGGGTAAGGGTTAGGGTGAGGGTTAGGGTTAGGTTTAGGGTTATGGTGGGGGTTAGGGTGAGGTTTGGGGTTAGGGTTAGGGTTATGTTTAGGATGAGGTTTAGGGTGAGGGTGAGGGTTAAAGTGAGGGTGAGGGTTAGTGTGAGGGTGAGGGTTAGGGTTAGGGTGAGTGTTAGGGATAGGATTAGGGTTAGGATGAGGGCTATGGTGAGGGTGAGGGTTAGTGTTAGGGTTAGGGTTAGGTTGAGGGTTAGGGTTAGGGTGAGGGATCGGGTGAGGGGTACGTTTAGGGTTAGGTTTAGGTTGAGGGTAAAGGTTAGGATGAGTTTTAGCCTGAGGATGAGGTTTAGGGAGAGGATTACGGTTAGGTTGAGGGTTAGGGTTAGGATTAGGTGATGGTATGCTTTACGTGAGGCTTAGGGTGAAGGATAGCGTTAGGGTGAAGGTTAGGGATACGGTTAGGGTTATGGTTAGAGTGACAGTGAGAGTTAAGGTTAGTTTTTAGGTTAGGGTTAGGGTTAGGGATACGGTTATGGTTAGGGTTAGGGTGACGGTGAAGGTTAGGGTTAGGTTTAGGGTTAGGGTGAGGGTAAGGTTTAGGGTGAAGTTTAGGGTGAGGTGAGGTTTAGGGTGAGTGTTAAGGTGAGGGTAAAGGTGAGGGTGAGGGTATGTGTTAGATTGAGGGTTAGGTTGAGGGTTAGGTTTAGGGTGAGGGTTGTGATAGGTTTACGGTTAGGATTAAGGTGAGGGTGAGGGTGAGGTTTAGGGTTAGGTTTAGGTTCAGGGTGAGGGTGAGGTTCAGGGTTAGGATTAGGGTTAAGGTTAGGGTTAGGCTTAGGCTGAAGGTGAGGGTGTGGGTGAGGGTTAGGGTTTGGGTGAGAGTGATGATTAGGGTGAGTTTTAGTGTGTGGGTTAGTGTTGAGGTTAGTGTGAGGATTAGGATTAGAGTTATGGTTAGGGTAAGGGTTAGGGTTAGATATAGGGTAAGGTTTAGTGTTAGGGTTAGGGTGAGAGTGAGGGATAGGTTTAGTGTGAGTGTTAGGGTGAGGGTTAGGTTTAGTGTTAGCTTTAGGGTGAGGGTGAGGGTTAGGGTGAGTGTGAGGTTTAGGGTTTCGCTGAGGGTTAGGGTGAAAGTGAAGTTTACGGGGAGGGTGAGACAGAGTTAGGGTTAGGTTTAGGGTGAGGGTTAGTGTGAGGATAAGTGTTAGGGTTAGGTTTAGGGTTAGTGTGAGGATTAGGGTTAGAGTTATGGTGAGTGTGAGGGTTATGTTTAAGGTTGTGTGAGGGGTAGGGTTAGGGTGAGGGGTAGGGTTAGGTTTTGGGTTAGGGTGAGGGTGATGGTGAGGGTGAGGGTTAGGGTGAGGGTGAAGTTGAGGGTGATGGTGAGGGTTAGGGTTAGGGTTAGGTTGAGGTTTAGGCTTAGTGTGAGGGTTGGGCGAGCATGAGCTTAAGGGATAAGGTGAGGGTTAAGGTGAGGGTGAGAGTTTGGGTTAGGGTTAGTGTTTGGGTGAGGGTTCATGTGAGGGTTAGGGTTAGGGTTAGGTTTAGGGTTAGTGTGAGGTTTACGGTTAGGGTGAGGGTAAGTGTTCGGGTGAGGGTTAGGATTAGGGTGAGTGTTATGGTTAGGGTGAGGGTTTGGGTTAGGGTTATTGTTAGGGTAAGGTTTAGGGTTACAGTTACGGTGAGAGTGAGGGTGAGAGTTAGGGTTAGGGTTAGGGTGAAGTTTAGTGTTAGGGTTAAGGTTAGAGTTAGGGTTAAGGTGAGGGTGAGGTTTAGGGGTAGAGTTAGGATTAGGGTGATGTTTAGGGTTAGGGTGTGTGTTAGGTTGGGGTTGTAGGTAAGGGTAAATTTGAGTGTTAGCCTGAGGGTGAGCGTTACAGTAAGGGTGAGGGTTAGGGTTAGGGTGAGGGTTAGTGTTAGGATTAGGGTGAGGGTGAGGGTTAGTTTGAGGATTTGTGTTAGGGTTAGTGTGAGGTTTAGGGTGAGGATGAGGGTTAGGATTAGTGTTATGGTGAGGTTTACGGTTAGGGTGATGCTTAGGGTTAGTGTGAGCGTTAGTGTTAGCATTAGGGTTTATGTTAGGGTGAGGGTAAGTGTTAGGGTGAGGGTTAGGATTAGGGTGAGGGTTATGGTTAGGGTGAGTGTGAGGGTTAGGGTTAGGGTTATTGTTAGGTTTAGGGTTAGGGTTAGGGTTATGGTTAGGGTTAGGGTTAGGGTTAGGTTTAGGGTTAGGGTTAGGATGAAGTTTAGTTTTAGGGTTATGGTTAGAGTTAAAGTTAGGGTGAGGGTGAGATTTACGGTTAGAGTTAGGGTTAGTGTTAGGGTGAGGGTTAGGGTGAGGTTTAGGGTTAGTCTTTGGCTTAGGCTTAGGCTTAGGCCGAGTATGAGGGTGAGGGTTAGGGTTCCGGTTAGGGTTCAGGTTAGGGCGAAATTTAGATTGAGGTTTGGAGTTAGGATTAGGGTAAGGGTGAGGGCTAGGGTTAAGCTTAGGATGAGGGCTAGGATTAGGGATACCGTTAGGTTTAGGATTAGGGTTAGGGTGAGGGTGAGTATGAGGTTTAGGGTTAAGGTTAGGCTTAGAGTTAGGGTGAGGGTTAGGGTTAGGCTTTGGGTTAGTGTGAGGGTGAGGCTGAGGATTAGGTTTAGGGTTAGGGTTAGGATTAGGGTTAGGGTTAGTGTTAGGTTTAGTGTTAGGTTTAGCGTTAGGATTAGGGTGAGGGTATGTTTGAGGGTGAGGGTTAGGGTGAGGGTTAGGGTTAGGGATACGGTTAAGGTTATGGTTAGAGTGATGGTGTGAGTGAGTGTTAGTTTTAATGTTAGGGTAATGTTTAGTGTTAGGGTTATGGTGAGAGTGAGGGTTAGGTTTAGTGTGAGTGTTTGGGTGAGGTTTAGGTTTAGTGTTAGCTTTAGGGTGAGGGTGAGGTTTAGGGTGAGTGTGAGGGTTAGGGTTTGGGTGAGGGTTAGGGTGAAGGTGAAGGTTAGGGTGAGGGGGAGACTTAGAGTTAGGGTTAGGGTTAAGGTGAGGGTTCGTGTGAGCATAAGTGTAAGTGTTATGTTTAGGGTTAGTGTGAGGATTAGGGTTAGGGTGAGGGTTAGGGTTAGGTTTTGGGTTAGGGTGAGGATGAGGGTGAGGGTGAGGGTTAGGGTGAGGGTGAAGTTTAGGGTAATGATGAGGGTGACAGTTAGGGTTAGGTTGAGATTTAGGCTTAGTGTGAGGGTTGGGTTAGCATGAGTTTAAGGGATAGGTTGAGGGTTAAGTTTAGGGTGAGGGTTATGGTTAGGGTGAGTGTGAGGGTTAGGGTTATTGTTATGGTTAGGGTTAGAGTTATGGTTATGGTTATGGTTATGGTTAGTGTTAGGGTTAGAATGAAGTTTAGTTTTAAGGTATGTGTTAGAGTTAAGGGTAGGGTGAGGGTTGAGATTTAGGGTTAGAGTTAGGGTTAGTGTTAGTGTTAGGGTTAGGGTGAGGGTTAGGCTTAGGCTTAGGCTTAGGCTTATGCTTATGCCGAGCATGAGGGTTCGGGGTAGGGTTCGGGTTAGGGTTCGGGTTAGGGTGAAGGTTAGATTGAGGTTTAGGGTTAGGATTAGGGTAAGGGTTAGGGCTAGGGTTAGGTTTAGGGTGAGGGCTAGGGTTAGGGATAGGGTTAGGTTTAGGATTAGAGTTAGGGTGAGGGTGAGTGTGAGGTTTAGAGTTAGGGTTAGGCTTAGAATTAGGGTGAGGGTTAGGGTTAGGCTTTGGGTTAGTGTGAGGGTGAGGCTGAGGGTTAGGCTTATTTTTAGGGTTAGGTTCATTGTTAGGTTTAGTGTTAGTGTTAGGGTTAGGGTTAGGGTTATGGATAGAGTTAGGGTTAGAGTTAGGATTAGCCTTAGGGTTAGGATGAGGGTGAGGGTGGGTTTGAGGATTAGAGTTAGGGTTTGGGTAAGGCTTAGGTTTAGGCTTATTGTTAGTGTTATGCTTAGGGTTAAGTGAGCATGAGGTGAGCATGAGGCTGAAGGTGAGGTTTATGGTTAGGGTTAGGGTTAGTGTTATTCTTAGGGTTAGGGTTAGAGATACGGTGAAAATGAGGTTGAGGGTGAGGGTTAGGGTTAGGGTGCGGTTTAGGGATAGGTTTATGGTAAGGGTTAGGGTGAGGGTGAGGTTTACAATCAGAGTTATTTTTATGGGGAGGGTTAGGGTTAGGGTTTGGGTTAGGGTGAAGGTGGGGGTGAGGATTAGGGTTAGGTTTAGGGTTAGGGTTAGGTTTAGGTTTTTAGGTTAGGGTTAGGGTTAGGGTTACGGTGAGGGTTAGTGTTAGAGTTAGGGTTAGGGTGAGGGTGAGATTTTGGGGTAGAGTTAGGTTTAGGGTGAGAGTTAGTTTGAGTGTTAGGGTTAGGGTGAGGGTTAGGATGGGGGTGAAGGTAAGGGAAAACGTGACGGTTAGGCTGAGTGTGAAGTTTATTGCAAGGGTGAGGGTTAGGTTTAGGGTGAGGGTGAGGGTTAGGGGTAGTGTGAGAGTTAGGGTTCGGGTTAATTTTAGGGTTAGGATTAGGTTAAGGGTTACGGTGAGGGTGAGGGTTAGTGTCAGTTTGAGAGTTAGGGTTAGGATTAGGGTTAGGTAGAGGGTTAGGGTTAGGGTTAGTGTTAGGGTGAGAGTTTGGATGAGGGTTAGAGTTAGGATTAGGTTTAGGGTGAAGGCTAGGTGCGGGTGAGGTTTAGGGTTAGGGTTAGGGTGAGGTTTACGGTTAGGGTTAGGGTTAGTGTGAGGGTTAGGATGAGAGTTAGGGTTACGGTGATGTGAGGGTTAGGGTTGGCGTGAGGTTTAGGTTTAGTATTAGGGTTAGGGTGAGGGTGAGTGTTAGGATTAAGGTTAGGGTTAGAGTTAGCTTTTGGGTTCGGATTAGTGTTATTGTTAGGGTTACGGTCACAGTAACAGTGAGGGTGAGGATGAGGATGAGGGTGAGGTTTAGGGAGAGTGTTAGGGTGAGGTTTAGGTTTATGGTTAGGATTAGGGTTAGGGTGAGGGTGAGGTTTAGGGTTAGATTTAGGTTTGGGGGAGTGTTAGATCAAGGGTTAGGTTTAGGGTTAGTGTTAGGGTTAAGGTTAGGGTGAGGGTTAGTTTGAGGTTTAGGGTTAGGGTTATGGTTAGTGTTAGGATTAGGGTGAAGGTGAGGGTGAGCGTGAGGGTGAGGTTTAGGCTTAGGCTTAGGCTTAGGGTTAGCCTGAGGGTGAGGATGGGATGAGGATTCGGGTTAGGGTGATGGTTAGGATTAGGGTAAAGGTGAGGGCTCGGGGGAGGGTGAGGGTTAGGGTAAGGCTTAGGCTTAGGCTTAGGGTTAGGCTGAGGTTGAGTTTGAGGATGAGCGTTAGGGTTAGCTTGATGTTTAAGTTTACGGTTAGGGTGAGGGTTAGGATGAGGTTTAGGGTTAGGGTGAGGTTAGGGTGAGGATGATGGTAAGGGTAAAGGTGAGGTTTACACTGAGGGTGAGGGTTAAGATAAGGGTGAGGGTTGGGTTAGGTTTAGGGTTAGTGTAAGGGTTAGGGTTAAGGATAGGATAAGGGTTAGAATGAGGATTAGTGTTATGGTTAGTGTGAGGATTAGGGTGAGGATGAAGGTCAGGTTTAGGGAGAGGGTGAGGGTTAGAATTAGGGTTAGTGTGAGGGCTAGGGTGAGGGTTAGGGTTAGTGTGAAGGTTACTGTTAGCGTTAGGGTTAGTGTTAGGTTGACGGTAAGTGGTAGGGGGAGGGTTAGGGTTAGGGTGAGGGTTATGGTTAGGGTGAGGGTTAGGGTTAAGGTGAGGGTGAATGTTAGGTTGAGTGTTAGGCTGAGGGTTAGGGTTAGGGATAGAGTTAGGTTTAGGATTAGGGTAAGGGTGAGGGTGAGTGTGAGGGTTAGGGTTAAGGTTAGGCTTAGGGATAGGGTGCAGGTTAGGGTGAGGGTTTGGGTTAGGATGAGGGTGAGGCTGAGGATTAGGGTTAGGTTTAGGGTTATGGTTAGGGTTAGATTTAGGGTTAGGGTTAGGATTATGGTTAGGTTAGGGTTAGGCTTAGGCTTATTGTTAGGCTGAGGTTGAGGCTGAGGGTTAGGGTTATGGTTATGGTTAGGGTTAGGATTAGGGTTAGGGGAAGTGTTATTGTTAGGGTTAGGGTTAGAGTTATGATGAGGTTGAGGGTGAGGGTTAGAATTAGGGTTAGGGTGAGGGCTAGGGTGTGGGTTAGTGTTAGGGTGAAGGTTAGGTTTAGGATTAGGGTTATGATTAGGGTGAGCGTAAGGGTTAGGGTTATTGTTAGGGTTAGGGTTAGGGTTATGGTTACGGTGAGTGTGAGGGTGAGAGTTAGGGTTAAGGTTAGGGTGAAGTTTAGTGTTAGGGTTAGGGTTAGAGTTAGGGTTAAGGTGAGGGTGATGTTTAGGGGTAGAGTTAGGTTTAGGGTGAGGGTTAGGGTCAAGGTAAGGGTTAGAGTGAGGGTTAGGGTGGGGTTGTAGGTAATGGTAAATTTGAGGGTTAGCCTGAGGATGAGGGTTACAGTAAGGGTGAGGGTTAAGGTTAGGGTGAGGGTTAGTGTTAGGGTTAGGGTGAGGGTGAGGGTTAGATTGAGGATTAGTGTTAGGGTTAGTGTGAGGTTTAGGGTGAGGTTGAGGGTTAGGGTTAGTGTAGGGTGAGGTTTATGGTTGGGGTAATGCTTAGGGTTAGTGGGAGCGTTAGTGTTAGCATTAGGGTTTATGTTAGGGTGAGGGTAAGTTTTAGAGTGAGGGTTAGGGTTAGGGTGAGGTTTATGGTTAGGGTGAGTGTGAGGGTTAGGGTTAGGTTTATTGTTAGGGTTAGGTTTTGGGTTAGGGTTATGGTTATGGTTATGGTTAGGGTTAGGGTTCGATTGAGGTTTAGTTTTAAGGTTAGGTTTAGAGGTAAGGTTACGATGAGGGTGAGATTTAGGGTTAGAGTTAGGGTTAGTGTTAGTGTTAGGGTTAGGGTGAGGTTAGGGTTAGGCTTAGGCTTAGGATTGGGCTTAGGCCGAGCATGAGGGTGAGGGTTAGGGTTCGGGTTAGTGTGAAGGTTAGATTGAGTTTTAGGATTAGGATTAGGGTAAGGGTGGGGGCTAGGGTTAGGGTTAGGGTGAGGGCTAGAGTTAGGGATAGGGTTAGGTTTAGGATTAGGGTTAGGGTGAGGGTGAGTGTGAGGTTTAGGTTTAGGGTTAGGCTTAGAGTTAGGGTGAGGGTTAGGGTTAGGGTTTGGGTTAGGGTGAGGATGAGGCTGAAGATTAGGGTTAGGTTTATGGTTAGGTTTAGGATTAAGGTTAGTGTTAGGATTAGGGTTAGGGTTAGGGTTATGGTGAGGGTTAGGGTTAGAGTTAGGATAAGGCTTAGGGTTAGGATGAGGGGGAGGGTGGGTTTGAGGATTAGAGTTAGGGTTAGGGTTAGGCTTAGGGTTAGGCTTATTGTTAGTGTTATGGTTAGGGTTAAGTTTGCGGTAAGCATGAGGCTGGAGGTGAGAGTTATAGTTAGGGTTAGGGTTGAGTTAGGGTTATTGTCATTCTTAGGGTGAGGGTTAGGGTTAGGGTGCGGTTTAGGGTTAGGTTTAGGGTTAGGGTTAGTGTGAGGGTGAGGTTTAGGATTAGAGTTAGTGTTAGGGGGAGGGTTAGGGTTAGGGTTTGGGATAGGGTGAGGGTGGGGCTGAGGATTACGGTTAGGTTTAGGGTTAGGTTTAGCGTTAGGTTGAGGGTTTGGGTTAGGGTTATGGGGAGGGTTAGGATGAGGGTTAGTGTTAGGATTAGGGTTAGGCTGCGGTTGAGGCTGAGGGTGAGGTTTATGGTTAGGGTTAGGATTAGGGTTAGGGTAAGTGTTATAGTTAGGGTTTTGGTTAGACTTATGGTGAGGTGGAGGGTGAGGGTGAGGGTTAGGGATAGGGTGAGGTTTAGGGTTAGAATTTGGGTTAGGGTTAGTTTTAGTTTGAGGGTGTCGTTAAGATTAAAGGTGAGGGTTAGGCTGAGGGTGAGGGTTACGGTAAGGGTGAGGGTTAGGGTTAGGGTGAGGGTTAGGGTTAGGGTTGGGGTGAGTGTTAGGGTTCGGGTTAAGTTTAGGGTTTGGTTGAGGGTTAGGGTACGGGTTACGGTGAGGGTGAGGGTTAGGGTTAGGTTGAGGGTTAGTGTTAGGATTAGGGTTAGGGTGAGGTGAAGTTTAGGGTTAGTGTTAGGATGAAGGTTATGATGAGGGTTAGGGATAGGATTAGGGTTAGTGTGAGGGCTAGTTTGAGGTTAAGGTTTAGGGTTAGCGTTAGGGTGATGTTTAGGGTTAGGGTTAGGGTGAGGGTGAGGGTGAGGTTTACGGTTAGAGTTAGGGTTAGGGTGAGTCTGAAATTGAGGGTTAGGTTTATGTTAGTGTTAAAGTTAGGGTTAGTGTGAGGGTTAGGTTGAGGGTGAGGGTTAGGCTTAAGGTTAGTATTAGGATTAGCATAAGGGTTAGGGTGAGTGTGAGGGTTAGGGTTAGGCTTAGGTGTAGGGTTAGGCTGAGGGTGAGGTTGAGAGTGAGGGTTAGGGTTAGGATTATGGTGAGAGATAGGGTTCGTTTAAATTTAGGGTTAGGGTGAGGGTTAGGGTTAGGTTTAAGGTGAGCTTGAGTTTTAGGGTAAGGTTGAGGCTTAAGGTTAGGATTAGGTTTAGGGTAAGGGTTAAGGTTAGGGTTAGGGTGAGGTTAAGGTTGAAGATTAGGGATAGGGTGAGGGCTAGGTTGAGGGTGAGGTTTAGGGTTATTGTTAGATTAAGGTTGAGGGTTAGAGTTAGGGTTATGGTGAGGGTTAGGTTGAGGGTTAGGGTTACGGTGAGGATGAGGGTTAGGGTTAGGGTGAGGGTTAGGGTGAGGTTGATGGTAAGGGTAAAGGTGAAGTTTAGGCTGAGGTTGAGGCTTAGGGTGACGGTTAGTGTTTGGTTTAGGGTAAAGGTAAGGGTGAGGGTTAGGGTCAGGGTGATTTTTAGATTGAGGATAAGGTTTAGGGTTCGTGTGAGGTTTAGGGTGAGGATGTGGGTTAGGGTTAGGGTGAGGGTGAGGGTTAAAGTTAGGGTTAAGGTGAGGGCTAGGGTGAGGGTGAGTGTTAGGGTTAGGGTTAGGGTTAGGGGGAGGTTTAGGATTATGGTGAGGGTTAGAATTAGTGTGAGGTTTAGTGTTCGGGTTAGGGTCAGTGTTAGGGTGAGGGTAAGTGTTAGGGTGAGGGTTAGGTTTAGGGTGAGGTTTATGGTTAGGTTGAGGCTTATGGTTAGTGTTATTGTTAGGGTTAGGTTTACGGTTACGGTGAGTGTGAGGGTGAGATTTAGGGTTAGGGTTAGGGTGAAGTTTAGTGTTAGAGTTAGGGTTAGATTTAGGGTTAAGTTGAGGGTGGGGTTTAGGGATAGAGTTAGGTTTAGGGTGCGAGTTAGGGTCAGGGTTAGGGTTAGGCTGCGGGTTAGGGTGGGGTTGAAGTTAAGGGTAAATTTGAGGGTTAGGCTGAGGGTCAGGGTTACAGTAAGGGTGAGGTTAGTGTTTGAGTGAGGGTGATGGTGAGGGTTAGATTGAGGATTAGTGTTAGGGTTAGTGTGAGGTTTAGGGTGAGGATGAGGGTTAGGGTTAGTGTTAGGGCGAGGTTTATGGTTAGGGTGATGCTTCGGGTTAGTGTGAGCGTTAGAGTTAGCATTGGGGTTTATGTTAGGGTGAGGATAAGTGTTAGGGTGAGGGTTAGGGTTAGGGTGAGGGTTATGGTTAGGGTGAGTGTGAGTGTTAGTGTTAGGGTTATTGTTAGGGTTAGGGTTAGGGTTATGGTTAGTGTTAGTGTTAGGTTTAGTGTTAGTGTTAGGGTTAGGATGAGGCTTAGTTTTACTGTTAGGGTTAGAGTTAAGGTTAGGGTGAGGGTGACAGTTAGGGTTAGAGTTAGGGTTAGTGTTAGTGTTAGGGTTAGGGTGAGGGTTAGGGTTAGGTTTAAGCTTAAGCTTAGGCTCGGGCTTAGGCCGAGCATGAGGGTGAGGGTTAGGGTTTGGGTTAGGGTTCGGGTTAGTGTGAAGTTTAGATTGAGGTTTAGCATTAGGATTAGGGTAATGGTGAGGGCTAGGGTTAGGGTTAGGGTATGGGCTAGGGTTAGGGAAAGGGTTAGGTTGAGGATTAGGGTTAGGGTGAGTGTGAGAGTGAGGTTTAGGGTTAGGGTTAGCCTTAGAGTTAGGGTGAAAGTTAGGGTTAGGGTTTGGGTTAGTGTGAGGGTGAATCTGAGGATTAGGGTTAGTTTTAGGGTTAGGTTTAAGGTTAGAGTTATTGTTAGGCTTAGGCTTAGGATGAGGGTGAGGGTGGGGTTGAGGATGAGAGTTAGGGTTTGGGTTAGGCTTAGGGTTAGGTTTATTGTTAGTGTTATGGTTAGGGTTAATTTTGCTGTGAGCATGAGGCTGAAGGTGAGGGTTATGGTTATGGTTATGGTTAGGGTTAGGGTTAGGGGGAGGGATAGGGTGATGTTTAGGGTTAGGGTTAGTGTTAGGGTAAGTGTGAGGGTGAGGGTTAGGTTGAGGTTTAGGGATATGGTTAGGTTTAGGTTTAGGGTTAGGGTGAGACTGAGTGTGAGGTTTAGGGTGAGGATTAGGCTTAGGCTTATGGTTAGGCTAATGGTGAGGATGGGGGTGAGGATTAGGTTTAGGGCTAGGCTTAGGCTTTGGGTTAGGCTGAGGGTGAGGGTGGAGGTGAGGTTTAGGGTTAGGGTGATGGTTAGGATTAGGGTAAGGGTGAGGGCTCCGGTGAGGGCTAGGGTTAGGGTAAGGCTTAGGCTTAGGCGTCGGGTTAGGCTGAGGGTGATTTTGAGGGTGAGGGTTAGGGTTAGCATGATGGTTAGGTTTACTGTTAGTGTGAGGGTTAGGATGAGGTTTAGGGTTCGGGTGAGGTTAGGGTGAGGATGATGGTAAGGGTAAAGGTGAGGTTTACGCTGAGGGTGACTGTTAAGATGAGGGTGAGGGTTAAGGTAAGGGTGAGGGTTAGTGTTAGGGTGAGGCTGAGTGTGAGATTTAGGGTGAGGATTAGGATTAGGCTTACAGTTAGGCTAAGGGTGAGGGTGGGGGTGAGGATTAGGGTTAGGGTGATGGTTAGGGTTAGGGGTAGTGTTATTGTTAAGGTTAGGGTTAGAATTACCGTGAGGGTGAGGGTGGGGGTGAGGGTTAGGGTTAGGTTTAGGTTTAGGGTGGGGTTTAGGGTTGGTTTAGGATTATGGTTAGGGTTTGGGTGAGGTTTAGGGTTAGATATAGTGTTAGGGGGAGGGAAAGTGTGAGGGTCAGGGATAGGGTTTATTGTTAGGGTTAGGGTGAGGGTGAGGGTTAGGTTGAGATTTAGGGTTAGGGTTAGGATTAGGGTTAGTGTGAGGGTTAATGTTAGGGTTAGGGTTAGTTTTAGGGTGAGGGTTGGTGTTAGGGTGAGGGTTTGGGTTATTGTGAGGGTTAGGGTTAGGGTGAGGGTTAGGATAAGGATTAGGGTTATTGTTAGGGTTAGGTTTAATGTTTCAGTTATGGTGAGGGTGAGGATGAGTGTTAGGGTTAGGGTTAGGGTGAGGTTTAGGGTTTGGTTTAGGGTTAGAGTGAGGGTTAGGGTGAGTGTGAGGATTAGGGTTAGAGTTAGGGTTAGGGTGAAGGTTAAACTGAGGTTTAGGGTTAGGGTTAGTGTTAGGGTTAGGGTTAGGGTGAGAGTAAGGGGTGTGTTAGGATTACAGTTTTGGTTAGGTTTATGGTTAGGGTTAGCCTTAGGGTTAGGTGAGGCTGAGGTTTAGGGTTAGAATTAGGGTTAGGGTGAGGCTGAGGGTGAGGGTGAGGTTAGGATTAGGGTTAGGATTAGGATTCGGGTTTTGGTTAGGGTGAGTGTGAGGGTTAGGGTTAGGGTTAGCCTTAGGTTTAGGCTGAGGGTGAGGGTTATGGCAAGGGTGAGCAATAGGGTTAGGGTGAGGGTTAGGGTTAGTGTGAGAGTTAGGGTTCGGGTTAAGTTTAGGGTTAGGGTTAGGGTTAGGGTAAGGGTTTCGGTGAGGGTGAGGGTTAGTGTCAGTTTGAGGGTTAGGGTTAGGATTAGGGTTAGAGTGAGGGTTAGTGTTAGGGTTAGTGTTAGGGTGTGGGTTAGGATGAGGGTTAGGGTTAGGATTATGGTTAGGGTGAGGGCTAGTGGCAGGTGAGGTTTAGCGTTAGGGTTAGGGTGAGGTTTATGGTTAGGGTTAGGGTTAGGGTTAGGGTGAGGTTGAGGTTTAGGGTTAGTGTTAGGGTTAGAGTGAGGCTGAGGTTGAGGGTTAGGGTTAGGGTGAGGTTTAGTTCTGGGATTAGTGTTAGAGTTAGGGTTAGAGTGAGGGTTTGGTTGTGGGTGAGGTTTAGGCTTAGCGTTAGGATTAGGTTTAGGATGAGGGTGAGGGTGAGTTTGAGGGTTAGGGTTAGGTTGAGGGTTAGGGTTAGGATTAGGGTTAGATTGAGGGTTAAATTTAGGGTTAGGGTGAGGGTAAGAATGAGGATTAGGGTTAGGATTAGCATTATGGTGAGGGCTAGGGTGAGGGTGAGGGTTAGGGTTAGTGTTAGATTAAGGTTTAGGGTTAGGTTTAGCTTTAGGGTGAGGGTTAGGTTGAGGGTTAGGGTTACAGTGAGTGTGAGGGTGAGTGTTAGGGTAAGGGTTAGGGATAGGATTAGGGTTAGGGTGAGGGTGAGTGTAAGGATTAGGTTTAGGGTGAGGGTGAATGTTAGGATTAGGGTTAGGATTATGGTTAGGTTTAGGTTTAGGTTTGGGATAAGGGTTAGGGTGAGGGTGAGGTTTAGGTTTAGATTTAGGGTTAGTTTGAGGTTTAGTTCGGGGGTGAAGTTTAGGGTTAGTGTTAGGGTTAAGGTTAGGGTGAGGTTTAGGTTGAGGTTTAGGGTTATGGTTAGGGTTATGGTTAGGATTAGCGTGAGGGTGAGGGTTAGGTTGAGGATTAGGGTTAAGTTGAAAGTGAGGGTTAGGGTTACAGTGAGTGTTAGGGTGAGGATTAGGGTTATGGTGAGGGTGAGTGTTAGGATTATGATTAGTGTTAAGGTTAGGTTTAGGGTTAGGATTAGGGTTAGGGTGAGGCTGAAGTTTAGGGTTAGGGTTAGGTTTAGTTGGAGTGTTAGGTCAGGGGTTAAGGTTAGGTTTAGTGTTAGGGTTAAGGTTAGGGTGAGGGTTAGGATGAGGTTTAGGGTTATGGGTAAGGTTAGTGTTAGGTTTAGGATTAGGGTGAGGGTGAGTGTGAGGTTTAGGGTTAGGGTTAGACTTAGGTTTAGGGTTAGGCTTAGGGTGAGGGTAGAGGTGAGGATTAGGGTTAGGGTGATGGTTAGGGTTAGGGTGAGTGTTAGGGTTAGGATGAGGGTTAGGTTTAGGATTAGGGTGAGGGTGAGGGCTAGGGTGAGGTTGAGGATTAGAATAAGGTTTAGGGTGAGGGTGAGGGTTAAGATAAGGGTGAGGGTTAGGTTTACGATTAGGGTTAGATTTAGTGGCCAGGTTAGGGTCAGGGTGATTGTAAGATTGAGGATTAGGGTTAGAGTTAGTGTGAGGTTTAGAGAGAGGATGAGGTTTAGGGTTAGGGTGAGGGTGAGGGTTAGAATTACGGTTAGGGTGAGGGCTAGGGTGAGGGTGAGGATTAGGGTTAGGTAGAGGGTGAGGGTGAGGGTGAGGTTTAGGGTTAGGGTTAGTGTTACAGTTAGGGTGCGTTTGAGGGTTAGTTTGAGGTTTAGGGATAAGTTTAGGTTTAGTATTAGGGTTCGATTGAGGGTGAGTGTGAGGGTTAGGGTGAAGGTTAGGCTTAGGCTTCTGGTTAGGCTGAGGGTGAGGGTGGGGGTGAGGATTATGGTTAGGGTGATGGTTCGGGTTAGGTTTAGTGTTATTGTTAGGGTTTGGGTTAGAGTTACGGTGAGGGTGAATGTGCAAGTGAGGGTTAGGGTTAGGTTTAGGGTGGGGTTTAGGGTTAGGGTTAGGGTTACGGTGAGGCTGAGGTTTAGGTTTAGAAATACGGTTAGGGGTAGGGTCAGGGGGAGGGTTAGTCTTACACTTAGGCTTAGGCTTAGCTCGAGCATGAGGGTTCGGGTACGGTTCGGGTTCAGGTTAGGGTTACGTTTAGGTTGAGAGTTAGGTTGAGGTTTAGGGTTAGGATAAGTTTAAGGGTGAGGGCTAGGCTGAGGGTTAGGTTGAGGGTTATGGTTAGGGATAGGGTTAGGTTTAGGATTAGGGTTAAGTTGAGTGTGAGGGTTAGGATTAGGGTTAGGGTTAGGCTTAGAGTAAGAATGAGGTTTAGGGTTAGGGTTTGGGTTAGGATGAGTTTGAGGCTGAGGATTAGGGTTAGGTTTAGGGTTAGGTTTAGGGGTAGTGTTAGTGTTAGTTTTAGGGTTAGGGTTAGGGTTAGGGTGAGGTTTAGATATAGGGTCAGGGGGAGGGTTAGGGGGAGGGTTACAATTAGGGGTAGTGTAAGGTTTAGGTTGAGGGTGAGGGTTACGTTGACGTTTAGGGATAGGGTTAGGGTTAGGATCAGTTTGAGGGTTAGTGTTAGTGTTAGGGTTAGTGTTAGGGTGAGGGTAAGTGTTAAGGTGAGGTTATGGGTTATGGTGACGGTTATGGTTAGGGTGATGGTTAGGGTTATGGTTAGGTTTATTGTTAGGTTTAGGTTTAGGGTTATGGTTACAGTGAGGGTGAGGGTGAGGGTTAGGGTTAGGGTTAGTTTGAGGTTTAGGGTTTGGGTTAGGGTTAGGGTTAGGGTTAGGGTGACCGTGAGGGTGAGGTTTAGGGTTAGAGTTAGGGTTAGGGTGAAGCTTAGGGTTAGGGTTAGGGTGAGAGTTAGGGGGAGGGTAAGGATTATTGTTAGGGTTAGGGATAGCATTAGGGTTAGGATTAAGTTGAGGGTCAGTGTGTTTTTTAGGGTTAGGTCTAGGGTTAGGCTTAGGTTTAGGCTGAGGTTGAAGGTGATGGTTAGGGTTGGGGTTAGGGTTAGGGATAGGGGGAGGGTTAGGATTAGGGTTAGGTTTAGGATTAGGGTTTCGGCAAGCGCTAGGGTGAGGGTGAGGCTTAGGGTTAGAGTTAGGGTGAGGTTTATGGTTAGGGTTAGGCTTAGGGTGAGGGTGAGCGATATGGTTAGGGTTAGGCTTAGGCTTAAGGTTAGACTGAGGGTGAGGGTGGGGGTGAGGTTTAGGTTTAGGGTGAGTGTGAGGGTTACCGTTAGGTTGAGAGTTAGAATTAGGGTTAGGGTGAAGGTTAAGGTTAGGGTTAGGGTGAGGGTAAGGATGAGGGTTTGGGTTAGGATTAGGGTTAGAGTGAGGGCTAAGGTGAGGTTGAGGGTTAGGGTTAGTGTTAGATTAAGGTTTAGGGTTAGGGTTAGGGTTAGGGTGAGGATTAGGTTGAGGGTTAGGGTTACAGTGAGGGTGAGGATTCGGGTTAGGGTGAGGGTTAGGGTTAGGATTAGGGTTAGCTTGAGTGTGAGTATTAACTTTAGGGTTAGGGTTAGGGTTAGGATTAGTGTTATAGTTAGGGTTAGTGTTAGAGTTATTGTGAGGGTGAGGGTGAGGGTGAGGGTTAGGGTTAGGGTTAGGTTGAGGTTTAGGGTTAGGGATTAGGATTAGGGTTAGGGTGAGGGTTAGGTTTAGGGTTAGATTTAGGGTTAGTTGGAAGGTTACGTCGAGGGTGAGCCTTAGGTTTAGTTTTAGGATTAAGGTTAGGGAGAGCGTTAGGTTGAGGTTTAGGGTTATGGTTAGGGTTAGGGTTAGGATTAGGGTGAGGGTCAAGGTGAGTGTGAGGGTTAGGGTTAGGCTTAGGCTTAGGCTTAGGGTTAGGCTGAGGGTGAGGGTGGGTGTGAGGATTAGGTTTAGGGTTATGTTTAGGGTTAGGGTTAGTGTGAGGGTTAGGATTAGTATTAGGGTTAGGGTGAGGGCTAGGGTGAGGGTGAGGTTTAGGGTAAGGGTTATGCTTAGGCTTAGGGTTCGGCTGAGCTTGAGGTTGAGGGTGAGGGTTAGGGTTAGGATGATTGTTAGGTTTACAGTTAGGGTGAGTGTTAGGGTTAGGGTGAGGCTGAGGGTGAGGGTTAGGTTTAGGATTATTGTTAGGGTTAGGCTTAAGGTGAGGGTTAGGTTGAGGGTGAGGGTTAGGGTTAGGGTTAGGAGTAGGATTAGGGTTAGGGTTAGGGTGAGTGTGAGGGTTAGGGTTAGGGTTAGGGATAGGCTTAGGGTTAGGCTGAGGTTGAGGGTTAGGGTTAGGGTTAGTGTGAGGTATGGAGTTAGGGTTAGGGTGAGTGTTAGGGTTAGTTTTAGGGTTAGGCTGAGGATTAGGCTGAGGATGAGGGTGTGGGTTAGGGTTAGGATGAGGGTTAGGGGAGGGTAAGGGTTAGTGTTAGGGTTAGGGATAGGATTAGGTTTAGGGTAAGGGTGAGGGTCAGTGTGTTTGTTAGGGTTAGGTCTAGAGTTAGGCTTAGGTTTAGGCTGAGGGTGAGGGTGATGGTTAGTGTTAGGGTTAGGGTTATTTTTAGGGTTAGGGTAAGTGTTACGGTGAGGATTAGGTTTAGGGTGAGGGTTATGGTTAGGGTGAGGTTTAGGGTTATGGTTAAGGTTATTGTTAGTGTTAGGGTTACGGTTAAGTTGAGGGTGAGGGTGAGGGTTACGGTTAGGGTTAGGATGAGGTTTAGGTTTAGGGTTAGGGATAGAATTAGGGTTATGCTGACAGTGAGGTTTAGGTTTAGTGTTAGGGTTTGTGGTAGGGTTAGGGTTAGGGTGAGGGTTAGGGTTAGGCTTAGGCTTAGGCTTAGGCTTAGGCCAAGCATGAGGGTGACCTTTAGGGTTAGGGTGATGGTTCTGTTTAGAATTAGTGTTATTGTTAGTGTTAGGGTTAGAGTTACGGTGAGGGTTAGCGTTAGGGTGCCATTTAGGGTTAGGGTTAGGGTTAGGGTTAGGGTGAGGGTGAGGTTTACGATTAGAGTTAGGGTTAGGGTGAGGCTGAAATTGAGGGTTAAGTTTAGGGTTAGTGTCAGAGTTAGGGTTAGTGTGAGGGTTATGTTGAGTGTGAGGGTTAGGCTTAAGGTTAGGATTAGGATTAGCATAAGTGTTAGGGTGAGTGTGAGGGTTAAGGTTAGGGTTAGGTTAGGGTTAGGCTTAGGGTGAGGTTGAGAGTGAGGGTTAGGGTTAGGTTTACGGTGAGAGTTAGGGTTCGGTTAAATTTAGGGTTAGGGTGAGGGTTAGGGTTATGTTCATGGTGAGCTTGAGTTTTAGGGTAAGGTTGAGGCTTAAGGTTAGGATTAGGTTTAGGGTAAGGGTTAAGGTTAGGGTTAGGGTGAGGTTAAGAATGAAGATTAGGGATAGGGTGAGGGCTAGGTTGAGGGTGAGGTTTAGGGTTAGTGTTAGATTAAGGTTGAGGGTTAGAGTTAGGGTTAGGGTGAGGGTTAGGTTGAGGGTTAGGGTTACGGTGAGGGTGAGGGTTAGGGTTAGGGTGAGGGTTAGGGTGAGGATGATGGTAAGGGTAAAGGTGAGGTTTAGGCTGAGGTTGAGGGTTAGGTTGAGGGTTAGTGTTTGGTTTATGGTTAAGGTAAGGGTGAGGGTTAGGCTCAGGCTGGTTGTTAGATTGAGGATTAGGGTTAGGGTTACTGTGAGGTGTAGGGTGAGGATGTGAGTTAGGGTTAGGGTGAAGGTGAGGGTTAAATTAGGGTTAAGGTGAGGGCTAGGGTGAGGGTGAGTGTTAGGGTTAGGGTGAGGGTTAGGTTTTTGGGGAGGGTCAGGATGAGGGTAGGGTTAGGATTAGGGTTAGGGTGAGGGTGAGTGTGTGTGTTAGGGTTAGGTTTAGGGTTAGGCTTAGAGTTAGGCTGAGGCCGAGCATGAGGGTTCGGGTATGGGTTCGGGTTCGGGTTCGGGTTCGGGTTAGGTTGAGACTTAGGTTGAGGTTTAGGGTTAGGATAAGTTTAAGGGTGAGGGCTAGGCTGAGGGTTAGGTTGAGGGTTAGGGTTAGGGATAGGGTTAGGTTTATGATTAGGGTTAAGGTGAGTGTGAGGGTTAGGATTAGGGTTAGGGTTAGGCTTAGATTTAGAATGAGGTTTAGGGTTAGGGTTTGGGTTAGGATGAGGTTGAGGCTGAGGATTAGGGTTAGGTTTAGGGGTAGTGTTAGTGTTAGGGTTAAGGTTAGGGTGAGGTTTAGATATAGGGTCAGGGGGAGGGTTAGGGTGACGGTTAGGGTTAGGGGTAGTGTTAGGTTTAGGTTGAGGGTGAGGGTTAGGTTGACGTTTAGGGTTAGAGTTAGGGTTAGGGCCAGTTTGAGGGTTAGTGTTAGTGTTAGGGTTAATGTTAGGGTGAGGGTAAGTGTTAGGGTGAGGTTATGGGTTATGGGGACAGTTATGTTTAGGGTGAGGGTTAGGGTTAGGTTTAGAGTTATTGTTAGGTTTAGGTTTAGAGTTATGGTTACGGTGAGGGTGAGGATGAGGGTTTGGGTTAGGGTTAGGTTGAGGTTTAGAGTTTGGGTCCAGGTTAGGGTTAGGGTGAGGGTGAGGTTTAGGTTTAGAGTTAGGGTTAGGTTGACGCTTCGGGTTAGGGTTAGGGTGAGAGTTAGGGGGAGGGTAAGTGTTAGTGTTAGGGTTAGGGATAGGATTAGGGTTAGGGTTAAGGTGAGGGTCAGTGTGTTTGTTAGGGTTAGGTCTAGGGTTAGGCTTAGGTTTAGGCTGAGGGTGAGGGTGATGGTTAGGGGTAGGGTTAGGGTTAGGGATAGGGGGAGGGTTAGGATTAGGATTAGGGTTAAGGCAAGGGCTAGGTTGAGGGTGAGGTTTAGGGTTAGAGTTAGGGTGAGGTTTATGGTTAGGGTTAGGGCTAGGTTGAGGGTGAGGTTTAGGGTTAGAGTTAGGGTGAGGTTTATGGTTAGGGTTAGGGTTAGGGTGAGGGTGAGGTTTAGGGTTAGAGTTAGGCTTAGGGTGAAGCTATGGGTGAGGGTTAGGGTTAGTGTTAGTGTTAGCTTTTGGGTTAGGATTAGGGTGAGGATTAGGGTGAGGGTTACGGTTAGGTTTAGTGTTAGGTTTAGGCTGAGGGTGAGCGTGACGGTGAGGGTTAGGGTGAGGATGAGGTTTAGGGATAGGGTGAGGGCTAGGGTTGGGTGAGGGTTAGAGATTGGGTTAGCGTGAGGTTTAGGGTTAGGGTGATAATTAGTGTTAGTGTGAGGGTTAGTGTTAGGATTAGGGTTATTTAAAGGGTTAGGGTAAGTGTTAGGGTGAGGGTAAGTGTTAGCGTGAGGGTTATGTTTAGGGTTATGGTTAAGGTTATTGTTAGTGTTAGGGTTAGGTTTATGGTGAGGGTGATGGTGAGGGTTACATTTAAGGTTAGGATGAGGTTTAGGTTTAGGGTTAGGGATAGAATTAGTGTTAGGGTGACAGTGAGGTTTAGGGTTAGAGTTAGGGTTTGTGATAGGGTTAAGGTTAGGTAAGGGTTAGCGTTAGGGTTAGGCTTAGGCTTAGGCTTTGGCCGAGCATGAGGGTGAGAGTTAAGGTTAGGGTGATGGTTCTCGTTAGCATTGGTGTTATTGTGAGTGTTAGGGTCAGAGTTACGGTGAGGGTGAAGATGCAGGTGAGGGTTAGGTTTAGGGTTAGGCTGGGGTTTACGGTTAGGGTTAGGGTTAGGGTTAGGGTGAAGCTGAGGGTGAGGGATAGGGTTAGGATTAATTTTAGGGTTAGGCTTAAGGTGAGGGTTAGCTTGAGGTTTAGGGTAAGGGTTAGGGTTAGGAGTAGGATTAGGGTTAGGGTTAGGGTGAGTGTGAGGGTTAGGGTGAGGGTTAGGCTTAGGTTGAGGGTTAGGGTTATGGGGAGGTTTAGGATTAGGGTTAGGTTTAGGATTAGGGTTAGGGTGAGGGTGAGTGTGTGTGTTAGGGTTAGGTTTAGGGTTAGGCTTAGGGTTAGGCTGAGGGTGAGTTTGAGGGTTAGGGTTAGGGTTAGGGTGAGGGTTAGGGTAAGAATTAGGGGGACAGTTAGGAAGAGGGTTAGGGTTAGAATTAGGGTTGGGTGAGGGCTAGGGTGAGGGTGAGGTTTAGGTTTAGGTTTGGGGTGAGGGTTAGGGTTAGGGTATGTGTGAGAGTTATGGTTCGGTTTAATTTTAGGGTTAGGTTGAGCGTTAGGACAAATGTTATGGTGAAGGTGAGGGTTAGGGTTGGGTTGAGGTTTAGGGTTCGGATTAGGGGTTGAGTGAGGGTGACGGTGAGGGTTAGGTTTAGTGTTAGGGTAAGGGTTAGGATGAGGGCTACGGTTAGGATTAGGGTGAGGGTGAGGTTTAGGTTTAGGGTTAGGGTGAGGTTTAGGGTTAGGTTTAGTGTTAGGGTTAGGGTGAGAGTAAGGTTTAGGGTTAGAGTTAGGGTTAGGGTGAGGCTGAGTTTGAGGGTTAGGTTTAGTGTTAGTGTTAGATTTAGGGTTAGGGTGAGGTTTAGGTTTAGTGTGAGGGTTAGGCTTAGGGTTAGGATTAGGTTTAGGTTAAGGGTTAGGGTGAGTGTGAGCAATATGGTTAGGGTTCGGTTTAGGCTTAGGGTTAGATTGAGGGTGAGGGTGGGGTGAGAGTTAGGTTTACGTTGAGTGTGAGGCTTAGGGTTAGGTTGAGGGTTAGGGTTAGGGTTACTGTGAGCATGAGGGTTAGGGTTAGGTTGAGAGTTAGGGTTAGAGTTAGGGTTAGGGTGAGGGTTATGGTTAGGTTTAGGGTGAGGGTAAGGATGAGGATTAGGGTTAGGATTAGGGTTAGTTTGAGGGCTAGGGTGAGATTGAGGGTTAGGGTTAGTGTTAGATTATGATTTAGGATTAGGGTTAGGGTTAGGGTGAATATTAGGTTGAGGGTTAGGGTTACAGTGAAGGTGAGGATTAGGGTTAGGATGAGGGTTAGGGTTAGGCTTAGGCTTAGGCTTAGGCTTAGGCTTAGGCCGAGCATGAGTGTGAGGGTTCGTGTTCGGGTCCGGGTGAGGGTTAGGATTAGGTTGAGAGTTAAGTTGAGGTTCAGGGTTAGGATAAATTTAAGGGTGAGGGCTAGGTTGAGGATTAGGGTGAGGGTTAGGGTTAGTTATATGGTTAGGTTTAGGTTTAGGGTTAGGGTGAGTGTGAGGGTTAGGATTAGGGTTAGGGTTAGGCTTAGAGTTAGGATGAGGTTTAGGGTTTGGGTTTGGGTTAGGGTGAGGTTGAGGCTGCGGATTAGGGTTAGGTTTCGGTTAGGTTTAGGGGTAGTGTTAGTGTTAGGGTTAGGGTTAATGTTAGGGTGAGGGTTAGGTTTAGATATAGGGTTAAGGGGAGGGATAGGGTGAGGGTTAGGGTTAGGGTTATGTTGAGGTTTAGGGTTTGGGTTAGGGTTAGATTTAGAGTTAGGGTGAGGGTGAGGTTTGGGGTTAGGGTGACGCTTAGGGCTAGGTTTAGGGTGAGTGTTATGGGGAGGGTAAGGGTTAGTGTTAGGGTTAGGGATAGGATTAGGTTTAAGGTTAGGGTGAAGGTCAGTGTGTTTGTTAGGGTTAGGTCTGGGGTTAGGCATAGGTTTAGGCTGAGGGTTAGGGTGATGGTTAGGGGTAGGGTTAGGGTTAGGGATAGGGGGAGGATTAATATTAGTGTTAGGGTTAGGATTAGGGTTAGGGAAAGGTCTAGGGTGAGGGTGAGGTTTAGGGTTAGAGTTAGGGTGAGGTTTATGGTTAGGGTTAGGGTTAGGGTGAGGGTGAGGTTTAGGGTTAGATTTAGGTTTAGGGTGAGGCTGAGGGTGAGGGTTAGGTTTTGGGTTAGTTTGAGGTTTAGGGTTTGGGTTAGGGTTAGAATTAGGGTTAGGGTGAGCTTGAGGTTTAGGTTTAGATTTAGGGTTAGGGTGATGCTTAGGGTTAGGGTTAGGGTGAGAGTTAGGGGGCAGGTAAGGGTTAGTGTTAGGGTTAGGAATAGGATTAGGGTTAGGGTGAGGGTGAGGGTCAGTGTGTTTGTTAGGGTTAGGTCTGGTTTTAGGCTTAGGTTTTGGCTGAGGGTGAGGGTGATGTTTAGGGTTAGGGTTAGGGTTAGGGGAAGGATTAAGATTAGGGTTTGGGTTAGGATTAGGGATAGGGCCAGGGCTAGGATGAGGGTGAGGTTTAGGGTTAGAGTTAGGGTGAGGTTTATGGTTAGGTTTAGGTTTAGGGTGAGGGTGAGGTTTAGGGTTAGATTTAGGGTTAGGGTGAGGCTGAGGGTGAGGGTTAGGGTTAGGGATAGTGTTAGTTGTAGGTTTAGGTTTAGGCTGAGGGTGAGGGGGAGGGTTAGGGTGAGGATGAGGGTTAGGGTTAGTGTGAGGGCTAGGGTTGTGTGTGGGTTAGGGATAGGGTTAGTGTGAGGTTTAGGGTTAGGGTGATGGTTAGTGTTATTGTGAGGGTTAGTGTTAGGTTTAGGGTTATTGTTAGGGTTAGGGTAAGTGTTAGGGTGAGGGTTAGCTTTAGAGTGAGTGTTATGGTTAGGGTGAGGGTTAGGGTTATGGTTAAGGTTGTTGTTAGGGTTAGGGTTAGGGTTACGGTTACGGTGTTGGTGAGGGTGCGGGTTACAGTTAGGGTTAGGATGAGGTTTAGGTTTAGGGTTAGGAATAGAATTAGGGTTAGGGTGACAGTGAGGTTTAGGGTTAGAGTTAGGGTTTGTGATAGGGTTAGGGTTAGGGTGAGGGTTAGGGTTAGTCTTAGGCTTAGGATTAGGCTTAGGCCTAGCATGAGGGTGAGGGTTAGGGTTAGGTTGATGGTTCTGTTTCGGATTAGTGTTATTGTTAGTGTTAGGGTTAGAGTTATGGTGAGAGTGAGGGTGCAGGTGAGGGTTAGGGTTAGGGTGCGGTTTACGGTTAGGGTTAGGGTTAGGGTTAGGTTGAGGGTGAGGTTTAGGGTTAGTGTTAGGATAAGGTTTAGTGTTAGAGTTAGGGTTAGGGTGAGGCTGAGGGTGAGGGTTAGGGTTAGGATTAATGTTAGGGTTAGGCTTATGATTAGGGTTAGTTTGAGGGTGAGGATTAGGGTTAGGTTTAGGAGTAGGATTAGGTTTAGGATTAGGGTGAGTGTGAGGGTTACGGTTAGGGTTAGGGATAGGCTTAGGATTAGGCTGAGGGTGAGGGTGTGGGTTAGGGTTAGGATGAGGTTTAGGGTTATGGGGAGGGTTAGGATGAGGGTTAGGGTTAGGATTAGGGGTAGGATGAGGGTGATTGTGTGTGTTAGGGTTAGGTTTAGGGTTAGGCTTAGGGTTATTCTGAGGGTGAGTTTGAGTATTAGGGTTAGGGTTAGGGTGAGGGTTTGGGTAAGGGTTAGGAGGAGGGTTAGGAAAAGGGTTAAGGTAAGGATTAGTGTTTGGTGAGGGCTAGGGTGAGGGTGAGGTTTATGGTTAGGTTTGGAATGAGGATTAGGTTTAGGGTAAAGGTGAGAATTAGGGTTCGGTTTAAGATTAGGGTTAGGTTGAGGGTTAGGGTAAGGGTTATGGTGAGTGTGAGGGTTAGGGTTAGGTTGAGGGTTAGAGTTCGGATTAGGGTTAGGGTGAAGGTGAGGGTGAGGGTAAGGTTTAGTGTTAGGATGAGGGTTAGGCTTAGGATTAAGGTTTTGGGGAGTGCTAGGGTGAGGGTGAGGTTTAGGGTTAGGGTTAGTGTTAGGGTTAGGGTGAGGGTGAGGTTTAGGGTTAGAGTTAGGGTTAGGGTGAGGCTGAGTTTGAGGGTTAGTGTTAGTGTTAGTGTTAGTTTTAGGGTTAGGTTTAGGGTTAGGTTGAGTGTGAGGGTTAGGCTTAGGGTTAGGATTATGTTTAGGGTAAGGGTTAGGGTTAGTGTGAGCGATATGGTTAGGGTTAGGGTTCGGCTTAAGGTTAGATTGAGGGTGAGGGTGTGGGTGAGGTTTAGGTTTAGGGTGAGTGTGAGGGTTATGGTTAGGTTGAGAGTTAGGGTTAAGGTGAGGGTTAAGGTTAGGGTTAGGGTGAGGGTAAGGATGAGGACTAGGGTTAGTATTAGGGTTAGGGTGAGGGCTAGGGTTGGGTGAGGGTTAGGGATAGGGTTAGCATGAGGTTTAGGTTTACGGTGATGGTTAGGGTTAGTGTGAGGGATAGTGTTAGGGTTAGGGTTATTGTTAGGGTTAGGGTAAGTGTTAGGGTGAGGGTTAGCTTTAGGGTGATTGGTTATGGTTAGGGTGAGGGTTAGGGTTATGGTTAAGGTTATTGTTAGGTTTAGGGTTACGGTTATGGTGAGGGTGAGGGTGAGGGTTACGGTTAGGGTTAGGATGAGGTTTAGGTTTAGGGTTAGGGATAAAATTAGGGTTAGGGTGACAGTGAGGTTTAGGGTTAGAGTTAGGGTTTGTGATAGGGATAGGGTTAGGGTGAGGGTTAGGGTTTGTCTTAGTCTTCGGCTTAGGCTTAGGCCGAGCATGAGGGTGAGGGTTAGGGTTAGGCTGATGGTTCTGTTTAGGATTAGTGTTATTGTTAGTGTTAGGGTTAGAGTTACGGTGAGGGTGAGGGTGCAGGTGAGGGTTAGGGTTAGGGTTAGGTTGAGTGTGAGGTTTAGGGTTAGATTTAGGGTTAGTGTTAGGATAAGGTTTAGTGTTAGAGTTAAGGTTAGGGTGAGGCTGAGGGTGAGGTTTACTGTTAGGATTAATGTTAGTGTTAGGCTTCTGGTGAGGGTAAGGTTGAGTGTGAGGGTTAGGGTTAGGGTTAGGAGTAGGATTAGGGTTAGGATTAGGGTGAGTGTGAGGGTTAGGGTTAGGGTTTTGGATAGGCTTAGGGTTAGGCTGAGGTTGAGGGTTAGTGTTAGTGTTAGCATGAGGTATAGGGTTAGGGTTAGGGTTAGTGTGAGGGTTAGTGTTAGGGTTAGGTTTAGGATTAGGCTGAGGGTGAGGGTGAGGGTTAGGCTTAGGTTGAGGGTTAGGGTTGTGGGGAGGTTTAGGATGAGTGTTAGGGTTAGGATTAGGGTTAGGTTGAGGGTGAGTGTGTGTGTTAGGTTTAGTTTTAGGGTTAGGCTGAGGGTGAGTTTGAGGCTTAGGGTTAGGGTGAGGGTGAGGGTTAGGGTAAGGGTTAGGGGGAGGGTTAGGAAGTGGGTTAGGGTAAGGATTAGTGTTTGGTGAGGGCTAGGGTGAGGGTGAGGTTTAGGGTTAGGTTTGGAGTGAGGGTTAGGTTTAGGGTAAGGGTGAGAATTAGGGTTCGGTTTAAGTTTAGGGTTAGGTTGACGGTTAGGGTAAGGGTTATGGTGAGGGTGAGGGTTAGGGTTAGGTTGAGGTTTAGGGTTCGGATTAGGGTTGGGGTGAAGGTGACGGTGAGGGTTAGGTTTAGTGTTAGGGTGAGGGTTAGGATGAGGGTTAGGTTTAGGATTAAGGTTTTGGTGAGTGCTAGAGTGAGGGTGAGGTTTAGGGTTAGGATTAGGGTGAGGTTTAGGGTTAGGGTTAGTTTTAGGGTTAGGCTGAGGGTGAGGTTTAGGGTTAGAATTAGGGTTAGGGTGAGGCTGAGTTTGAGAGTTAGTGTTAGTGTTAGTGTTAGATTTAGGGTTAGGGTGAGGGTTAGGTTGAGTGTGAGGGTTAGGCTTAGGGTTAGGATTATATTTAGGGTAAGGGTTAGGGTGAGTGTGAGCAATATGGTTAGGGTTAATGTTAGGCTTAAGATTAGACAGAGGGTGAGGGTGGGGGTGAGGTTTAGGTTTAGGGTGAGTGTGAGGGTTACGGTTAGGTTGAGAGTTAGGGTTAGAGTTAGGGTTAGGGTGAGGGTTAAGGTTAGGGTTAGGGTGAGGGTAAGGATGAGGACTAGGGTTAGGATTAGGGTTAGGGTGAGGGCTAGGGTGAGTTTGAGGGTTAGAGTTAGTGTTAGATTAAAGGGTTAGGCTTAGGGTTAGGGTGAGGATTAAGTTGAGAGTTAGAGTTACAGTGAAGGTGAGGATTAGGGTTAGGGTGAGGGTTAGGGTTAAGGTTAGGCTTAGCCTTAGGCTTAGGCTTAGGCCAAGCATGAGGGTGAGGGTGAGGGTGAGGGTCAGGGTGAGGGTTAGGGTTAGGTTGAGAGTTAGGTTGAGGTTTAGGGTTAGGATAAGTTTAAGGGTGAGGGATAGGCTGAGGGTTAGGGTGAGGTTTAGGGTTAGGGATAGGGTTAGGTGTAGGATTACGGTTAGGGTGAGTGTGAGTGTTAGGATTAGGGTTAGGGTTAGGCTTAGAGTTAGGATGAGGTTTAGGGTTACGGTTTCGTTTAGGGTGAGGTTGAGGCTGAGGATTAGGTTAAGTTTAGGGTTAGGTTTAGGGGTAGTGTTAGTCTTAGGGTTAGGGTTAGGGTTAGGGTGAGGGTGAGGTTTACATATAGGGTTAAGGGGAGGGATAGGGTGAGGGTTAGGGTTAGGGGTACTGTTAGGTTTAGGTTGAGGGTGAGGGTTAGGTTGAGGTTTAAGGTTAGGGTTAGGGTTAGGGTCAGTGTGAGGGATAGTGTTAGTGTTAGGGTTAGTGTTAGGGTGAGGGTAAGTGCTAGGGTGAAGTTATGGGTTAGGGTGACGGTTAGGGTTAGGGTTAGGGTTATTGTTAGGTTTAGGTTTAGGGTTACGGTTACAGTGAGGGTGAGGGTGATGGTTAGGTTTAGGGTTATTTTGAGGTTTAAGGTTTGGGTTAGGGTTAGATTTAGGGTTAGGGTGAGGGTGAGGTTTAGGGTTAGGGTGACGCTTAGGGTTAGGGTTAGGGTGAGAGTTAGGGGGAGGGTAAGGATTAGTGTTAGGGTTAGGGATAGGATTAGGGTTAGGGTTAAGGTGAGGGTTAGTGTGTTTGTTAGGTTTAGATCTAGGGTTAGGCTTATGTTTAGGCTGAGGGTGAGGGTAATATTTATGGTTAGGGTTAGGGTTGGGGATAGGGGGAGGGTTAGGATTAGGGTTAAGGTTAGGATTAGGGTTAGAGCAAGGGCTAGGGTGAGGGTGAAGTTTAGGGTTAGAGTTAGGGTGAGGTTTATGGTTAGGGTTAGGGTTAGGGTGAAGGTGAGGTTTAGGGTTAGATTTAGGGTTAGGGTGAGGCTGAGAGTGAGGGTTAGGTTTAGGGTTAGTTTGAGGTTTAGGGTTTGGGTTAGGGTTAGAGTTAGTTAGGGTTAGGGTAAGGGTGAGGTTTAGGTTTAGAGTTAGGGTTAGGGTGATGCTTAGGGATAGGGTTAGGCTGAGAATTAGGGGGAGGGTAAAAGGGTTAGTGTTAGGTTTAGGGATAGGATTAAGCTTAGAGTTAGGGTGAGGGTCAGTGTGTTTGTTAGAGTTGGGTCTGGGGTTAGGCTTAGGTTTAGGCTGAGGGTGAGGGTGATGGTTAGGGTTAGGGTTAGGGTTAGTGTTAGGGGGAGGATTAAGATTAGGGTTAGGGTTAGGATTAGGGATAGGGCCAACGCTAGGGTGAGGGTGAGGTTTAGGGTTAGAGTTAGGGTGAGGTTTATGGTTAGGGTTAGGGTTAGGGTGAGGGTGAGGTTTAGGGGTAGATTTAGGGTTAGGGTGAGGCTGAGGGTGAGGGTTAGGATTAGGGTTAGTGTTAGGTTTAGGTTTAGGGTTAGGGTGAGGGTTCGGGAGAGGTTTAGGGTTAGGGTTAGGCTGAGGGTGAGGTTGAGGGTTAGGGTGAGGATGAGGGTTAGGGTTAGGGTGAGGGCTAGGGTTGCGTGAGGGTTAGGGATAGGGTTAGTGTGAGGTTTAGGGTTAGGGTGATTGTTAGGGTTAGTGTGAGGGTTAGTGTTAGGTTTTGGGTTATTGTTAGGGTTAGGGTAAGTGTTAGGGTAAGGGTTAGCTTTAGGGTGAGTGTTATGTTTAGGGTGAGGGTTAGAGTTATGGTTAAGGTTGTTGTTAGGGTTAGGGTTAGGCTTAGGGTTACGGTGTGGGTGAGGGTGTGGGTTACGATTAGGGTTAGGATGAGGTTTAGGTTTAGGGTTAGGGTTAGATTTAGGGTTAGGGTGAGGGTTAGGGTTAGGGTTAGGCTTAGCCTTAGGCTGAGCATGAGTGTGAGGGTGAGGGTGAGGGTTCCGGTGAGGTTTAGGGTTAGGTTTAGGGTCATGTTTAGAGTTAGGTTGAGGTTTAGGGTTAGGATAAGTTTAAGGGTGAGGGCTAGGCTGAGGCTTAGGGTGACGGTTAGGGTTATGGATAGGGTTAGGTTTAGGATTAGGGTTAGGGTTAGGGTGAGTGTGAGGATTAGGATTAAGGTTAGGGTTAGGCTTAGAGTTAGGATGAGGCTTAGGGTTTGGGTTAGGGTGAGGTTGAGGCTGAGGCTTAGGGTTAGGTTTAGGGTTAGGTTTAGGGTTAGTTTTAGGGTTAGGGTTAGGGCGAGAGTAAGGTTGAGGTTTTGATATAGGGTTAGGGGGAGGGTTAAGGTGAGGATTAGGGTTAGGGGTAGTGTTAGGTTTAGGTTGAGGGTGAGGGTTCGGTTGAGTTTGAGGGTTTGGTTTGGGTTAGGGTCAGTGTGAGGGTTAGTGTTAGTGTTAGATTTAGTGTTAGGGTGAGGGTAAGTGTTAAGGTGAGGTTATGGGTTAGGGTGACGGTTATGGTTAGGGTGAAGGTTAGGGTTAGGGTTTTGGTTATTGTTAGGTTTAGGTTTAGGGTTACGGTTAAGGTGAGGGTAATGGTGATGGTGAGGGTTAGGGTTAGGTTGAGGTTTAGGGTTTGGTTTAGGTGTAGAGTTAGGGTTAGGGTGAGGGTGAGGTTTAGGGTTAGAGTTAGAGTTAGGGTGACGGTTAGGGTTAGGGTTAGGGTGAGGGTTAGGGGGAGAGTAAGGGTTAGTGTTAGGGTTAGCGTTAGGGTGAGGGTGAGTTTGTTTGTTAGTGTTAGGTCTAGGGTTAGGCTTAGATTTAGGCTGAGGGTGAGGGTGATGGTTAGGGTTAGGGTTAGTGTTAGGGGGAGGGTTCGGATGAGGGATAGGTTTAGGATTAGTGTTAGGGCAAGGGCCAGGGTGAGGGTGAGGTTTAAAGTTAGAGTTAGGGTGAGGTTTATGGTTAGGGTTAGGATGAGGCTTAGGGTTAGAGTTAGGGTTAGGTTGAGGCTGAGGGTGAGGGATAGGTTTAGGGTTAGTGTTAGGTTTAGGGTTAGGGTGAGGGTGAGGGTTAGGGTTAGGGTGAGGTTTAGGGTTAGGGTTAGAATTAGGCTGAGGGTGAGGCTGGGGTTGAGGGATAGGGTGAGGATGAGGGTTAGGGTTAGGGTGAGGGCTAGGGTTGGGTGAGGGTTAGTGAAAGGGTTAGCGTGAGGTTTAGGGTTAGGGTGATGGTTAGGGTTAGTGTGATGGTTAGTGTTAGGTTTAGGGTTATTTTTAGGGTTAGGGTAAGTGTTATAGTGAGGGTTAGCTTTAGGGTGAGTGTTATGGTTAGGGTGAGGGTTAGGGTTATGGTTAAGGTTGTTGTTAAGTTTAGGGTTAGGGTTACGGTTACTGTGTTGGTGAGGGTGCGGGTTACGGTTTGGGTTAGGATGAGGTTTAGGTTTAGGGTTAGGGATAGAATTAGGGTTAGGGAGACAGTGAGGTTTAGGGTTAGAGTTAGGGTTTGTGATAGGGTTAAGTTTAGGGTGAGGTTTAGGGTTAGGCTTAGGCTTAGGCTTACGCCCAGCATGAGTGTGAGGGTTAGGTTTAGTGTGATGGTTCTGATTAGGATTAGTGTTATTGTTAGTGTTAGGGTCAGAGTTGTAGTGAGGGTGAGGGTGCAGGTGAGGGTGAGGGTTAGGGTTAGGGTGGGGTTTACGGTTAGGGTTAGGGTTAGGGTTAGGTTGAGGGTGAGGTTTAGGGTTAGATTTAGGGTTAGTGTTAGGATAAGTTTTAGTGTTAGAGTTAGGGTTAGGGTGAGGCTGAGGGTGAGGTTTAGGGTTAGATTTAGGGTTAGTATTAGGATAAGTTTTAGTGTTAGAATTAGGGTTAGGGTGAGGCTGAGGGTGAGCGTTAGGTTTAGAATTAATGTTAGGATTAGGCTTATGGTGAGGGTTAGGTTGAGGGTGAGGGTTAGGGTTAGGGTTAGGAGTAGGTTTAGGGTTAGGATTAGGGTGAGTGTGAGGTTTTGGGTTAGGGTTAGGGATAGGCTTAGGGTTAAGGTGAGGTTGAGGGTTAGGGTTAAGGTTAGCGTGAGGTATAGGGTAAGGGTTAGGGTGAGTGTGAGGGTTAGGGTTAGGGTTAGGCTTAGGATTAGGCTGAGGGTGAGGGTGTGTGTTAGGGTTAGGATGAGGTTTAGGGTTATGGGGAGGGTTATTATGAGGGTTAGGGTTAGGTTTAGGGTTAGGATGAGGGTGATTGTGTGTGTTAGGGTTAGGTTTAAGGTTAGGCTTAGGGTTAGTCTGAGGGTGAGTTTGAAGGTTAGGGTTAGAGTTAGGGTGAGGGTTAGGGTAAGGCTTAAAGGCAGGGTTAGGAAGAGGGTTAGGGTAAGATTTAGTGTTTGGTGAGGGCTAGGGTGAGGGTGAGGTTTAGGGTTAGGTTTGGAGTGAGGGTTAGGTTTAGGGTAAGGGTGAGAATTAGGGTTCGGTTTAAGTTTAGGGTTAGGTTGGGGGTTAGGGTAAGGGTTACGGTGAGGATGAAGGTTAGGGTTAGGTTGAGGTTAGGGTTCGGATTAGGGTAGGTTGAAGGTGACGGTGAAGGTTAGGTTTAGTGTTAGGGTGAGGGTTAGGATGAGGGTTAGGCTTAGGATTAAGGTTTTGGTGAGTGTTAGGGTGAGGGTGAGATTTAGGTTAGGGTTAGGGTGAGGTTTAGTGTTAGGGTAAATGTTAGGGTTAGGGTGAGGGTGAGGTTTAGGGTTAGAGTTAGGGTTAGGTTGAGGCTGAGTTTGAGGGTTAGTTTTAGTGTTAGTGTTAGATTTAGGGTTAGGATGAGGTTTAGGTTGAGTGTGAGGGTTAGGCTTAGGGTTAGGATTATGTTTAGGGTCAGGATTAGGGTGAGTGTGAGCAATATGTTTAGGGTTAGGGTTCGGCTTAAGGTTAGACTGAGGGTGAGGTTGGGGGTGAGGTTTAGGTTTAGGGTGAGTGTGAGGGTTATGGTTAGGTTGAGAGTTAGGGTTAGAATTATGGTTAGGGTGAGGGTTAAGGTTAGGGTTAGGGTGAGGGTAAGGATGAGGATTAGGGTTAGAATTAGGGTTAGGGTGAGGGCTAGGGTGAGGTTGATGTTTAGGGTTAGTGTTAGATTAAGGTTTAGGGTTAGGGTTAGGGTGAGGATTAGGTTGAGGGTTAGGGTTAGAGTGAGGGTGAGGATTAGGGTTAGGCTGAGGGTTAGGTTTAGGATTAGGGTTAGCTTGAGTGTGAGTATTAGCATTAGGGGTAGGGTTAGGGTTAGGATTAGTGTTATAGTTAGGGTTAGTGTTAGAGTTATTGTGAGGGTGACGGTGAGGGTGAGGGTTAGGGTTAGGGTTAGGTTGAGGTTTAGGGTTAGGGTTTAGGATTAGGGTTAGGGTGAGGGTGTGGTTTAGGGTTAGATTTAGGGTTAGTTGGGGGGTTAGGTCGAGGGTGTGGGTTAGGTTTACTTTTAGGATTAAGGTTAGGCTGAGTGTTAGGTTGAAGTTTAGGGTTACGGTTAGGTTTAGGTTTAAGATTAGGGTGAGGGTGAGGGTGAGTGTGAGTGTTAGGGTTAGGGTTAGGTTTAGGCTTAGGGTGAGGATTAGGGTTAGTGTTAGAGTAAGGTTTAGGGTTAGGGTTAGGATTAGGGTGAGGATTAGGATGAGGGATAGTGTTACGGTGAGAGTTAGGTTTAGCGTTAAGGTTAGGGTTAGGGTTAGGTTTAGGTTGAGGTTGAGTGTTAGCATTAGGGTTAGGTTAGGGTTAGGGTTAGGTTTAGCGTTAGGATTACTGTTATTGTTAGGGTTAGGGTTAGAGTTATGGTGAGGGTGAGGGTCAGGGTGAGTGTTAGGATTTGGTTGAGGTTTAGGTTGAGGCTTAGTGTTAGCGTTAGGGTTGAGGTTAGGATTAGATTAGGGTGAGCCTGAGTGTGAGGTTTAGGGTTAGGCTTAGGCTTAGGCTTAGGGTTAGGCTGATGGTGACGGTGGGGGTGAGGATTAGGGTTAGGGTGATGGTTACACTTAGGGTTCAGGTGAGGGTCAGTTTTAGGCTCAGGGTTAGAGTTAGGGTTAAGGTGAGGTTGAGGTTTAGCTGTAGAGTTAGGGGTAGGGGGAGGGTTAGGGTTAGAGTGAGGGTTAGGGTGAGGGTGACGGTAAGGGTAAAGTTGAGGGTTAGGCTGAGGGTGAGGGTTAAGGGAAAGGTGAGGTTTAAGGTTAGGGTGAGTGTTAGGGTTAGGGATAGGGTGAGGGTGAGGGTTAGATTGAGGATTAGTTTTAGGGTTAATGTGAAGTTTAGGGTGAGGATGGGGTTTAGGGTTAGGGCGACGTCTAGGGAAAGGGTGAGTTTTAGGGTTAGTGTTAGGGTGAGGTTTATGGTTAGGGTAATGTTTAGGGTTAGTGTGAGGTTTAGTGTTAGGGTTAGGGTTAGTGTTAGGGTGAGGGTAAGCGTTATGTTGAGGGTTAGGGTGAGGGTTAGGGTTAGGGTTAGGGTTATTGTTAGTGTTAGGGTTAGAGTTAAGGTTATGGTAAGGGTGAGGGTGAGGGTTAAGATTAGGGCAAGGATGAGGTTTAGTTATAGGGTTAGCGTTAGGGTTTGGGTCAGGGTGAGTTTAGTGTTAGAGTTAGGGTTAGGGTGTGGCTGAGGGTGAGTGTTAGGGTTAGGATTAATGTTAGGGTTAGGCTTATGGTGACGATTAGGTTGAGTGTGAGGGTTAGAGTTAGGGTTAGGCGTAGGATTAGGGTTAGTGTTAGGGTGAGTGTGAGGGTTAGGGTTAGGGTTAGGGATAGGCATAGGGTTAGGCTGAGGTTGAGGTTGAGGGTTAGTTTTAGGGAGAGTTTTAGGGTTAGGGTTAGGGTGAGTGTGAGGGTTAGGTTTAGGGTTAGGCTTAGGGTTAGGCTGAGGGTGAGGTTGATGGTAAGTTTTAGGGTTAGGGTGAGGGTTAGGGTAAGGGTTAGGGGGAGGGTGAGGAAGAGGGTTAGGGTTAGGATTAGGGTTGGGTGAGGGCTAGGGTGAGGTTGAGGTTTAGGTTTAGGTTTAGGGTGAGGTTTAGGGTTAGGGTTACGGTGAGAGTTAGGGTTGGGTTTAAGTTTAGGGTTAAGTTGAGTGCTAGGGTAAGGTTTTCTGTGACGGTGAGGGTGAGGGTTAGGTTGAGGGTTAGGATTCAAATTAGGGTTAGGGTGAGGGTGAGGGTGAGGTTAAGTTTAGTGTTAGGCTGTGGGTTAGTTTGAGGGTTAGAGTTAGTATTAGGGTTAGGTTGAGGGCTAGGGTGAGGGTGAGGTTTAGGGTTAGGTTTAGGGTGAGGTTTAGGGTTAGGGTTAATGTTAGGGTCATGCTGTGTTTTAGATTTAGAGTTAGGGTTAGGGTAAGGTTGAGGTTGAGGGTTAGGTTTAGAATTAGTGTTAGATTTAGGGTTAGGTTGAGGTCGAGGGTTAGGCTTAGTGTTAGGATTAGGTTTAGGGTAAGGGTTAGGGTTAGTGTGTGCGTTAGGGTTAGGGTTAGGGTTAGGCTTAGGGTTAGGCTCAGGGTGAGGTTGAGTGTGAGGGTTAGGGTTAATGTGAGGGTTAGGGTTAGGGTTAGGGTTCGGTTATGTTTAGGGTTAGGGTGAGGGTTAGGGTCAGGGTTACGATGAGCTTGAGGTTTATGGTTAGGTTGAGAGTTAGGGTTAGGGTTAGGGTAAGGGTGAGGGTTAAGTTTAGGTTTAGGGTGAGGTTTAAGGATAGGATTAGGCTTAGGGTGAGGGCTAGGGTGAGGGTGAGGGTTAGGGTTAATGTTAGATTAAGGTTTTTGGTTTGGTTTAGTGTTAGGTTTGGGTTAGGTTGAGGTTTAGGGTTAAGGTGAGGGTGAAGATTATGGTTAGGGTGAGGGTTAGGGATAGTATTAGTGTTAGCATGAGGGTGAGTGTTAGTATTAGGGTTAGGATTAGGGTGAGGGTTATGTTTAGGGTTAGGATTAGTGTTATTGTTAGGGATAGGGTTAGAGTTATGTTGAGGGTGAAGGTGAGGGTGAGGGTGAGGGTTAGGTTTAGGGTGAGGTTTAGGGATAGGGTTAGTATGAGGGTTAGGGTAAGTTTGAGGTTTAGGTTTAGATTTAGGGTTAGTTGGAGGGTTATGTCGAGGGTTAGGGTTAAGGTTATTTTTAGGTTTAAGGATGGGGTGAAGGTTAGGTTGAGGTTTAGGGTTGTGGTTAGGGTTAGGATTAGGGTGAGGATGAGGGTGAGTGTGAGGGTTAGGGTTAGGGTTTGGGTTAGGCTTAGGTTTAAGCTGAGGGTGAGGGTGGGGTTCAGGATTAGGTTTAGGGTGATGGTTAGGGTTAGTGTTAGGGTGAGTGTTAGGATGAGGGTTAGAATAAGTATTAGGGTTAGGGTGAGGTCTAGGGTGAGGGTGAGTGTTAGTTTTAGTGTGATGTTTAGGTTTATGTTTAGGGTGAGGGTTAGGATGAGGTTTAGGGTTAGGGTGAGGTTTAGGGTGAGGATGATGGTAAGGGTAAAGGTGAGGTTTAGGCTGAGGGTGAGGGTTAAGTGAAGGGTGAGGGTTAGGGTTAGGTTTAGGGTTAGGGTGAGGTTTAGATTGAGGATTAGTGTTAGGGTTAGTGTGAGGTTTAGGGTGAGGATGAGGGTTAGGGTTAGTGTGAGTGTGAGGGTTAGTGTTAGGGTTACGGTGAGGTCTAGGGTGAGGGTGAGGGTTAGGATTAGGGTTAGGGTTAGGGTGAGGTTTAGGATTAGGGTGAGGTTTAGGGTTAGTGTGAGGTTTATGGTTAGATTTAGGGTGAGATTTAGTGTTAGGATGAGGGTTAGGGTTAGGGTGAGGGTTATGGTTAGGGTGCGGGTTAGGGTTATTGTTAGGGTTATTGTTAGGTTTAGGGTTATGGTTAGGTTGAGTGTGAGGGTTACGGTTAGGGTTAGGGTTACCCGTAGTTTTAGGCTGAGGGTTTGGTTGAGGGTGATGGTTAGGTTTAGTTTGAAGGTAATGGTTAGGGTTAGGTTTAGTGTTAAGGATATGGTTAGAGGTATTGTTAGGGTGAGGGTGAGGTTTAGGCGTAGGGTTAGTTTTAGACTGAGGTTTAGGGTGAGTATTAGGGTTAGGGTGATGGTTAGGGTAGGGGTGACGGTAAGGGTAAACGTGAGGGTTAGGTTGAGGGTGAGGGTTACGGTAAGGTTGACTATTAGGGTTTAGTTGAGGGTTAGGTTTAGGGTTAGGGTGCGAGTTAGGGTTTGCGTTAAGTTTAGGGTTAGGGTGAGGTTTAGATTAAGGATTACAGTGAGGGTGAGGGTTAGGGTTATTTTGAGTGTTAGGGTTAGGATTAGGGTTAGGGTTAGGGTGAGGTTTAGGGTTAGTGTTAGGGTGAGGGTAAGGAAGAAGTATTGGGTTAGAATTAGGGTTAGGGTGAGGCCTAGGGTGAGGATGAGGTTTAGGGTTAGGATTAGGGTGAGGTTTAGGGTTAGGGTTATTGTTAGGGTGAGGGTGAGGTTCAAGTGTAGGGTTAGTGTTAGGGTTAAGTTTAGGGTGAGAGTTAGGTTGAGGTTTAGGGTTAGGGTTAGGATTAGGGTTAGGGTGAGGGTTAGGGTTAGATTGAGGATTAGTGTTAGGGTTAGTGTGAGGTTTAGTGTGAGGCTGAGGGTTAGGGTTAGGGTAAGAGCTAGGGTGAGGCTGAGGGTTAGGGTTAGTGTTAGGGTGAGTTTTAGGGTTAGGGTTATGTTTAGGGTTAGTGTGAGGGTTAGTTTTAGGGTGACGGTTAGTGTTAGGGTGAGGGTTAGGGTCAGGGTGACGGTTATTTTTAGGGTGAGGGTGAGGGTTAGAGTTAGGGTTAGGATTATTGATAGGGTTCGGGTTAGGTTGAGGGTGAGATTTAGGGTTAGAATTAAGGTTAGTGTAAGGGTTAGGGTTAGGGTAAGGGTTAGGGTTAGGATTAGGCTTAGGCTTATGCTTAGGCCGAGCATCAGGGTGAGGGTTAGGGTTCGGTATAGGGTGAGGGTTAAGGTTAGGGTTAGGGTGAGTGTTAGGATGAGGTTTAGGGTTAGGATTAGGGTTAGAGTGAGGGCTAGGGTGAGGGTTAGTGTGAGGCTTAGGTTTAGGGATGTGGATAGGTTTAGGATTAGTGTTTGGGTGTGGGTGAGTGTGAGGATTAGGGTTAGGGTAAGGGTTAGGGTGAGCGTTAGGGTTCGGTTTAAGTTTAGGGTCAGGGTGACTTTTAGGGTAAGTGTTACGGTGATGGTGAGTGTTAGGTTTAGGTTGAGGGTTAGGGTTAGGATTAGGGTTAGGGTGAGGGTGAGGGTGAGGGTTAGGGTTAGTGTTAGGGTAAGGGATAGGATCCGGGTTAGGATTAGGATTAGGGTGAGGGCTATGGTGAGGGTGAGGTTTAAGTTTAGGTTTAGTGTGAGATTTAGGGTTAGGGTTAGGGTGAGTGTGAGATTTAGGGTTAGACTTGGGGTTAGTGTTAGGGTTAGGATTAGGGTGAGCATTAGGGTTAGGGTTAGTGTTAGGCTTAGGCTGAGGCTTAGGCTGAGGGTTAGGGTTAGGGATAAGGTAATGTTTAGGGTTAGGGTAAAGATTAGGTTTTAGATGAGGGTGAGGTTTATGGTTATATTTAGGGTTACTTGGAGGGTTAGGTCGAGGGTGAGGCTTAGGGATAGTGTTAGGGTTAAGGTTAGGGTTATGGTTAGGGTTAGTGTGAGGATTAGTGTTAGGGTTAGGGTTAGTTTTAGGGTGAGGGTAAGTGTTAGGCTGAGGGTTTGTGTTAGGGTGAGTGTTATGGTTAGGGTGAGTGTTAGGATTAGGGTTAGGGTTATTGTTAGGGTTAGGTTTAGGGTTTTGGTTACGGTGAGGGTGAGGTTTAGGGTTAGAGTTAGGATGAGGTTTAGGGTTTGGTTTAGGGTTGGAGTTAGGGTTAGGATGAACGTGAGGTTTACGTTTAGAGTTAGGGTGAGGGTGAGGGTTAGGGTTAGGATTAGGGTAAGGGTTAGGATGAGGATGAGGTTTAGGGTTAGTGTTAGGGTTAGGGTGAAGTGGAGGGTGAGTGTAAGGGTGACAGTTAGTGTTAGGTTTAGGGTTAAGGTAAGGGTCAGGGTTAGGGTGAGTGTGAGGATGAGGGTTAGGGTTACCGTGAGGGTTAGGGTTAGGGTTAGGAGGAGGGTTAGGGTGAATTTCAGGATTAGGATTAGGGTTAGGGTGAGGGCTAGGGTGAGGGTGAGGTTCAGGTTTAGGGTTAGGGTGAGGTTTAGGGTTAGGGTTTGGGTTAGGGTTAGGGTGAGGGTGAGGTTTAGGGTTAGAGTTAGGGTTAGGCTTAGGCTTAGGGTTAGGCTGAGAATGAGTGTGAGGCTGAGGGTTAGTGTTACGGTGAGGGTTAGGGTAAGAGTTAGGGGTTGGGTTAGTGTTAGGGTGAGGGTGAGGTTTACGGTTAGAGTTAGGGGTAGGATGAAGCTGAGGTTGAGGGTTTGGGTTAGGCTTAGTGTTAGATTTAGGGTTAGGGTGAGGGTTAGGTTTATGGTAAGTTTAAGGCTTAGGTTTAGGATTAGGTTTAGGGTAAGGGTTAGGGTGAGTGTGAACATTAGGACTAGGGTTAGGGTTTGGCTTAGGGTTAGGCTGAGGGTGATGGTTAGGGTTAAGATAAGTGTTAGATTAAGGTTTAGGGTTAGGGTTAGGGGTGAGAGTTAGGGTTTGTGTATGTTTAGGGTTAGGGTGAGGGTTAGGATTACGGCTAAGGTGAGCTTGAGGTTTAGGATTATGTTGAGGATTAGGCTTAGGGTTAGGGCTAGGGTGAGGGTTAAGGTTCAGGTTAGGATGAGGGTAAGGTTGAGGATTAGGGTTAGGATTAGGGTTAGGCTGAGGGCTAGGGTGAGGTTGAGGGTTAGGGTGAGGGTAAGTTTGAGGGTTAGGTTTACCGTCAGGGTGATGATTAGGGTTAGGGTGAGGGTTAGGTTTAGGATTAGGGTTAGCCTGAGGATGAGTGTTAGGATTAGTGTTAGGGTTAGGTTTCGGGTTAGGATTAGTGTTATTGTTAGGGTTAGGGTTAGAGTTATGGTGAGGGTGAGTGTGAGGGTGAGGGTGAGGATTAGGGTTAGGGTGAGGTTTAGTGTTAGGGTTAGGATTAAGGTTAGGGTGAGAGTGAGGGTTCGGGTTAGGGTGAGTGTTAGGGTTAGGGTGAGGGTGAGAGTTAGGGTTAGGGTAAGTGTTAGGTTTAGGGTTAGGGTGAGAGTTAGGGTTCGGTTATGTTTAGGGTTAGGGTGAGGGTTAGGGTTAGGGTTAGGGTGAGAGTTAGGGTTCAGTTATGTTTAGGGTTAGGGTGAGGGATAGGGTTAGGGTTACGGTGAGCATGAGGTTTAGGGTTAAGTTGTGGATTCGGCTTAGGGTTAAGCCTAGGGTGAGGGTTAAGGTTAGGCTGAGGTTGAGAGTAACGGTGAGGTTTAGGGTTAGGATTAGGGTTAGGGTGAGGGTGAGGTTTAAGGTTAGAGTTAGGGTTAAGCTGAGGCTGAGGGTGAGTGTTAGGGTTAGGTTTAGGATTAGGATTAGGGTAAGGTTTAGGGTGAGTGTGAGTGTTAGGGTTAGGGATAGGCTTAAGGTTACACTGAGGGTGAGGGTGAGGGTGAGGTTTAGGGTTAGGATTAGGGTTAGGGTGAGGGTGAGTGTGTGTGTTAGAGTTAGGTTTAGGGTTTGGCTTAGGGTTAGGCTGAGGGTGAGGTTGAGGGTAAGGGTTAGTTTTAGGGTGAGGGTTAGAGTAAGGGTTAGGGGGAGGGTTAGGATGAGGTTTAGTGTTAGGATTAGGGTTAGGCTGAGGGCTAGGGTGAAGGGGAGGTTTAGGTTTAGGGTCAGGGTGAAGTTTAGTGTTTGGGTTAGGGTTAGGATGATGATGAGGGTCAGGGTTAACCTTTGGATTAATATTAGGCTTAGGCTTAAGGTGAGGTTTAGGTTGAGGGTTAGGATTAGGGTTAGGACTAGGATTAGGGTTAGGGTGATGGTGAGGATTAGGGCTAGGGTTAGGGAAAGGCTTAAGGTTAGGCTGAGGTTGAGGGTGAGTGTTAGGGTTAGGGTGAGGTTTAGGGTTAGGGTTAGGGTGAGTGTGAGGGTTAGGGTTAGGCTTAGGTTTAGGATTATGCTTAGGGTGAGGGTGTGGTTTAGTGTTAGGGTTAGGGGGAGGTTTAGGATGAGGGTTAGTGTTAGGGTGAGGTTTAGGGTGAGGGTGAGTGTGTGTGTTATGGTAGGTTTATGGTTAGGCTTAGGGTTAGGCTGCGGGTGAGGTTGAGGCTGAGGGTTAATGTTAGGGTGAGAGTTAGGATAAAGGTTAGGGGGAGGGTTAGGAAAAGGGATAGGGTTAGGATTAGGTTTGGGTGAGACTAGGGTGAGAATGAGGTTTAGGGTTAGGGTTAGCTTGAGGGTTAGGATTATGGTAAGGGTGAGAGTTAGTGTTTGGGTTAAGTTTAGGGTTAGGTTGAGGGTTAAGGTAAGGGTTACGTTAAGGGTAAGGGTTAGGGTTAGATTGAGGGTGAGGGTTCGGATTGGGGTTAGGGTGAGCGTGAGGGTTATGGTTAGTGTTAGGGTGAGGGTTAGGATGAGGGTTAGGGTTAGGATTAGTATTAGGGTGAGGCCTAGGGTTAGGGTGAGGTTTAGTGTTAGGGGTAGGGTTAGTGTTAGGGTGAGGGTGACGTTTACATTTATAGTTAGGTGTAAGATGAGACTGAGGTTGAGGTTTAGGGTTAGGCTTAGTGTTAGATTTAGGGTTAGGGTGAGGATAAGGTTGAGGGTGAGTGTTAGGATTAGGTTTAGGGTAAGGGTTAGGGTGAGTGTGAGCATTAGGGCTAGGGTTAGGGTTTGGCTTAGGGTTAGGCTGAGGGTGAGGGTGAGGATGAGGGTTAGGGTTAGTGTTAGATTAAGGTTTAGGGTTAGGGTTAGTGTTAGGGTGAGGGTTAAGTTGAGAATGAGGTTTAGGGTGACGTTGAGGATTAGGCTTAGGGTTAGGGCTAGGGTGAGTGTTAAGGTTAGGGTTAGGGTGAGGGTTAGGATGAGGATTAGGTTTAGGATTAGGGTTAGGGTGAGGGCTAGGGCTAGGGTGAGTGTGAGGGTTAGGGTTAGTGTTAGATTAAGGTTTAGGGTTAGGTTTAGGGTTAGGGTGAGGGTAAGTTTGAGGGTTAGTGTTAAGGTCAGGGTGATGATTAGGGTTAGGGTGAGGGCTAGGTTTTAGTATTAGGTTTAGCCTGAGGATGAGTGTTAGGATTAGTGTTAGGGTTAAGGTTAGGGTTAGGTTTCGGTTTTGGATTAGTGTTATTGTTAGGGTTAGGGTTAGAGTTATGGTGAGGGTGAGGGTGAGGGTGAGGGTGAGGGTTAGGGTTAGGGTGAGGTTTAGCGTTAGGGTTAGGATTAGGGTTAGTGTGAGTGTGAGGGTTAGGTTTAGGGTGAGTGTTAGGGTTAGGGTTAGGGTGAGAGTTAGGGTTTGGTTATGTTTAGGGTTAGGGTGAGGGTTAGGGTTAGGGTTACGGTGAGCATGAGGTTTAGGGTTAGGTTGAGGATTAGGCTTAGGGTTAATGCTAGGGTGAGGGTTAAGGTTAGGCTTAGGGTGAGGGTAAGGATGAGGATTAGGTTTAGGATTAGGGTTAGGGTGAGGGCTAGGGTGAGCTTGAGGGTTAGGATTAGTGTTAGATTAAGGTTTAGGTTTAGGGTTAGGGTTAGGGTCAGGGTTAGGTTGAGGGTTAGGGTTACAGTGATGGTGAGGATTAGGGTTAGGGTTAGGATAAGGGTTAGCATGAGGTTGAGTGTTAGTATTACAGTTAGGGTTAGGGTTAGGGTTAGGTTTCGGTTTAGGATTAGTGTAATTGTTAGGGTTAGGGTTCGAGTTATGTTTAGGGTGAGGGTGAGGGTGAGGGTTAGGGTTAGGGTTATGGTGAAGTTTAGGGTTAAGGTTAGGATTAGGGTTAGTTTGAGGGTGAGTTTTAGGGTTAGATTTAATTTTAGTTGCAGGGTTAGGTCGAGGGTTAGGGTTAGGTTTAGTTTTAGGGTTAAGTTTAGGGTGAGGGTTAGGTTGAGGTTTAGGGTTATGGTTAGTGTTAGGGTTAGGATTAGGATGAGGGTGAGGGTGAGTGTTAGGGTTAAGGTTAGGGTTAGCCTTAGGCTTAGGCTTAGGCTGAGTGTGAGGGTGGGTGTGAAGATTAGGTTTAGGGTGATGGTTAGCATTAGGGCTAGGTTGACGGTTAAGATGAAGGTTAGGATTAGGATTAGAGTTAGGATGAGGGCTAAGGTGAGGGTGAGGGTTAGGGTAAGTTTTCAGCTTAGGCTAAGGTTTAGGATGAGCATGAGTTTGAGGGTGAGTGTTAGGGTTAGGGTGATGGTTAGGTTTATGGTTAGGGTGAGGGTTAGGATGAGGTTTAGGGGAAGGGTGAGGGTTAGGGTGAGGATGATGGTAAGGTTAAAGATGAGGTTTAGGCTGAGGGTGAGGTTTAAGATAAGAATGAGCGTTAGGGTTAAGTTTAGGGTTAGGGTAAGGGTTAAGGTTAGGGTTAGATTGAGGGTTAGATTGAGGATTAGGGTTAGCGTTAGTGTGATCTTTAGGGTGAGGATGAAGGTTAGGGTTAGGGTCAGGGTGATGGTTAGAATTAGGGTTAGGGTGAGGGCTAGGGTGAGGGTGAGAATTAGGGTTAGGGTTAGGGTTAGGGTGAGGTTTCGGATTAGGGTGAGGTTTAGAGTTAATGTGAGGGTTAGTGTTAGGGTTAGGGTTAGCGTTAAGTTGCGGGTTATGTTTAGTGTGAGGGTTAGGTTTAGGGTTAGGGTTATTGTTAGGTTTAGGGTTAGGGTTACGGTTACGGTGATGGTGAGGTTTAGGGTTACAGTTAGGGTGAGGTTTAGTGTTAGTGTTAGGATTAGAGTTAGGGTTATGATGAGGGTGAGGTTTAGGGGTACAGTTAGGGTTAGGGTGAGGGTTAGGGTTAGGTGCGGGTTAGCGTGGGTGTGACAGTAAGGGTAAAGTTGAGAGTTAGGCTGAGGGTGAGGGTTACGGTAAGGGTGAGGGTTAGGGTTAGGGTGAGGGTTAGTGTTAGCTTTAGGGTGAGGTTGAGGGTTAGATTGAGGATTAGTGTTAGTGCTAGTGTGAGGTTTAGTGTGAGGATGAGGGTTAGGATTAGGGTGAAGGCTAGGGTGAGGGTGAGGGTTGGGGTTAGTGTTAGGCTGAGGTTTAGGTTTACGGTGATGTTTAGGGTTAGTGTGCGGGTTAGTGTTACGGTTAGGATTAGTGTTAGGTTGAGGGTAAGTGTTTGGGTGAGCATTAGGGTTAGGGTGAGGGTTATGGTTAGGGTGAGTGTTAGGGTTAGGTTTATGTTTATTGTTAGGGTTTGGGATAGTGTTACGGTTACGGTGAGGATGAGTGTGAGGTTTAGGTTTAGGGTGAGGTTTAGGGTTAGGGTTAGTGTTAGGGTGAGGTTGAGGTTTAGGGTTAGATTTAGGGTTATTGTTAGTGTGAGGGTTATTGTTAGCATTAGGGTTAGTGTTACAGTCAGGGTAAGTCTTAGGGTGAGGGTTTGGGTCAGGGTGAGGGTTATGGTTAGTCTGAGGGTTAGGATTAGGGTTAGGGTTATTGTTAGGGTTGGGTTTAAGTTTATGGTTATGGTACGGGTGAGGGTGAGGGTTAGTGTTAGGGTTAGGGTGAGGTTTAGAATGAGGGTGGGGTTTAGGGTTAGAGTTAGGGTTAGGGTGAGGGTTAGCTTGAGGGTTAGGGTTAGGGTTAGTGTTAGGTTTAGGGTTAGGGTGAGAGTTAGGAGGAGGTATAGGGTTAGTGTTAGGGTTAGGATTAGGGTTAGGGTGAGGGTGAGTGTGTGTGCTAGGTTTTGGTTTAGGGTTAGGCTTAGGGTTAGGCTGAGGGTGAGTTTGAGAGTGAGAGTTAGGTTTAGGGTTAGGGTAAGGGTGAGGGTGAGGTTTAGGGTTAGGGTTAGGGTGGGATTAGGATTAGGATTAAGGTGAGGGTGAGGGTAAGGTTTAGGTTTAGGGTTAGGATGAGGGTTAGCGTTAGGATTAGGGTTAGGGTGAGTACTAGGGTGAGGGTGATGGTTAGGTTTAGGGTGACGGTTAAGTTTACGGTTAGGGTGAAGTTTAGGATGAGGTTTAGGGTTAGGAGGAGGTTTAGGGTGAGGATAATGATAAGGGTAAAGGTGAGGTTTATGCTGGGGGTTAGGGTTAAGATAAGGATGAGTGTTAGGGTTAGGTTTAGGGTTAGGGTAAGGGTTACGATTAGGGTTATGATGAGGGTTAAATTGAGTTTTAGGGTTAGGGTTAGTGTAAGGATTAAGGTTAGGTTGAAGGTTAAGGTTAGGGTCAGGTTTAGGGTTAGGGTGAGGTTGAGTTTTTGTGGTGTCATTAGGGTTATGGTGAGAGTTAGGGTGAGGGTTAGGTTTAGGGTAAGGGTTCGCATGGGGGTGATGGTAAGGTTAAACGTGAGGGTTAGTCTGAGGTTCAGGGTTACAGTGGGGTGAGGTTTAGTGTTAGGGTGAGGGTTAGGGTTAGGGGAAGGGTGTGGGTGAGGGTTAGATTGAGGATTAGTGTTACGGTTAGTGTGAGGTTTAGGGTGAGGATGAGGGTTAGGGTTAGGGTGAGGGGTAGGGTGAGGGTGACGGTTAGGTTTAGGTTTAGGGTGAGGTTTAGGGTTAGGGTCATGATTAGGGTTAGTGTGAGGATTAGTGTTAGTTTTAGGGTTAGTGTTAGGGTGAGGGTAAGTGTTAGGGTGAGGGTTAGGGTCAGGGTGAGGGTTATGTTTAGGTTGAGTGTTAGGGTTAAGGTTAGGGTTAGGGTTATTGTTAGGGTTAGGGTTACGGTTACGGTGAGGGTGAGGGTGAGGGTGAGGGTGAGGGTTAGGGTTAGTATGAGGTTTAGGTTTAGGGTATGGGTTAGAGTTAGGGTTAGGGTGAGAGTGAGTTTTACGGTTAGAGTTAGGGGTAGTGTTAGGGTCAGTGTTAGGGTGAGGGTTTGGGTTAGAGTTACACTTAGGCTTAGGCTTAGGCTTAGGCCAAGCATGAGGGTGAGGGTTAGGGTTAGGGTTAGGGTGTGGGTTAGGGTTAGTTTTAGGGTGAGGTTTAGGATGAGGTTTAGGGTTAGGATTTGTCTTAGGGTGAGGACTAGTGTGAGGGTTAGGGCGAGGGTTAGTTTTAGGGATAGGGTTAGGTTTAGGGATAGGGTTAGGTTGAGTCTGAGGGTCAGTGTTAGGGTTAGGCTTAGGTTTAGGGTGAGGGTAAGGTTATGGTTTTGGTTAGGGTGAGGGTGATGCTGAGGATTAAGGATAGATTTAGGGTTGGGTTTAGTGTTAGTGTTAGGGTTAGGGTTATGGTTACAGTTAGGTTAGGGCTAGGGTTAGGCTTAGGTTTAGGCTGAGGGTGAGGGTGGGGTTGAGTATTAGGGTTAGGGTTAGGATTAAGGTTTTTGTTAGTGTAATTGTTAGGGTTAAGTTTGCACTGAGGTTGAGGCTGAAGGTGAGGATTATGGATAATATTAGGGTTAAGGTTAGGGTTAGTGTTATTTTTAGGGTTAGGTTTAGAGTTACGGTGAGATTGAGGGTGAGGGTTAAAGTTAGGGTTAGGGTGAGGTTTAGCGTGAGGTTTATGGTTAGGGTTAGGGTGAGGGTGAGGTTTAACATTAGAGTTAGTGTTAGGGGGAGGGTTAGGGGGAGGTTTAGGTTTATTGTTAGTGTTAGGGTTAGGGGATGATGAGGGTTAGGTTGAGGTTTAGGGATAGGGTTAGGTTTAGTATTAGGGTTAGGGTGTGGGTGAGTGTGACCGTTAGTGTGAGGGCTAGGCTTTGGCTTAGGGTTAGGCTCAGGATGAGGGTGGGGGTGAAGATTATGGTTAGGGTGATGGTTTGGGTTAGGGTTAGTGTTATTGTTAGGGTTAGGGTTAGAGTTACGGTGAGGGTGAGCGTGAGGGTTAGGGTTAGGTTTAGGGTTAGGGTTAGGATTAGGGTTAGGGTGAGGGTGAGGTTTAGGTTAGATTTAGGGTTAGTTGGAGATTTAGGTCGAGGGTTAGGGTTAGGGTTAGTTTTCGGGTTAAGTTTAGGGTGAGGGTTAGGTTGAGGTTTAGGTTTATGGTCAGGGTTAGTTTTAGGAGTAGGGTGATTGTGAGTGTGAGGGTGAGGGTTAGGGTTAGTCTTAGAATTAGGCTTATAGTTAGGCTGAGGGTGAGGGTGGGGGTGAAGATTAGGTTTAGGGTGGTGGTTATGGTTGAGGCTAGTGTGAGGGTTAGGATGAGGATTAGGATTAGCATTAGGGTTAGGGTGAGGGCTATGGTGTGGGTGAGGGTTAGGGTAAGGGTTAAGCTTAGGCTTAGGGTTAGGCTGAGCATGACGTTGAGGGTGAGGGTTAGGGTTAGGGTGATGGTTAGGTTTAGGGTTAGGGTGAGGGTTAGGATGAGGTTTATGGTTAGGGTGAGGGTTAGGGTGAGGATGATGGTAAGGGTCAAGGTGAGGTTTAGGCTGAGGGTGAGGGTTAAGTTAAGGGTGAGGGTTAGGGTTAGGTTTAGGGTTAGGGTAAGGGTTAGGGTTAAGGTTAGGGTGAGGGTTAGATTGAGGATTAAGGTTAGGCTTAGTGTGAGGTTTAGAGTGACGATGAGTTTTAGGGTTAGGGTGAGGGTGAGGGTTAGGATGAGGTTCAGTTTAAGGATTAGGGTTATGGTGAGGGCTAGGATGAGTGTGAGGTTTAGGGTTTGGGTTAGGTTGAGGTTTAGGGTTAGGGTTAGGGTTAGGGTTAGTGTGAGGTTTATGGTTATTGTTAGTGTTAGGGTTATGGGATGGTCAGGGTTAGGTTGAGGTTTAGGGATAGTGTTAGGTTTAGTATTTGATTTAGGGTCAGGGTGAGTGTGACGGTTATGGTGAGGGCTAGGCTTAGGCTTAGGGTTAGGCTGAGGTTGTGGGTGCGGGTGAGGGTTAGGGTTAGGGTTAGGGTGTGGTTTAGGGTTAGGGTTAGTGTTAGTGTGAGGGTGAGGTTTAGGGTTAGATATAGGGTTTGGGGGAGGGTTAGGGTTAGGGTTAGGGATAGGGTTAGTGTTAGAAGTAGGGTGAGGGTGAGGGTTAGGTTGAGGTTTAGGGTTAGGGTTATGGTTAGGGTTAATTTGAGGGTTAGTGTTAGGGTTAGGATTAGTGTTCGGTTGAGGGTAAGTTTTAGGTTGAGGGTTTGGGTTAGGGTGAGTGTTATGGTTAGGGTGATCGTTAGGATTAGGGTTAGGGTTATTGTTAGGGTTAGGTTTAGGGTTTTTGTTACGGTGAGGGTGAGGCATAGGGTTAGGGTTAGGGTGAGGTTTAGGGTTTGTGTTAGGGTTAGAATGAGGATTATGATGAAGGTGAGGTTTGGGGTTAGTGTTAGGTTGATGGTGAGGGTTAGGGTTAGGATTTGGTTTAGGGTGAGGGTGAGTGTGTGTGTTAGGTTTAGGTTTAGGCTAAGAGTTAGGCTAAGGGTGAGGTTGAGTGTGAAGGTTAGGGTTTGAATTAGTGTTATTGTGAGAGTGAGGGCGACGGTTTGGTTTAGTGTTAGGGTGAGGGTTAGGGTGAGTGTTAGGATTAGGTTTAGGGTTATGGTGAGCGTTAGGGTTAGGGTTAGGTTGAGGGTTTGGATTAGGGTAAGAGTTAGGGTTCAGAAAACCCAGAAATGAACCTACAGACCTATAACCATCTAATCTTCGATAAGGAAGCTAAAACAATAGAATGGAAGAAAGACAGCCTCTTCAGTAAATGGTGCTGGTAAAATTGGTTAACTACATGTAGAAAACTAAAGCTAGCTCCTTATATATCACTCTGCACCAGAATCAACTCCAAATGGATCAAAGACCTTGAACTCAAAGCAGACACTCTGAAAACATTACAGGATGGAATAGGAGAAACCCTAGGTCTCCTTGGCTCAGGCCGAAATTTTCTGAATAGAGACCCAGAAACACAACAAATCAAAGAAAGGTTGGACAAATGGGATTGCATAAGGTTGCAGAGCTTCTGCAGGGCAAATGACATAGCTAGCAAGATCAATAGAAAGCCCACCGATTGGGAGAAGATCTTTACTAGCCATACAACGGACAAGGGTCTCATATCTAAAATATACTTGGAACTCAAAAAATTAAACCACCCAACAACAAATCTTCAAAGAAACAACTGCCCAATAAATAAGTGGGCGAAAGACTTAAAGAGAAGCTTCTCTGAAGAAGAAAGAAGGATGGCCAATAGACACATGAAGAAATGTTCAACATCCCTAGCCATAAAAGAAATGCAAATCAAAACAACATTGAGACATCACCTCACTCCAGTTAGAACAGCAAAAATCAAGAACTCTAACAACAACAGATGCTGGAGGGGATGTGGACAGAAAGGAACCTTACTACATTGTTGGTGGGAATGTAAACTTGTTCAACCACTTTGGAAAGCAGTATGGAGGTTCCTCAAAAGACTTCACATAGATCTCCCCTATGATCCAGCAATCCCACTTTTGGGCATTTACCCAAATGTATACAAACAAGACCACACTAAAGCTACCAGCACAACTATGTTTATTGCAGCATTATTTACCATAGCTAAGATATGGAACCAACCCAGATGCCCCTCAATAGATGAATGGATCAAGAAAATGTGGTATATATACACAATGGAATTCTATGCCTCCATCAGAAAGAATGACATTTCCCCATTTGTTAGGAAATGGAAAGGCTTGGAAAAAATTATATTAAGTGAAGTAAGCCAGGCCCAAAGAAACATAGGTCCCATGGTTTCCCTTATTTGCAATATCTAGTATAGGTATGAGTCAAGCAGAAAAGGTCAGATAATGTGATGTTAGGAAAATGAATCCTTAGTTATGTATTTTAATGTTTTCGTTTCTTTCATGCATGTGTTTCTAACGCATTTATAAGATTATTTCTTTGTTGCTTTGTATGTCCCTCCCCCACAGTGTAACCCCCGCTTTCACTTTATTTGATGTCAGTATAAAATGTGGAGGAGATGGGGACAACAAGTCGTTTAAGGATTCAGGTGGACCTGTTCAACAAGGAGAATTACAAAATGTCATGTCAAAGCAAGCTTTACAATGTCGGTGTGGGGGGGGGAGGGGGGTATGATTGGGTAGGGGGGAGAGGGAAGCCTGGGAAGGGAGGTGAAGGGTAAACAAAGGAGGAGGCTGCAATGCTTGGTAAGAAATGTATGCATTATCCTGCCAATGTAATTGTAACCCCTCTGTACAGTATGTTCTCAAATAAAATAAAATAAAATTTAAAAAAAAGAGTTAGGGTTCAGTTAAGTTCAGGGTTAGGGTGAGTGTTAGGGTTAGGGATATGGTGAGCATTAGGGTTAGGGTTAGGTTGAGGTTCTGGGTTACGTTAAAGATTAGGGTTAGTTTTAGGGTTAGGATGAGGGTTAGGATGAGGATTAGGGTTATGATTAGTGTTAGGGTGAGGGATAGGGTGAGGGTGAGAACTAGGGTTAGTGTTAGGTTAAGGCTTAGGGTTAGGGATAGGATTAGGGTGAGGGTTAGGATGAGGTTTAGGGTTACAGTGAGGGTGAGGGTTAGGGTTAGGGTGAGGGTTAGGGTTAGGATTAGGGTTAGGGCTAGGGTGAGGGTGAGGTTTACGGTTAGAGTTAGGGTTAGGGTGAAGCTGAGGGTGAGTGTTAGGATTCCAGTTAGTGTTAGGTTTTAGGTTAGTGTAAGTGTCAGTGTTAGAGTGAGGGTAAGGGTGAGGGTTAACATTAGGGTGAGGGTTAGGGTTAAGGTTAGGGGGAGGGTTAGGATGAGGGTTAGGATTAGGAATAGGGTTAGGGTGCGGGCTAGGGTGAGGGTGAGGTTTAAGGTTAAGGTTAGGGTGAGGTTTAGGGTTAGGGTTAGAGTTAGGGTTAGGGTGAGGCTGAGGTTTAGAATTAGAGTTAGGGTTAAGGTGAGGCTGAGGGTGAGGGTTAGGGTTAGGTTTAGGATAAGGATTAGGGTAAGGGTTAGGGTGAGTGTGAGGGTTTAGGGTTAGGGTTAGGGTTAGGCTTAGGGTTACACTGAGGGTGAGGGTGAGGGTTAGGGTTAGGATTAGGGTTAAGGTGAGGTTGAGTGTGTATGTTAGTGTTAGGTTTAGGGTTAGGCTTCAGGTTAGGCTGAGGGTGAGGGTGAGGGTGAGGATTAGGGTTTGGGTGAGGGTTAGGGTAAGGGTTTGGGGGAGGGTTAGGATGAGGGTTAGTGATAGGATTAAGGTTAGGGAGAGGGCTATGGTGAGCGTGAGGTTTAGGTTGAGGGTCAGGGGGAGGTTTAGTGTTAGAGTTAGTGTTAGGGTGAGGCTGAGGGTGAGGGTTAGGGTTAGGATTAATGTTAAGCTTAGGCTTAAGGTGAGGGTTAGGTTGAGGCTGAGGGTTAGGATTAGGGTTAGGAGTAGGATTAGGGTTAGGGTGAGGGTGAGTGTGAGGGTTAGGCATAGGGTTAGGGATAGGCTTAGGTTTAGTCTGAGGTTGAGGGTGAGGGTTAGGGTTAGGGTGAGGTTTAGGTTTAGGGTTACGGTGTGTGTGAGGGTTAGAATTAGGGTTAGGCTTAGGATTAGATTGAGGGTGAGGGTGTGGGTTAGTGTTAAGGTTAGGTTTAGGGTTATGGGGAGGGTTAAAATGAGGGTTAGGTTTAGGGTGAGGTTTAGAGTGAGGGTGAGTTTGTGTGTTAGGGTTAGGTTTAGTGTTAGGCTTAGGGTTAGTCTGAGGGTGAGGTTGAGGCTGAGGGTTAGTGTTAGGATGAGGGTTAGGGTAAGGGTTAGGGGGAGGGTTAGGAAAAGGGAAAGGGTTAGGATTAGGGTTGGGTGAGGCTAGAGTGATGATGAGCTTTAGGGTTAGGTTTAGCTTGATCATTAGGATTATGGTAAGGGTGAGAGTTAGTGTTTGGGTTAAGTTTAGGGTTAGGTTGAGGGTTAGGGTAAGGGTTATGGTGAGGGTGAGTGTTAGGGTTAGGTTGAGGGTGAGGGATCGGATTAGGTTTAGGGTGAGGGTGAGGGTTATTGTTAGTTGTAGGTTGAGGGTGAGCGCTAGGGTGAGGGTGAGGTTTAGGGTTAGGGGTAGGGTTAGTGTTAGGGTGATGGTGAAGTTTAGGGTTAGAGTTAGGGGTAGGATGAGGCTGAGGTCGAGGGTTAGGGTTGGGGTTAGTGTTAGATTTAGGGCTAGGGTGATGGTTAGGTTGAGGGTGAGGGTTAGGCTTAGGGTTAGGGTTAGGTTTATGGTAAGGGTTAGGGTGAGTGTGAGCGTTAGGGCTAGGGTTAGGTTTTGGCTTAGGGTTAGGCTGAGGGTGAGGATGAGGGTTAGGGTTAGTGTTAGATTAAGTTTTAGGGTTAGGGTTAGGGTTAAGGTGAGAGTTAGGGTTCAGTTATATTTATGGTTAGGGTGAGGCTTAGGGTTAGGTTTAAGGTGAGCGTGAGGTTTAGGGTTACGTTGAGGATTAGGGTTAGGGTTAGGGCTAGGGTGAGGGTTAAGGTTAGGGTTAGGGTGAGGGTAAGGATGAGGTTTAGGGTTAGGATTAGGGTTAGGGTGAGGGCTAGGGTGAGGTTGAGGGTTAGGGTTAGTGTTAGATTAAGGTTTAGGGTTAGGGTGAGAGTTAGGTTTAGGATTAGGGTTAGTGTGAGGGTGAGTGTTAGGGTTAGGGTTAGCGTTAGGTTTTGGTTTAGGATTAGTGTTATTGTTAGGGTTAGGTTTAGAGTTATTTGAGTGTGAGGGTGAGGGTGAGGGTTAGGGTTATTGTGAGGTTTAGGGTGAGGGTTAGGATTAGGGTGAGGTTAAGGGTGAGGGTTAGGGTTAGGATGAGGGTTAGGGTTAGGGTTAGGGTGAGAGTTAGGGTTTGATTATGTTTAGGGATAGGGTGAGGATTATGGTTAGAGTTATGGTGAGCATGAGTTTTAGGGTTACGTTGAGGATTAGGCTTAGGGTTAGGGCTACGGTGAGGGTTAAGGTTAGCGTTAGGGTGAGGGCAAGGATGAGGATTAGGCTTAGGGTGAGGATTAGGGTTTGGATTAGGCTTAGCATAAGAGTGAATGTTAGGATTAGGGTTAGGGTTTGGGTGAGGTTTAGGGATAGGATTAGTGTTATTGTTACGGTTAGGGTTAGAGTTGTGATGAGGGTGAGGGTGAGGGTGAGGATTAGGGATAGGGATAGGGTGAGGTTTAGGGTTAGGATTAGGATTAGGGGTTGGGTGAGGGTGAGATTTAGGGTTAGATTTAGGGTTATTTGGAGGGTTAGGTCGAGGGTTAGGTTTAGGGTTAGTTTTAAGGTTAAGGTTAGGGAGAGGTTTAGGTTGAGGTTTTGTGTTATTGTTAGGGTTAGGGTTAGGATTAGGGTGAGGGTGAGGGTGAGTGTGAGGGTTAGGGTTAGGGTTAGGCTTAGGCTAGGGTTAGGCTGAGTGTGAGGGTGGGGGTGAAGATTAGGTTTAGGGTGATTGTTAGGTTTAGGGCTAGGATGAGTGTGAAGATGTGGGTTAGGATTATGATTAGGGTTAGGTTGAGGTCTAGGGTTAGGGTGAGGGTCAGGTTAAGGGTTAGGCTTAGGCTTAGGGTTAGGCTGAGCGTGAGGTTGAGGGTCAGGTTTAGGGTTAGGGTGATTGTTAAGTTTACGGTTGGGTGAGGGTTGGAATGAAGTTTAGGGTTAGGGTGAGGGTTAGGGTGATGGTGATAAGGGTAAAGGTGATGTTTAGTTTGAGGTTGAGGGTTAAGGTAAGGGTGAGTGTTAGGTTAAAGTTTGGGGTTAGGGTAAGGGTTAGGGTTAGGGTTAAGGTGAGGGTTAGATTTAGGATTAGGATTAGGTTTAGTGTGAGATTTAGGGTGAGGATGAAGTTTAGGGTTAGGGTGAGGGTGATGGTTAGAATTAGGGTTAGGGTGAGGGCTAGGGTCAGGGTGAGGATTAGCGTTAGAGTTAGGGTTAGGGTGAGGTTTAGGATTAGGGTGAGGTTTAGGGTTAGTGTGACTGTTAGTGTTAGGGTTAGCGTTAGTGTTAGGGTGAGGGTATGTGTTAGGGTGAGGGTTAGTGTTAGGTTGTGGGTTATGGTTCGTGTGAGGGTTAGGGTTAGGTTTATGGTTATTGTTACCTTTAGGGTTAGGGTTACGGTTATGGTGAGGGTGAGGGTTAGGTTTAGGGTTTGGGTCAGGTTTAGTATTAGGGTTAGTGTTAGAGTTAGGGTTATGTTGAGGTTGAAGTTTAGGGGTAGAGTTAGGGTTAGGGTAAGGGTTAGTTTTAGGGTGCGCATTAGCTTGGGGGTGAAAGTGAGGTTAAAGGCGAGGGTTAGGCTGAGGGTGAGGGTTACGGTAAGGTTTAGGGTTAGGGTTAGGGTGAGGCTTAGTGTTAGCTTTAGAGTCAGGTTGAGGATTAGATTGAGGATTAGTGTTAGAGTTAGTGTGAGGTTTAGGGTGAGGATGAGGGTTAGGGTTAGGGTGAAGGCTAGGGTGAGGGTGAGGGTTGGGGTTAGTGTTAGACTGAGGTTTATGGTTCGGGTGATGTTTAGGGTGAGTGTGAGTGTTAGGGTTAGGGTGAGGTTTAGGGTTATGGTTATGGTTAGGGTTAGTTAGGGTGAGGTTGAGGATTAGGATTAGATTTAGGGTTAGTGTTAGTGTGAGGTTAGTGTTAGCATTAGGGTTAGTGATACTGTGAGCGTAAGTCTTAACTTGAGGTTTTGGGTCAGGGTGACGGTTATGGTTATTGTGAGCGTTAGGATTAGGGTTAGGGTTATTGTTAGGGTTCGGTTTAAGGTTACAGTTATGGTGCGGGTGAGGATGAGGGTTAGGGTTATTGTTAGGGTGAGGTTTAGGGTGAGGGTGAGGTTTAGGGTTACAGTTAGGGTTAGGGTGAGGATTGGGATTAAGGTTAGGCTTAGGCTTAGGCCGAGCATGAGGGTGAGTGTTAGGGTTCGTGTTTAGGTGAGGGTTAGGGTTAGGTTTAGGATTAGGGTCAATGTTACTATGAGGTTTAGGGTAAGGATAAGTGTAAGTGTGAGGGCTAGGCTGAGGGTTAGAGTGAGGGTTAGGGTTAGGGATAGGGTGAGGTTTAGGATTAGAGTTAGGGTGATGGTGAGTGTGAGGGTTAGGATTAGGGTTAGGGTTAGGATTAGAGTTAGGATGAGGGTTAGGGTTTGGGATAGGGTGAGGGTGAGGCTGAGGATTAGGGTTAGGTTTCGGGTTAGGTTTAGGGTTAGTGTTAGTGTTAGGGTTAGGGTTAGGGTTACAGTGAGGTTTGGGGTTAGGGTTAGGGTTAGGCTTAGAATTAGGGTGAGGGTTAGGATGAGGATTAGGTTTACGATTAAGGTTAGGGTGAGGGCTAGGGTGAAGGCAAGGATTAGGGTTAGTGATAGGGTAACGTGGGTTAGGGTTAGGGTTAGGGTGAGGGTTAGGATGAGCGTTAGGTTTACGGTGAGGGTGAGGGTTAGGGTTAGGGTGAGGTTTAGGGTTTGGATTAGGGTTTGGGTGAGGTGAGTGTTAGCATTAGGGTTAGGGTTAGGGTTAGGGTTAGATTTAGGGTTAGGATTACTGTTATTGTTTGGGTTAGGGTTAGAGTTATGTTGAGAGTGATGGTGAGGGTGAGGATTAGGGTTAGAGTTAGGGTTAGGTTTAGGGTTAGGGTTAGTGTTAGGGTGAGGGTGCGGTTTATGGTTAGATTTAGGTTTAGTTGGAGGGTTAGGTCTAGGGTTAGGATTAGGGTAAGTGTTAGGGTTAAGGTTAGTTTCAGGGTTAGGTGGAGGTTTAAGGTTAGGGTTAGTGTGAATTTTAGGGTGAGCATGAGGGTTAGGGTTAGGGTGAGGTTTATGTGTAGGGCGATGCTTAGGGATAGTGTGAGGTTTAGTGTTAGGGTTAGGATTAGTGTTAGGGTGAGGGTAAGTGTTAGGGTGAGGGTTAGGGTTAGGGTGAGGGTTATGGTTAGGGTGAGGCTAAGGGTTAGGGTTAGGGTTATTGTTAGCGTTAGTGTTAGGGTTAAGGTTATTGTGAGGGTGAGGGTGACGGTTAGGGTTAGGGCTAGGATGAGGTTTAGGGTTAGGGTTAGGGTTAGGGTTAGGATTAGGGATAGGCTTAGGGTTAGGCTGAGGTTGAGGGTGAGGGTTAGGGTTAGGGTCAGGTTTAGGGTTAGGTTTAGGGTGTGTGTGAGGGTTAGGGTTAGGCTTAGGATTCGGATTAGCCTGAGGGTGAGGGTGTGAGTTAGGGTTAGGATTAGTGTTAGGGTGATGTTTAGGGTTTTGGTTAGGCTTACTGTGAGGTTGAGGATTAGGTTTACAGTTAGGGTTAGGGTGAGGTTTAGGTTCAGGGTTAGGGTAAGTGTTAGTTTTAGGTTTAGGGTTAGAGTGAGAGTCAGGGGGAGGGTTAGGGTTAGGGTTAATGTTAGGGATAGGATTTGGGTTAGAGTGAGGGTGATTGTGTTTTAGGTTTACGTTTAGGGTTAGGCCTACGGTTAGGCTGAGGGTGAGGTTGACGTTGACGGCTAGGTTTAGCCTGAGGTTTATGGATGAGGGTTAGGGTTAGGATTAGAGTTAGAGTAAGGGCTAGGGTGAGTGTGAGGGTGAGGTTTAAGGTTAGGGTTATGATTAGGGGGAGCTTTAGTGTTAGGGTTAGGGTTAGAGTTACGGTTAGGCTGAGGGTGAGGTTTAGGGGTACAGTTAGGGTTAGGGTGCGGGTTAGCTTGGGGGTGACGGTAAGGGTAAAGTTGAGGGTTAGGCTGAGGGTGATGGTTACGGTAAGGATTAGGGTTAGAGTTAGGGTGAGGGTTAGTGTTAGCTTTAGGGTGAGGGTGAGGGTTAGATTGAGGATTAGTGTTAGGGTTAGTGTGAGGTTTAGGGGGAGGATGAGGGTTAGGCTTAGGGTGAGGGCTAGGAAGAGGGTGAGGTTTAGGGTTAGTTTTAGGGTGAGGTTTAGTGTTAGAGTGATGGTTAGAGTTAGTGTGAGGGTTAGTGTTAGGGTTAGATTTAGTGTTAGGGTGAATGTAAGTGTTAGGGTGAGGGTTAGGGTTAAGGTGAGTGTAATGGTTAGGGTGAGGATTAGGATTGTTTTTAGCATTAGGGTTAGGGTTACGGTTATGGTGAGGGTGAGGGTGAGGCTTAGGTTTAGGACTAGGATGAGGTTTAGTTATAAGGTTAGGGTTAGGGTTAGGGTCAGGGTGAGGCTTAGTTTTAGAGTCAGGGTTAGGATGAGGCTGAGGGTGAGAGTTAGGTTTAGGATTAATGTTAGGGTTAGGCTTAAGGTGAGGGTGAGGTTGAGAGTGAGGGTTAGAGTTAGGGTTAGGAGTAGGATTACAGTTAGGGTTTGGGTGAGTGTGAGGGGTAGGTTTAGGGTTAGGGATAGGCTTAGGTTTAGGCTGCGGTTAAGGGTGAGGTTTAGGGTTAGGGTGAGGTTTAGGGTTAGGGTTAGGATTAGGAATAGGGTTGGGGTTAGGGTGAGTGTGAGGGTTAGGGTTAGGTTTAGGGTTAGTCTTAGGGTTAGGCTGAGGATGAGGGTGAGGGTGAGGGTTAGGGTTAGGGTGAGGGTTAGGTTTAGGGTTATGGGGAGGGTTAGGATGAGGGTTACGGTTAGGATTATTGTTAGAGTGAGGGCTAGGAAGAGGTTGAGGTTTAGGGTTAGGGTTAGTGTGAGGTTTAGGGTTAGGTTTAGGGTTAGGGTTAGGGTGAGTGTGAGGTATAGGGTTAGAGTTAGGGTTAAGCTGAGGCAGAGTGTGAGGCTTAGGGTTAGGTTTAGGATTAGGATTATGGTAAGGGTTAGGGTGAGTGTGAGAGTTAAGGTTCCGGTTAGGGTTAGGCTTACGGTTACACTGAGGGTGAGGGTGAGGGTGAGGGTTAGGATTAGGATTATGGTTAAGGTGAGGGTGAGTGAGTGTGTTAGGTTAGGTTTAGGTTTAGGTTAAGGGTTAGGCTAAGGATGAGGTTGAAGGTGAGGGTTAGGGTTAGGGTAAGGTTTAGGGTAAGGGTTAGGGGGAGGGTTAGGATGAGGGTTAGGGTTAGGATTAGGGTTAGGGTGATAGTGAGGGTGATGTTTAGGCTTAGTTTTAGGGTGAGGGTTAGGATGAAGTTTAGGATTAAGGTTAGGGTGAGGGTTAGGGTTAGGGTGAAGGTTAGGGTGAGGGTGAGGATTAGCTTTAGGGTTAGGACTAGGATTAGAGTAAGGGTTAGCGTGAGTTTGAGGGTTAGGGTTAGGGTTAGGTTTAGGCTTAGGGTTAAGCTGAGGCTGAGGGTGAAGGTGAGGGTTAGGGGTAGGGTTAGGGTGGTGTTTAGGGATAGGGTTATTGTTAGGTTGGGGATTAGTGTGAGTGTTATGGTTAGGGTGAGTATTATGGTTATGATGGGTGTGAGGGTGAGTGTGATGGTTAGGGTTAGGGTGAGAGTTAGGGTTCAGTTAAGTTTAGGGTGAAGGTGAGGTTTAGGTTTAGGGTGAGCGTCAGTTTTAGGGTTAGGTTTAGGGTTAGGGTTAGGGTAAGAATGAGGGTTAGTGTTAGGGTTCAAGTGAGGGTTAGGGTGAGGATTAGGGTTGCGATTAAGGTTAGGGTGAGGGCTAGGGTGAGCGTGTGGATTAGGGTTTGTTTTAGGGTAAGGTTTAGGGTTAGGGTTGGGGTTAGGGTGAGGGTTAGGATGAGGGTTAGGGTTACGGTGAGGGTGAGGGTTAGGGTTAGGGTGAGGTTTAGGGTTAGGATTAGGGTTAGGGTGTGGTTGAGTGTTAGCATTAGGGTTAGGGTTAGGGTTAGGGTTAGGTTTAGGGTTAGGATTAGTGTTATTGTTAGGGTTAGGGTTAGAGTTATGGTGAGGGTGAGGGTTAGGGTGAGGGTGAGGTTTATGTTTAGATTTAGGTACAGTTGGAGGGTTGGTTCTAGGGTTAGGGTTAGGGTTAGGGTTAGGGTTAAGGTTAGGGTGAGGGTTAGGTTGAGGTTTAGGGTTAAGGTTAGGTTTAGGTTTAGGATTAGGGTTAGGGTGAGGGTGAGTATGAGGTTTAGGGTTAGGGTTAGGGTTAAGCTTAGGGTTAGGCTGAGGTTTAGGGTGGGGGTGAGGATTAGGGTTAGGGTGATGGTTAGAGTTAGGGTTATGGTGAAGGTTAGTGTTAGGATTAGGGTTAGAGTTAGGGTTAGGGTGAGGATGAGGTTTACGGGTAGAGTTAGGGTTAGGGTGAGGGTTAGCGTTAGAGTGAAGGTTAGGGTGGCGTTGACAGTAAGGATAAAGATGAGGGTTAGGCTGAGGGTGAGGGTTAGAGTAAGGGTGAGGGTTAGGGTTAGGGTGAGGGTTAGGGTGAAGGTTCAGGTGAGGGTGAGGTTTAGATTGAGGATTAGTGTTAGGGTTAGTGTGAAGTTTAGGGTGAGGATAAGGGTTAGGGTTAGGGTGAGGGCTAGGGAGAGGGTGAGGTTTAGGGTTAGTGTTAGGGTGAGGTTTAGGGTTAGGATGATGGTTAGGGTTAATGTGAGGATTAGTGTTAGGGTTAGGGTTAGTGTTAGGGTGATGGTAAATAGTAGGGTGAGGGTTAGGGTTAGGGTGAGTGTTAGGGTTAAGGTGAGGGTTAGGGTTAGGGTTAGGATTATTGTTAGCATTAGGGTTAGGGTTTCAGTTATGGTGTGGGTGAGGGTTAGATTTAGGGCTAGGATGAGGTTTAGGGATAGGGTTATGGTTAGGGTTAGGGTCAGGTTGAGGTTTAGTGTTACAGTTAGGTTTAGGGTGAGTCTGAGGGTGAGGGTTAGGTTTAGGATTAATGTTAGGGTTAGGCTTAAATGAGGGTTAGGTTGAGGGTGATGGTTAGAGTTAGGGTTACGAGTAGGATTAGGGTTAAAGTTAGGGTGAGTCTGAAGGTTAGGTTTAGGGTTAAGTATAGGCTTAGGGTTAGGCTGAGGTTTAGGGTAAGGGTTAGGGTTAGGGTTAGGGTCAGTGTGAGGGTTATTTTTAGGATTAGGGTTAGGGTGAGGGTTAGTGTGTGTGTTATTGTTAGGTTTAAGGTTAGGCTTAGGGTTAGGCTGAGGGTGAGGTTGAGGGTGAGGGTTAGCGTTAGGGTGAGGTTTAGGGTAAGGTTAGGGGGAGGGTTAGGAAGAGGGTTAGGGTTAGGGCTAGGGTTGGGTGAGGGCTAGGGTCAGGATGAGGTTTAGGGTTATGGTTAGGTTGAGGGTGAGGGTTAGGGTAAGTGTGAGAGTTAGGGTTCGTGTTAAGTTTAGTGTTAGGTTGAGGGTTAGGGTAAGGTTTAGGGTGAGGTTCAGGTTTAGGGTTAGGTTGAGGGTTAGGTTTCCAGATTAGGGTTAGGGTGAGGGTGAGGGTGAGGTTTACGTTTATTGTTAGGGTGAGAGTTAGGATGAGGGTTAAAGTTAGGGTTAGGGTGAGAATTACTGTTCGGTTATGTTTAGGGTTAGGGTGAGGGTTAGGGTTAGCATTAGGGTTAGGGTTCGGATGAGAGTTAGGGTTAGGTTTAGGGTTAGTGTTAGGGTTAGTGTTAGGGTTAGGGTCACATTGAGGGTTAGGATTAGGGTTAGGGTTAGGGTTAGTCTTAGGGTTATGCTGAGGGTGAGGGTGGGTGTGAGGATAAGAGTTAGGGTTAGGGTTAGGCTTAGGGTTAGGGTTATTGTTATTGTTATGGTTACTGTTAAGTTTGCGGTGAGCGTGAGGCTGAGGGTGTGGGTGAGGGTGAGGGTTATTGTTAGGGTGAGGTTTAGGGTGAGGATGAGGTTTAGGGTTAGAGTTAGGGTTAGGGTGAGGGTTAGGTTGAGGTTTAGGGTTAGGGTTAGTGTTAGGGTTAGGGTTAGATTGAGAGTTAGGGGGAGGTTTAGGGTTAGGGTTAGGGTGAGGGATAGGATTAGGTTTACGGTGCGGGTGAATGTGTTTGTTAGCTTAGGTTTAGTGTTAGGCTTAGGGTTAGGCTGAAGGTGAGGTTGAGGGTTCGGGTTAGGGTTCGGGTTAGGGTAAGGTTTAGGGTTAGGGATAGGGGTAGTTTGAGGTTTAGGATGAGGTTTAGGGTTAGGATTTGGGTAAGGCTGAGGGCTAGAGTTACGTTGAGGGTTAGGATTAGGATTAGGGTTAGGGTTAGATTTAGGGTTAGGCTGAGGTTGAGGGTGGGTGTGATGATTAGAGTTAGGGTTAGGGTTAGGCTTAGGGTTAGGGTTATTGTTAGTGTTATGGTTAGGGTTAAGTTTGGGGTGAGGGTGAGGCTGTGGGTGAGGGTTATGTTTATGGTTAGGGTTAGGGTTACGGTTAGGGTTAGGGTTATTATTATTGTTAGGGTTAGAGTTAGATTTACGGTGAGGGTGAGGATGCGGGTGAGGGTTAGGTTTAGGGTTAGTGTGGGGTTTACCGTTAGGGTTAGGATTAGGGTTCAGGTGAGGTTTAGGTTTAGGGTTAGATTTAGGGTTAGTGTTAGTGTGAGGGTTAGTGTTATCGTTAGTGTTAGTGTAACAGTGACTTTAAGACGTAGGGTGAGGTTTTGGGTTAGGGTGAGTGTTATGTTTAGGGTGAGGGTGAGGATTAGAGTTAGGGTTATTGTTAGTTTTCGCTTTAAGGTTACTGTTATGGTGCGGGTGAGGGTGAGGTTTAGGATTAGGGTTAGGGTGAGGTTTAGGATTAGGGTTAGGGTGAGGTTTAGGGTGAGGGTTTGGTTTAGGGTTAGAGTTAGGGTTAGGGTAAGGGTTAGGTTGAGGGTTAGGGTTAGGGTTAGTGTTAGGGTTAGGGTGAGAGTTAGGGCGAGGTTTTAGGATTAGTGTTAGCGTGAGGGTTAGGATTAATGTTAGCATGCGGGTGAGTGTGTGTGTTAGGGTTAGGTTTAGGGTTAGGCTTAGGTTTAGGGTTAGGGTGAGGGTGAGGTTTAGGGTTAAAGTTAGTGTTAGGCGGAGGGTCAGGGTGAGGTTTATGGTTAGGGTTAGTGTTAGTGTTAAGGGGAGGGTGAGGTATAGGTTGAGGTTTAGGGATAGGGTTAGGTTTAGTATTAGGGTTAGGTTGAGGGTGAGTGTGAAGGTTAGGGTGAAGGTTAGGCTTAGGCTTAGGTTTAGGCTGAGTGTGAGTGTGGGGGAGAGGATTAGGGTTTGTGTGATGTTTCGGGTAAGGTTAGTGTTATTGTTAGTATTAGGGTTAGAGTTACGGTGAGGGTGAGGGTTAGGGTTAAGGTTAGGTTGGGGTTTCGGATTAGGTTAGGGTTAGTGTGAGGGTGAGGTTTAGGTTTAGATATAGGGATAGGGGGAGGGTTAGGGTGAGGGTTAGGCATAGGGTTAGTGTTCGGGTTAGGGTGAGGGTGAGGGTTAGGTTGAGGTTTAGGATTATAGTTAGGGTTAGGGTTAGTGTGAGGGTTAGTGTTAGGGTTAGGGTTAGTGTTAGGGTGAGGGTAAGTTTTAGGGTGAGTGTTTTGGTTAGGGTGAGGGTTATGGTTTGGGTGAGGGACAGGATTAGTGTTAGGGTTATTATTAGGGTTAGGTTTAAGGTTTTGGTTATGGTGAGGGTGAGGGTGAGGTTTAGGTTTTGTGTTAGGGTTAGAGTGAGGGTTAGGATGAGGGTGAGGTTTACGGTTGGATTTAGGGTTAGGGTGCAGGTTTGGGTGAGGTTTAGGGTTAAGGTTAGTGGTAGGGCTGGGGTTAGGGTGAAAGGTAGGTGGAGGATTAGGGTTAGATTAAGGTTAGGGTTAGGTATAGGGTTTCGGTTACAGTGAGTGTGATGGTTAGGATTAGGGTTAGGGTGAGGGTGAGGTTTAGGTTTAGAATCAGGGTTAGGGTGAGGCTGAGGGTGAGGCTGAGGTTTAGGGTTCGGGTTATGATGAGGTTTAGGGTTAGGTTTAGGTTGGGTGTGAGGGTTATGGTTAGGGTTAGGGTTAGCCTTAAGTTTAGGCTGAGGGTTTGGGTGAGGATGAGGGTTAGGGTTAGTTTGAGGGTTAGGGTTAGGGTTAGGGTGAGGTTTAGTGTTAGGGTTAGGGTAAGAGTTATGGTTAGTGTGAGGGTGAGATTTAGAGGTAGAGTTAGTTTTAGGCTGTGAGTTAGTATGAGTGTTCGGGTTAGGGTGAGAGTTAAGGTAGGGGTGACGGTAAGGGTAAACGTGAGGGTTAGCCTGAAGGTGATGGTTACGGTAAGGTTGAGGGTTAGGGTTATGGTGAGTGTTAGGGCTAGGGTTAAGGTGAGAGTTAGGGTTCAGGTTAAGTTTAGGGTTAGGGTGAGTATTAGAGTAAGGGTTATGGTGAGGGTGAGGGTTAGGATTAGGTTGAGGGTTATGGTTAGGTTGAGGGGTAGGGTTAGGGTTACCATTACGGTGAGGGTGAGGGTTAGGTTTAGGATTAGGATGAAGTTTAGGTTTAGAGTAAGGGTTAGAGTTAGGGTTAGTGTGAGAGTGAGGTTTAGGCATAGAGTTAGGGTTAGTGTTATTGTTAGGGTTAGGGTTAGGGTGAGAGTTTGGGTTAGAGTTAGGCTTAGGCTTAGGTTTAGGCCAAGCATGAGGGTGAGGGTTAGGGTTAGGGTTAGGGTGAGGGTTAGGGTTAGGGTTAGGGTGAGGGTTAGGATGAGGTTTAGGTTTATGATTAGTGTTAGGGTGAGGACTAGGGTGAGGGTTAGGGTGAGGGTTAGGTTTAGGGATAGGGTTAGGTTTAGAATTAGGGTTCGGTTGTGGGTCAGTGTGAGAGTCATAGTTAGGGTTAGGCTTAGGGTTAGAGTGAGGGTTAGGGTTAGGGTTTTGGTTAGGGTGAGGGTGAGGCTGAGGATTAGGGTTAGAGTTAGGGTTAGGGTTAGAGTTAGGGTTAGGGTTAGAGTTAGGGTTAGGGTTAGGGTTAGGGTTAGTCTTAGGATTAGGCTGAGGGTGAGAGTGGGGTTGAGGATTAGGGTTAGGTTTAGGATTAGGGTTATTGCTAGTGTTATGTTTAGGGTTAAGTTTCCACTGAGGGTGAGGCTGAAGTTGAGGGTTATGGTTATGGTTATGGTTAGGGTTAGTGTTATTTTTAGGGGTAGGGTTAGATTTACGGTGAGATTGAGGGTTAGGGTGACGGTTAGGTTTAGGGTTAGGTTTAGGCTGAAGTTTAGGGTTAGGGTTAGGGTGAAGGTGAGGTTTAGGGTTAGAGTTAGTGTTAGGGGGATGGTTAGGTTGAGGTTTAGGGATAGGGTTAGATTTAGTATTAGGGGTATGGTGAGGGTGAGTGTGACAGTTAGGGTGGGGGTTAGGCATAGGTTTAGGGTTAGACTGAGGGTGAGGGTGGGGGTGAGGATTAGGGTTAGGGTGATGGTTTGGGTTAGTGTTAGTGTTATTATTACGGTTAGGCTTAGAGTTACTGTGAGAGGGAAGGTGCTGGTGAGGGTTAGGGTTAGGTTTAGGGTGGGGTTTAGGGTTAGGGTTAGGGTTAGTGTGAGGGTGAGTTTTAGGGTTAGAAATAGGGTTATGGGGAGGGTTAGGATGAGGGTTAGTGATAGGGTTAGTGTTAGAGTTAGGGTGAGGCTTAGGGTTAGGTTGAGGTTTAGGGTTATGGTTTTGGTTAGGTTTACTGTGAGGGTTAGTGTTAGGGTTAGGGTTAGTGTTAGGGTGAGGGTAAGTTTTAGGGTTAGGGTTTGGGTTAGGGTGAGTGTTTGGATCAGGGTGAGGGTTAGGGTTAGTGTTAGGGTTATTGTTAGGGTTAGGTTTAGGCTTTTGGTTTCCGTGAGGGTGAGGGTGAGGTTTAGGTTTAGGGTTAGGATGAAGTTTAGGGTTAGGGTTAGTGTTAGGGTTAGGGTTTGGGTGAGAGTTAGGTGAAGAGTTAGGGTTAGGGTTAGGCTTAAGGTTAGAGTTAGGTTTAGGGTTTCGGTTACTGTGAGGGTGAGTTTCAGTATTAGGGTTAGGGTGAGTGTGAGGATTAGGGTTAGAATTAGGGTTAGAGTGAGGCTGAGCGGGAGGGTGAGGGTTAGGATTAGGATTAGGGTTAGGGTTAGGGTGAGTGTGAGGGTTATGGTTAGGGTTAGGGTTAGCCTTAGGTTTAGGCTCAAGGTTTGCATGAGGGTGAGGGTTATGTTTAGTTTGAGGGGTAGGGTTAGGGTCAGGGTGAGTTTTAGTGTTAGGGTTATGGTTAGAGTTATGGTTAGGGTGAGGGTGAGGTTTAGGGTAGAGTTAGTTTGAGGGTGAGGGTTATGGTGAGTTTGAGGGTATGGTGAGGGTTAGGATAGGGGTGAAGGTAAGGGTAAACGTGAGGGTTAGGCTGAGGGTGAGGGTTACGATAAGGTTGAGGGTTACGGTTAGGGTGACCGTTAGGGTTAGGGTTAGTGTGTGAGTTAGGGTACAGGTTAAGTGTAGGGTTAGGATGAGGGTTAGGGTAAGGGTTACGGTGAGGGTGAGGGTTAGGTTTAGGTTGAGGGCTAGGTTGAGGCTGAGGGTTAGGGTTAAGGATAGGGTAAGCGCTAGGGTGAGGGTTAGGGTGAGGGTTAGGGTTTGGGATAGGTTTAGGTTTAGGATTAGTGTTAGTTTGAGGGTGAGTGTGAGGGTTAGGGTTAGGCTTAGAATTAGGGTGAGGATTAGGGGTAGGGTTTCGGTTAGGGTGAGGCTGAGGCTGAGGATTAGGGTTAGGTTTAGGGTTAGGGTTATAATTAGGGTTAGGCTGAGGGTGAGTGTGGTGGTTAGGATTAGAGTTAGGGTTAGGTTAGGCTTAGGTTTAGGCTTATTGTTAGTGTTATAGTTCGGGTTAAGTTTGCAGGGAGGGTGAGGCTGAGGGTGAGGGTTATGGTTAGAGTTACGGTTAGGGTTAGGGTTAGTTTTATTGTTAGGTTTAGGGTTAGAGTTACGGTGAGGTTGAGGGTGAGGGTGATGTTAGGGCTAGGGTGAGGTTTAGGGTTAGGGTTTCGGTTAGGGTTAGGGTGATTGTGATATTAGGTTTAGAGTTAGAGTTACGCGGAAGGTTAGGGTGAGTTTAGGTTTATGGTTAGGGTTAGGGATAGAATGAGGATTAGGGTTAGGGTTAGGGTGAGGTGAAGGTTAGGTTGAGGTTTAGGGTTAGGGTTAGGTTTACTATTAGGGTTAGGGTGAGGTTTAGGGTGAGGGTTAGGCTGAGGGTTAGGCT